>NW_020799109.1:4096354-4122545 GCF_003259725.1 Athene cunicularia
CGCTGCCGTAGGCCGGACGGGCCGTGGAGGTCGCGGGCATGGTTCAGACTTACCTGCGCCTAAGGTGTAGGTAGGTCAGAGTACCTGTACCAGGCATAAATGCTGCTTTCAGCATAGGTTACAGAATTGCCAAAAAACACTACCGTTAAATGAGGGAAAAACACCAATTCCTTCTTTTGGGGATGTGAAGGACGGAAAGTGCTTAAGCACGAGGCTGATGAGCAATTGTTTTAACCCTTCTCCTAGAGATGGGGCACCACACCCTCATCCAGCAGCGCAGGTGGGAGTGTGAAGGCCTACAGCAGCTTTACCTCCTTTTAATTTATATTGTAATTTTTTTCTCCCAGCCACAGAGGCTGTTGTTAGCACGAACAAAACCCACCAGAGCCCAGTGTCTGACGGGTGGCAGTCTTCACGCCGCTATCAAGGGGGGGATGAAGGTGGCCTGACAGCTCGAGGGGCAGCTGGCGACCTGCTCCTCACCAGCAAGTCTTTCATCCACCTGGCCGTGTGCGGGTCTCGCTGCCAAGCCTCCACAGGCGGTCCCGTAATGACTGCCTGCACAGCATGTCCAACACCACCAGACAGACACCATGCACATTCTTTTCATCTTACGTATTTCACTACATGATACCTAAAGCGTAGGAGTGCTTCTTTGATTGCTTTTTTTTTATTTCAGAAAAAAACTCACCAAAATTCTTTCACTTGCTTTCCTCTACTGTATTTGTTTCATAGGAAAAAACGAACTTATTTGATTAGATCTTGGGTATGGCTAGTTCAGGATCTTCCTTGCCTCAGACACTCCACAGAAAAACCAAAGTACCTTACACCAGGACGATGCAATTACTCTGTCCCTCTGCTGTTTCAGCACAAGAACTTCCGTAACTTTTCCCTCCCACAGCCTCTTAATAATGGATTTGAAGTGTTATTTTTTGTTAGATGATTCTGTTTTATGAAGATTCTTACATTGCCTGTTAGTACTGGAATGCACAGGATGGCATTAAACACACCAGTGTTTAGGTCAGCCTAAGAGTCAACCAAATAACTTGAATAGTAGCTGTTATAGGCATCATATTCTCCTCTTTTTTGGTTATTCTACTTTAAGATACATTCATTAATTTTTTGTTACTGATTCTACTTTGACTCACAAAGATTAAAATTGCGGTGGGTGATGTGGACAGTATTTACATGACTATTTCCCCTCGTACTGCTGTCCAGAATTGATAAAGGCTTGAGAGCAGACTTAGATTTCTGGAACCCCTTTGACTGTTTCCTTCACCAAAGGTTCTTAAAGAGAATTGGTTGCCATGGAAGATTATCATAAATCCTTATTAAAAATAGAATAAGGAATTAAAGGGTTTTACAGCAAAATCCCACAGAGTTCTGTGCTGGGATTTGTACTCTTGAGCATGTTCATTTTAATTATTTCAAATTTTTGTTCTTTTGTCATTTCTATTAGCTTTTGTTATTTTTTTTTACCACTCTTCATTTGCTTACTGTTTCTCCTTTCTATAATTTTATGTCCTTTCTCTTCTCAAGAAGTATCACATTCTAGCATCTGTGACTTCCTACCAACCTTTCCCAAGTTTCCTACCACCCATTTCACAGAAACATGTATTTCAACTTCTTGATTTCATGCTGTTTCTCTGCAGATTCAACCTCTCACACACTTGCTTTCTTTGTAGTTTCTACAGGCAACTCCATTTTTCCTGGGTTTGTGCTACGTAAGCCAGGGAGCAGCAAAAGCCATCTGCTTTCCAGGGAGCATAGAGCCAAGAGCGAGAACGTGGCCAGCAGGACACAGGCATCACTAGCCAGGACCCCATCCCACAGTGTCCGAGCAAGGCAAGTCCAGGGATGTTTGACCGTGAGTTCAGATGATCAGGCAAGTTGATGGCGATGAGGCAAGTACAAAGTAAAGCCCAGAAGGCACCCCACCAGTCAGCGTCAGGCCCAGCGAGGGTGACCAGGGTCAGGCACAGTCCCATGATCACCAGGCAGCTGCAGAGTGACCAGACAGTTCTGACATCAAGCTGGGAATTCACTCCACATGTCACAGTCCACATCAGTGGAGTCCACAGCCAGGCACAGGCATGACTGTGACTCAGCTGAAGGCCTAGGGCTGAGCTTAGAGTGGCCCGTGGGTAGAGGGTGTGGATGAAGGCACCGAGGCCATTAAGGTCTATTTGTGCACTCAGGGCCCTGACAACATACTCTGTTTCAGTGAGGTCATCTTCCATACATGCAAAAAATACTACAGAGAACAGTTTTCCACTAGAGGGCTAGTACCCCTGTTTTGGGGTTCCTCCTCATTCAAAAGCATCTAGAAATTATTCTTTATAAGGGCTGACTATGCTGGAAAGGTGTTACAGAGTGTTGACAGTGCTAGGAGCTTGGTTGAGACCTGTGGGAGAGGCACTTGTTTGAAAGACGAGGCAGGCGGCAGAGGTTTGGTAATCTGGGATTATGTCAGAAGAGACTGGCTCAACCATGTGTTCCTGGCTGCTTCATCCACGTCAGAATGACTGAGTGCTCACCCGGATAAACCAGTATTAGCACACAGCAAGGCTCTTTCTGAGGAACATGACACTTACAGCATACCGAATTCTACAGAGAAATTAAAACCACATACATACGGAAATGTGTGCAGCTATTTTACCTCTTTCAAATTGCAGCTGCACAGGAGCACGTCAGGAATGCCACAGCACTGGCAAGATGTGCTTAGAGTTCAGATGTGGGGCAGAAGTAGTAAGGAAGGGAAGCTATGTAAGTTTATATAGAGTAAGGTGGTTTGGGTTTTTGGGGTTTAAGCCTGGTTGGAAATTTCTCCATGAGCTGCAGCTCACATGTATGTCTGTCAGCAAATTGATTTTGTGCCAATCAAAGATCATGACCTACATTAACATTCTAGAAACAGGGAAGACTAGCCTGGCACTCACACCAGGGCTGTGGTTCAATCTTTTCATGTCTAATATCTGCTGTTACTACATTTTAAACTCAGGTAAAATTCTCACAATAGGAATTTATTTAAAATGTGTTCACTCTTTTTGGTAGTGCATCCTTTGCATTCTTGACAAAGCATCTCTCAGTAAGGGTTGTCTACCTTTCTTAACAAAAAAGAATGGTATTTGCTAGAATAATTTAAAATGCTAGGCTTAAAAATAAAATCCGATTCCTAAATTGGTTGGGGTTTTTATTTTCAATGGGACTTGCATTATTATATCCAGTAATATGAAAAATATTTAGGTCAGGCATTACTTGGTAGCTTGCTCAAGAAAGCTGCATATCCAGACACTTGAGTTTTCCCATACCTTGTGTGGCAGACATGCATGTCTCTTGTAGTTTAAAAATATTCTTCTTATTGTTGGAAAATCCTCATTTACAGGACTGCATCTAAAAGGGATTTTCTAAGAATTTGGGAACAAAGATGTCAGAATGTAAAAATACCAAACAGTGACACTTGGTGGTTAGTTATGTAACTTGCACATTTCTTGCCATTAGAAAACAGGAGATGAAAAATGATCCTCAGCTTTTCCGTCCTATTTAGTGGCTGGACTGATACAGTTTATGGAAATCTGCACTTCCTGATCACCTTTCAGAAGCTTTAGAAGCATCATATAAACCTCAGGATGTGGTGCCAAGGTGTATTTGTATTTTTCAGATACAGAAACTAGAAACTAACCAACTGCCAAACTAAGTGCAGTTAATTGTTATACAGTACAAACTGATTTGATACCTGCTGTATTCCCTGGGCCACATGTCCCTTCATGTCCTGTCATAATCTCTTACATCTTCCTGACACAAACACTCCCCTTTGAATCAAGCTCTGTGTCTACTGGAAGTTATTATACTTTCATGAAAAAGGCATTGGCTATCTGTTTATTCTCCAAATGTGGCCAATTTAGATGTTGTTATAATCAAATAAAGATTATTCAGCATAACTGAACACCTAAAAATCATAAAATGATGAAGAAAAAAATCCCACATCATGAGTGTAATGTGAACTTGCGTTATTTGACAGGCTGAAGATTATCAGTACCTTGCTGGTCTCATGGAGGTCTGTGTTTCCTGGTTGCACAAAAGAGGGACCAGGCTTCCAAAAACAGCAGGTCGCTGGCAGTCAGCACTGTCTTGTGATTAGTGTTGTACGCCCAGGGCCTGACGGCTCCTTGGAAAGTCACCCAAGAGACCCGTGTCAGCTCTAAGAGTCATACCCATTCCCTGCTTACTCCATTCGGGTGTAAAAACAGGGTGGAATGGCTTATTTCATTATTGCTTTCCAATTTTGACATGAATTGCATTTTGCAAGAGTAGTGACTCCCAGAGCAGGGAGTGCTTGAGGTACAGAGAAAACTTCCCCAGAATCTGAAAAGATGCTGTTTGAGCGCATGATACTGCCTTACCTCCTTACTGCTATCTGAGAAAAACAGCTCAAGGAGATGGAAAGACAGAATAAAACTGCAGGTAGTAAAAAAAAAAAAGAGTCCTGATGGGGCAGCTGGCTGTTTCATAGTGCTTCTGTCTGTGCTCTTGTATGATTTCTGGTGAGGGCAGGAGGTACCACTACTGGTGATCTAGGTAAGGGGAGGAGAAAGATGTATAGGCTATGGTTGTATTGCACAGTTAGCCAACAAGCCTGACTCCTGTTCTGTGCTGTGTTTGAAGGAGATCTCATTGCTTTTTCTCTGAAGATGCGCTAAGGTACTTTCCAGGTCAGTTATCCCTGGGGGAAATAGGAGCAATGTCATGATGGTGAATGTAGAATTTTTCACTATGTAACTGAAGTATCTATTTTGTAAAATACTCTGAAATATTTTTGTCTGGCTCTTCTAGGAGATGAAAGTCATTACAATCTATTAGTTATCAAAATAGTAGGAATGCTGGATGTTTTATATGTTAATTCTGAAAATTAATACCTTGCATAAGATTATATTCATCAACCGAGTCTGGTATTCAGGCTTTTCTGAAAGATGGAAATATTTTCACATGGAATAAACATCTTTCAAGTATTGTCACATTAGATGGAAATACTTTCATCACTTGAGGCCCTTCTTGGAAGTCACTCAACTATGAGAACACTTGTTTTTAATAAAAGACTATTTAAGCCAGTGGGATTCCTGGAATTCCTAAGCCATTTATGCTTTTCTTTACACTTTTCTTAGTACATCTTAATTCAAGGAACATTGTCTTTGATCCCCACAGACTTATTGGTGGTAATAGCCATCACATCAAAACTACGAAGGCTTCAACTGGCATTCCTAGTCTGTTTTACAAAGAATTTAGTTTTGACTGGAGTAATTTCTGGGGTCCTTGGCTACAGACTTTCAGGTATAGTTCTCTTAGCCCATGTGATACAGTGAGTCTGTATATAAAGTACAAATGCATCTACACCTGTTACACTGAATAACAATATTTAGACTATTAGAGTAGTTTCAGAAAAAAACAGCAAGTACTTTTACAAATACCAGTTAAGGTTTATCCTGTGTCGGTGAAGTAAGCATTGATAAACTGAAACAGATGTTACTTTAACAATATTGCTCATATGAGCTATGCAGGTCACCTTTTATTACAGAGAATAGTAAATTGCAATAGAACTCTATTGTTAATCTCATGTGTAAGACAAATAAACAAAACCTGGTAGGATCCCTGTAGACACTTTTTAATCTTTTATTAGAGAAAGAGGAGAAGGGGAAAGGAGATGACTGGACAGAGAGGCTGCTTGGGCTTGGTTTGAAGCAATTAATTTACTTGCCCTAGCACTCTTCAGAGCCCCAGGCTCTGCAGAGATGTGGCTTCTTTTTACATTATATATATATGAGTGTTTCTGACCAGTCCACTGTCTCTAAATTCGCCTGGGGAAAGGAAATTCACTTTGCAGGGTTAAAAAGCAAAAGCCATTATAGACTATATGAGGACTGCCTTGGCTGGTCACTCCTTAAGGGATGAGAAAAGATGAATGGAGAGAGTGATGGATTATCTCTGCTTTATAAAGGAGGGGGTAGAGAAAAGATGGAAATAATGCCAGAGGCCCAGAAGTCATAATATCTCATTAAATTCCATAAAAAGCTATACTGGAAACAAAGCTGGACAGAGGTGGAAAAGTAACTACGTACATTTGTGAAAAAGAGTGTGACCAGATCTTTGAAATTGTACCTTTTGGCTTCGTACAGCAGGACAATAAATAGTTAACATCTTTAAAGAATGATCTACCTCGATTACCTCAGGGAAACCTCTCAGAATTGGGAACTTTTAGGAACAGAGACTCGAACAGGATACAATATTTACACTACAACATCTTTATTCCTCACAAGCCCTCACTTTGTCGCTGTAACCTTCTCTCCTAGTGTGCTCTCTCACTGCCTCAGTTGTTTCCCTAACATTTGTCCATCTCATATCTATGCTTTTCTATTTCTGGCTTTTTGTTTACCTTCTCACAGATATCTGCACTTCTATTTTAGTACTCTTATCTTTTTTTTCAGTGAACAAGGTCACAAGTGAAAATGGACTTTGGCAATTCCAGTATTAGCTCATTGACGTGAACCGACATCACGGAACTGTTTGCACTGTCATGGTGGCAGCTCCTGGCTTTACAAGTTCACATGTATTAAATTTCTCAGATACCATTTCACAATTTGTGCCCCCACAAAAAATTCAATACTGGGATATGAACTATGACAGAGACGTATCTGTCACAAACAAATCCACATTCAACTTTTAAATCCTGTTTTCACGGGTGCATTGAAAAGGCAGAGCAATGCTGTGACTTTTAAGGCACCGGTTTGACAGGTGGTTTTGTGTCCCAACGAGACCATTTGGTTTGTGATTCCGATCCGGAGAATATCCTTGCACTCACTTAATATTGTGCACTAAACACCTCCAGTTTTCACCACAGTCTGGGATTATGCCATGAGTAAAGTCATAAGCATGTTTTTTTCAGGATCAGGGAAATCACAAACTTAATTTCCAAAAAGAAACAGTCCTTTTAGATTGATCTGTGTCAGGGAACTGGTAGGTGGTCTTGCGCAGAGAAACTAATTCTGGTAACAGCTCTAATCTCTCTAAAGACAAATTAATTTTCAAAACTTTGTACCATTGTACCTATTATACACCATTATCTTATTATTCATAAATATTATCATCAGTATAGAAGATTCACTAAATAAAATGTTAAACACTTATTCATTATTTTTAAGTGGAAAATTAACAGCTAAGTTTTTAGAGTATTCCTTTTTCAACATCTGTAAATTGGTGGGAAAAAATACTAAAAGACATGTTTTTAAATGGAGTATTTAAATAGTATTGTCTAGTTGAAAAGTCTGAGTTCAACAACAGAAACCCTAGGTAAAAATGTCTTAGCTATCGCCTGCTTTTAAATATCACAGAAATGTCTAAAACCCAGCCACAGCTAAACAGAGTGGGATAGCTACAGGTATGTAAAGCATAAGATGAATTGTTCTGATACTCACCACAACACTGATATATTAAATAAGCAAGTTAGCATGCATCTGTCAAAGTCGAGTTCAGTTTTCCCATCATTTTTATATCAATGTCATTTTTCTTTTTTTTTCCCATTGAAAATAAGCTTCAATTTGCCTCAAAATTTTGAACACATTTTCTTTCATATTTTAAGGTCCTCTTGATGCAGCATATTCCAAAAAGTGAAAGCCAACTCCTACAGCAGAGGGGCCGGGCCTCTTTTTAACAGATTGCTTGCTCTAAGAGTGCCAGGGAGGTTACAATTATTTTTATTGGCATTTCTAGCATAATTACATTTTCCACTTGGATCCCTTTTTAAGATACAAGTTACGATTGTCTGATTTTACTAGCCATTGACTTATATTTCTATTTAAAGAGATTTCTCTCTTGCTTTCTTGATGCTCTCCCCTGACAGCTGGTCCAACATGTTTTGCTCTTGCGTAGGAGCCAGATTCACAGCGGTTCCCATCGCTTAGCTCCTCACTTCAGCAGTGCTGTGAAGCCTGCCTGTGTAGCCAGCAGCCACCCCTCTTACATCCCACAGTGGAATTAGGTCACAGCTGGGACACACTGAGAGCGCATAATGCAAAACTCCACCTCAGCCAAAACCCCCCCCCGGTCTGGGTCAAATGCCATAGGCTCTGCCCCACAACACTGCCAGGAAGTGTTAGATCACATCTTCATACTTCTCCATCCCATCTTCATACTTCTTAGGGCCAATTTTTGGTTAGGTAGGCTTTTGTGGAGTAGAAGAGGAAACTTATTTGTAAAATTTGGAATTAATACTGCAATAATAGGAGTGATTGGCATGAACAGACCTGTTGGCTTTGATGGGACTATGCAAAATAACTCAAGCACATAAGTGTCTGCCAGCTCAAACTCCAAAGCCAGAGTAACAAGCTTATCAGTAAACAGTATTACTTGCACTGTAGTTGTGCTCTAAGGCCTCAACCAAGGATCTAGCACCAAAAATGCTCAACCTACAATTAGACAAAATAGATCCAGGATTGCAACTTCCAGGCATGTACAGGACCAGAAAAGTTAGCAAGGCAGTAGGAATGGCTGGCCTTTCAATCACGTTTTTACTGATTTAACGTATAGATTCATAGAAGTCTAGGAGATTTTCTTGTGTCTGTAATCTTTTTCAAAATATTCTGGTGCTATGTGAAGGGAACCTTGCTCTTATTTAACAGTCTTTCTCTGGCAGGCAGGTATGGTCAAATTCAATGAGTTAAGCCTCATAAAATCTGTTTCCCCGTTAGGGACTGGACTGCAGATTCCTGCTGTCCCGCACCTAGCTGTGCCTGGGGGTGGGGGGAAAGTGCTTTGAACTGAGCAATAATAGGTTTAGAGTGACATCAAAAATTGAATTAAAATCCTGCTTATTGAAACAATGCAGAATTTAGCATCCAGTTTCCAAGACTAGCGTGTTTGTTACGTAGGGGCTTTAGTGACTGCAAAAGAGCCATAGCACTATGCATACGGCCCCTGGCAAGGAGGAGGAGATCTCCTGGGCTCATTTCACCTTTACTAAACATGTATAATCTTTTTGCTATTATTGAGTTAGAGGGTGGTTCACCACTGTATTAAAACCATTCAAATCCCTTTTTGAGTTAGTACCAATCAAATGCTCGAGTGACCTAACTAAAATAGATTTAATGTGTTCAAACCAGTTTTCCACTGTATAAACATTCCTGTCTAACAGTCACAGGAATAACTGACATCTTTGTTAGCAGCCTTTATGAATTTAACATGCTGAGCAGAGTAGCTGGGAAAAGATGGGAGAGAAAGAACTATGCTCAGATATTTGGGAGCCCATCGGGGTGAGGCATTTTACTAGAACAGCCTGGAGAGGATGCCACTGCTTACACTGTGACAGTTCTCTGGATAAAGAAACGGCTCCAGCTTCTGCATCTGTCAGTCTGGCACCTTTAATAAGTAATTAAATCACACTGTAGATTTGTATACAGACTTGGATAAATAATAAATGACAGCTATCACACTGGCATGTGAGCACGCATGCATATCCAGGGCAGGAAATCACATACAGTATTTCATTTGTTGCCAATTTATCTGTAACAAAGTGAGGAAGATGCCCTGGGGACTGGTGACCAACAAGGAGCATTGTTTATGCTACAAATCCCATCCGGTTATTAGTCTTTGAAAAGTGCTTTGTTTAGCTTATCTGTGCTTCAGCAGCAGTGCCAGGGGCATTATTTTTGTTCTCAGTGTATTTCTATTCCAATATTACTGACTCCCACTCCACCCCTCTGTAAGAGGTTAGGTGTTACCTGAGGGCTGAAAATCAGGCATGTGCTTCAATGCTTGTCAAATCAGGATCAGGATGGTTAACACTGCACAAAACCAAGCCCTTAACAGGTTTCCTTATTAATTTTGCTGCATTAAATTGAAGAATGTCTTTACAGAAATCAAGCCTTTCTTAAGGACCGTAGAGCATGACAAAGATTAAATACCCTATGAAGTACATATGGCCATCAATTAAAATATTTTTAAGCGTGTTAGGCTTTCTGCTTAAATGCTACACTTTTCTTGCTAATAGGACAATATTTTGTTACACAATCTAATTCTGCAGTTATGCAATTCCACATTATCACAAGTGTCTGGCAAGTTTTAAGCCTCTTTCACAACAGTACCGATAAGCCGCTACTCCATCAGATGATCACAATACCTGTAGGGTGCCCTTGATCAAGTTAATATTTAAAAATAGTAATGCAATTTTTTTATTAGGTTCAGCTGTCTTTTCAGTTATGTTGAACATCTTTTGGGGAGAGAAGATTGATTTAGATATTTTGGAAAGGGAGGGCTGTTGGTTTTTTCCCAGGTGTCCTCTGCTTTGTTAGCAGATTTTCTTTATTTGATGGGAAAAAAACCCAAACGTGATGTTTCTTTCATAACTATAATTCAGAAAACTTGACAGACCCTTGCCATTGGGCAATTAAGTTAATAATTGACAAAGATGCATAGCTGGCTTTAATGAATGATTCCACACCAATGCTGTCAGCTGGTGTAACTTACTCAGCTCCTCTCACATGCTTCTGGAAAGAGGAATGGTAAGCCCAACTTTGTGTAGGTCTTCTGAACCACGGTAGGGAGTACTAATTAGAATGATTATGAATAAATAATCAAAGTATTTATTTATACTTTTAATCAGGATTACTTTGAGAAAATTTGCATGAGTCAATTTTTTCCTTTATGTCATATTTTTAATTTGCTTGTGATTAGGTTAAGAATGTATTGTCAAATAATGAGCTGTCCAGTGTATCCTCCCTGATCTTAATTGGCCTTGTAATTGAGACATGGAGCAGCTGCTCACCTATCAAAGGGATCTGACCAAGAGGTCACAGTATCATGCCTTCCTAACAAGTTTAAACCTCAAAGCAAGGTCTATTTTACTTACTTACTTTACTACTTACATGTTCATGGAGAAATGAATAAATGTTCATTAGCACTTGAATCTGCTAAGCACTTTTTAAACTTTAATTCCTTCTCTTCAAACATGCTGCTGAGAATGGCCTCATCACTGATGCTTTAAAACTAAATTTTCTTGTGGTAAAACTGAAAGATCTTGTGAGCTGAGCTGTGCCACAGAGATAAAGGTTCATACCCAGGAGCTTCTGGCTTCATAATCAACAACCTGATCGCTACTTCACACCTTTCTTTTGTGTGCAAGTATTAAAAATTTATCAAATCTAGTGGTTGTTTTAATACAATAGGCTTGATTTTGCAAAGTTCTGCTAGAATTATTTTCTGAAATGCTCAGCTTTCATATTAAGCCAAAAGATGTGTTCAGATTTGAAAAGATCTGCTTTTTCTCAAAAATCTGACTGTCCCACAGGGAACTTCTGGGCTTCAACAGTTTCAAAGGCTGGTCCCTGATGAGGTACCTACATGGAGAATTCTTTTGCAGATCTGACCCCAAAAGCGAGTAACACCTGTGGTGCTCACTGAGAAAACAATATAAACATTAGGAGCTGATTTTAGAAAGATTTAAAACTGTATTTAAAAATAAACACATAAACTTCCCATGGTCTTTGCTAACCAGCACATTTTAAATTTGACACGAAGCATCGTTATCCATCACAACCCCTATAACATTAATGTTTGTCTTCAAAAGCCCTTTCTGTCACATGTGAGCATGTATGTCACAGTACCTCACCCTTCTGTCTTCTTGCTAGTTCATGAAAGGGGTGTGTGTTAATTTTCCCTCAGTACTTTTTACACAGGGAGACACTTCATGTCCGTTATTTAATTCGGGTGTGTGGCCTGGTGAAAACTGGCAGTGGTGTCCACTGCTGTGGTGGTGAGGGTTTGCTCACCAGTCATGGGGTGGAATCTCTTTGGTCAGTGCCTACACCAGCATTCCCTGTGGGGGTGAAGGCTTTCACCACTGAGAATGATTTAAAAGGTGACCAGTGCCACTCCTTAAAAATGCTGAACCCTGCCCAGTTCTTTCCAAGAACACTCCTGTGCTCTAGAGAGGGTGCTGGGTCCCCCAGCTTTACACTATGATGGGGTTTTCCTTGCAGATGGTGAGAGTTGAGCCATAACCTGTGTTTAATACTACTGTTGGCTAGTGGTAGGCATCCCCAGTACTTGGCCTGGGTGATTTAGATATAACCCTGTCTCAGTCTCCCTCTGGGATGTATAAAGTGCTCAGGATTTTAACTCTGTACTAGGGAATTCTTGCTGGGGGAGATACCCAAAACATAGGTAATGTGGCACTTCGAGGTGGCAGAGTTTAAGGCTTCCTCTGGATCTTTGGATTCTAAGGCTGTTTTTCAGAATAACTTGCTTCTGAACTTTGGGGTTTGGGTTTGGGTTGTTGGTTTGTTGGGGTTTTTTTTAAATTTTTTCCTCCAAGTGAAGTAAATTGACTTCTCCTGGACTATACATTTTCCCATTCCATTCTGGCTGTAGCATGATTCCTAAGAACATACAGGTTAGAAACACCAATGTTTTAGCATTTTTAAAGATGATCCTAGACAAAAGCTAGCTAGAAAACAACTTCCATAGTCCCCTTTTTATTCATTAAAGCTGCTTTACAGTATCAGTATGGCATTATCCAGGCCTGGGATTTTCAAAGGTGAGATAGCTACAAAGATCCAAGTACAAGGCTAAGAAATAGTCCTTTTCATGGGCAGTCTCAAAGATTCCAGACTCAAATGTTAAGAGGAATAACAATTTTAATCATGCTGTTTGTAATTACATTTGAATTACTGTATGAGAGGAAGCTCCCTAAAAATCTGTCATTTTAGGCAAAGTCACACTAAATATTTTATTTTGTTAAGACTGTTTAATGCCATCAAAAACTGAAAGCCTCATGACACAAAATACTAACTGCCATAATCGCTACTTCAATCTCTAATTCAATCTGCTAGTTCAAATGTTCAAAGGCTGGCTCAAGATTTTGGAAGGGATAAATTAATTCTGGCAGACTTATAGCTATGTCAGATATCTGTCTTCTCTTTCTATCAGATCCAGCTGGGCGGTCCCCTTATAACCAGGATAAAGCCAACTCGAACACCATTTTGAGTGCTTGGACTGAATAGATCAGAAATTTAATTATGTGCACATGATCTATTAAAAATAAATGAAAGATTTGGCATGTTTTTCCTAGCCTATCTACTCAGGACAAGGCTAAGCCACCCACATCTTTGCTGAAGGTGACTCCAAGTCTCTCTTTCTCCCAAATGCTCTATTACTGTCAGAATGGCCATACCAGGACAAAGCACGGCCATCTTGCTCTCTCGGCAGCAATCGATACCTACAGAAATTCTTCTGTAGAAATGTAGGAGCATTAATGATGCTTCCCCAGAACACTCTTCCATTCTCTAGCAATTTATGGTTCAGGAAATTCCTCAGTCAGAGGTACTACCTTTGCATTTAATAGTACTTGGTGCCCAGTACCTGCTGAACTCAGAAATTCCTAGCATGTCTGTTGCTTAACAGTTTATATATACAGTTGTATATATACTGTATATTTTTTTCATCTGAACTTACCACTTTCTAGTCATACTGCAAGAGCTGGTTGAGCTCCCCACCTTGCTTTATCCAGTAGGAGAGAGATACAAGAAAATAAAAAATGCTGTTTCACAGTACTGGGTTTGAGTGATTTTTCTTCACTGTATACATGCACTCTTCACCAAGTGTTGTTAGTACAGGATCATTACCTAGTTCTTTGCTCTAATTCATAGTCCTAACTATAACTCAAATGCTCTGAGCTTGAGCATTTTCAAGGTCTCAATGGGAGCCTGCACTCAGCTGACGAGTTTCCAGCCCCTTCACGTGGTAGCCTGCCTTAGCAGCCAGAACTGCTATCACACACACGGCAGCACCTCAACATTCCGTTTTCCTATTTTCTGAACAGCACAAACTCTGTTTCTGCAGACTCGCTCATGTAAGTCAGCAGAAGATGAGTCATCTGGAAAAAAACTATAATAATTTGTCCCCTAGGAGTCATATAGTGAGTTAATTATTGTACAACACATTCTAATACAAAATACACAAGCAGTTTCAACTTCTTGAGGTTGAAAAGGGCAGGAGAGCTTTTCAAAATTTCCATCAGTTATGGTCTGGGAATGCTGGGTTTCCCCTGACTCGGTATCTATTGCATAATCAGAAACACATTTGGTTCCCTTTGTTGTATGAGACAAAGCTAAAGAAATGTGTGTGTTATTACTTTGCAAAAATAAAGAGTAGATACCTAAGCAGCTTATGTCATGTATTCAGTGTTTATAAACACAACTGCTTTAGGGCTGTTCCTCAGCTGATGAAAACTATAACAGCTTCTGTCAGCTGAAATAATCATCTTCTGAAGCTGCAAAAACCCCATCAGTACTGCCTGGGAAGTCAAAATACAGGAATGTGATGTGCCACAGGAATTTTAGGTAGCATTGTGTTAAAACTGCTTGCCTGGAGTTCACCTGTCAGTGTACTGGACTTGAATCGATCGTTGTTGTGTTGTGGTTATTCATATCCAGTCATGCCAGCTTTGCTGGGCTATTGTGTGGTTATTATCTCAGCAGGAGATAATCTTATCAGTGCACAGAGAGGAAAATCTGAACACAATGTAAATGCCTTCAGCATCTGAAATTTTTCTGTGGAGAATCAGAAACAAATTCATTCGTAACTTCACGAACAGTAAAGGAGAAAGACTTTTTCCAGTAGCTACGGCACGTTGTTTTAAAACCTCCAGTTCTTATTTACAGATCCTCACTACAGGAAGGAAGGGATGGTATTAAAGGTGCTGATTTAAAATTAGAAATTTGGTGAACTTGTCATTTGAGACACGGCTCTGGCAAGAGACCCGGTTTCCTGATCACTCATTTGGCAGACCTACATGACAAGTTCTCCCTTCTTTCTTGGGATTACTACATTAGAAAAATTAATGACTTAAAAAGAAATCTTTCTCTGCTGTCAAACAAGCTTGAATCTTCACAGTCACTTGGATCTTCCAGTATTTGACATGCAAAATATAGAACCTATTGCATTTTCTCTTTATAAAAACGTCTATAAATAGGTCAAATAGTTGGAATTGTATCCATTAATCTGTCATGTAGACAGGTGCCAATCAGGTATCTGAAAAACCAGTAAGCAATCCAAACTGGGCAACAAGGGACAGGAAGCACACAGCGACACTGGAATCCCAAAGTATGCCATCCTCTTGACGGGATGCTTACTTCAGTTACAGACAGATAATACCCAATCCATATAATGCTGGACCACTGTGGTCATTAACAAACATGTGAACATCATCATTTTTCGATCAAAATACAAAATAAAACTGTAATTGAACCTTGCTAAACCTGAGTAGGCAGTGGAGGACAGTCATTAACCTTCAAGACTCTGCCTTACAGTGAAGGAACTTCCTCAGAAGCTTTCTCCCAATTTCAGAAGTGCCCCTCTGTTTCCAGGACTGATGGAAACGCTGAAATAACTTTATCTCAAGAAAGAAAGGACACTAGCCACATTATTATTACATTTGCTTCAAAGGCTGATCTCATTGTGGTTATGGCAATCGAACATGGTCAAATGTTAAGTTTCTCCACGGTGTGCTAAGATGAAGTAGGCAGGTCCATCATCCATTACAGAATGGGTAATGCACCATAATAAAGGCAGCAAAAACTTTCAGTGTGGTAAGGAACCAAGTAAGAACAGTTATTTTATCTCTCACTGTATCCAGAAATCCTGACAGAGACAAATATATTGACAAATAGACTTTTACTACTTAGAGGCAATGATTTAGGAGCAAAGATTGGAAGACCAATGTACATCCTTCAGCCTTTCCCCTCCGGAAGTATGATAATACACTTTGGATTTCAAAATGCCTCTTTAGCATTTCAGAGGCTTAGAATTCTTATCTTCCCGCTCTAAAAACAAAGCTCAATATAGTTCTTAATTATAGACTTTCCTAAGCAAAGGGCAGGATTATTTGGAAGCAGTTTATTTAATTAAAAAGAGGAAGTCTTTTTGTTACATAGACTATGGTACACACTAAGGATAGCACTCTGCCACCCAAGGAAGGCAGAGAACACACACATCTTTATTTCAGTACATGATCTTACCTCTGACACTGGTCCCTCTGTAGGATTACACAAAGCACTTCATTTCTTTGTGCCTGATTTTCATTACCTGCTGAGGTAACCATTAGTTATGTGTGACATCTATACTTAGTTTCTGTGACTCTCTGCTAATCATAGTAAATTATTATTAATGAAGTGAATATGTCAGTCAAAACAGTAATTTATTGAAGACTCTCTACTACTTCTCTTCCAGGAATCACTCCAAATTTGGCAACCTAGTAATCACAGTGACTTCAGCTGCCCCATCTGTCTCCAGACAGTTACCCTCCCAGTAGAAACCAACTGTGGACATTTATTCTGTGGTAAGTGCAGTGCTTATACAGATCACTAATAAAGCAGGCTCTTTACAGAAACCCCAGGTCCTGTGTAAGAACCAGGACCAAGCCCTTCTCCCTGGAATTAATGTAAGTGCTCTCACTAGCAGCAAGAGAAGTCCCATCTTTATATCCCCCCAAAAAATCAGTAACGGTATTTTTATTTGCTCATTGCTTTCACATCTACAAAGTGCCACTTGTGAAATGTCCAAGAAGTCTTAAGATGACGAGAAGTAACAGATCATCTCACAGGACAGTGTTAAATTACAACACAAACACATGGAATAGATAAAATGCACCAGAAAATCATGCCATTTGTGCTCAACTATGCAAAAAACCAAACCTGTTATAAAAATCAACAGTCTAATAATCATACAGTTTGTAACTGTGAAAGCTCAAGATGGAACAAGCATGAAGTCTTGTCTTCAAGCATGAACTCACTTCTGGGAAGACAGCTTGTCTTTTTAATCAACAGCATAAAAATCCAGCTATCCCTTAAAATTAATTCTGATTGTATTTATATTGGTGAAAACTGGGAGTAAGACACACTGGGCTTAGGTCTGATTCTGTTCCACAGACTTGCCTCCCATGCGAAACATTTGCCTAAAATAAAGCAGAAGTGATCTATAGCAAGAAGGCATAATTACATTGGTTTGTAGTCCTGTAAAAGCTCTCTAAACAAAGAAAATAAAATTAGTGGAAGTTAACACACTAAACAATTCAAAAAGTGAGTTTTTAGTCATGTATAAACCTTCTTTTAATGTGTTTATTGTTTTTTAAGTAAATCCGTGTGCTCATACAGGGGAAAAGTATTCCAAGACATCTCAGCATGATGCACGCTCAGTAACTGTTTATTCCAGCCCAGGGGCTGTCTTAACAGGAAGGGGACAGACCCAGATTTAGAGGGTCCTTCTGTTGAGGCTGCCCGTGGTGTGGTCTGTCCTCCCCCAGTGCATCTACAGTCACTGGATAATCTAAGTAAAACCATAATTCTCTGGATAAACGTGTCTGCTAAATGCCTTCTTTGAGGCTGCTAAACCATATGGTTAGGATTACAAAATTTAAATAAGTTTTCAAAGGGAATACAAGGATGAAGCACAGACTAGTGGAAGGAGTTCTGTTCATAACTGCATTTATAAAGGGGATTTCAGGCATTTTAAAGGCCCACACTGTGCACTGCTAGAGCCAGCGTGAGCTCTGTACCCGCTCTCACAGGCACTGGGATGAGGCCACCAGCGTAACGGGACTGAACGCTGTTTCTCTCGGCCCTCTGAGGTGCATCATCCACTGAATTTGCAGGTGAAGTTTACAACTTCCCTGCCCCAGCTGCTTATCAGGTTCCTCGCTGAACTCTGTCACCCCCACAGCAGCGTGGGCAGCAGAGACCTGGAGTTCGTGATCTGATGAGCCTGAAACTGCCCCTGACGGTCCTTGTGGGCCACTATGCAGCATGAGGCGGGTGATGTCTGGCAGAGGGGCAGGCAGGCGGCTGCAGGCAGTGCTACCTGGTGCTGCAAACAGCCAGACACTCCAGAAGACGCTGGGCAGAACCAGAAAGCTCCTTCCTACTGCTCCGGCATTTCACAGACACCTTAAAGCAACCTGGGTGCTATTTACAAGCCATTTGCACATTTTTTCACCACCTAAGAGTGTTATGAAAAGACCCAAGCATAAATGAGAACGAGGGACTGTGCTGTTAACACCGGTGCAATGCAAGCACATTTTTATCTTTAGGAAGCGTCATTTTTCTCTAGATTGAAACAATGATCACGCAGCACAACTCACCACCACTGCCACTATCTCCATCCTCCGAAACCACAACAAATCAGCTAGGGACGCTTTGTGAGGCTCATCTACCCTGTGAGTGACACCATTTAGTAATTTAGGTTGTTTCATGTTTTTTGTAACACTGTTTTATAACATACAGGAAAAGGATGCTTTGAATATAACTCACTCCAGGACAAACAGTAAGCATATGGCCTCAAAACATGTTTCAAATAAT
This sequence comes from Athene cunicularia, assembly GCF_003259725.1. Taxonomy (NCBI): domain Eukaryota; kingdom Metazoa; phylum Chordata; class Aves; order Strigiformes; family Strigidae; genus Athene; species Athene cunicularia. Next base: position 4,114,750 of record NW_020799109.1, read on the forward strand.
GTCACAGTAGTTATAGTTTCAAGTACAAAGATAGACATAACAACAAAGATCACCAACTTTCCTCTTTCTCTGGCCTGGTTAATTTTCCCTTTTCCATCTGTGAATATGACTTGATTTTTATTTTATTTTGAGATCTGCAGAGGACACATACCATATACAAGCTTGGTATATATTGTTATCGTTAGCTGTATATATTTAGTTAGGCTTTACTTTCCTCAAGTACATCATTTACACTCCGAAGCATTGATTCCAGTGCAGTGCATTATGTATGTTATGACTATGTTTATATAGTAGAAGCTGCCTCTGTAACGTCTGTTTTCCACGTCTTAAACCAATAAAACTTTACATTGGGCTTATCAAAACCATTCTGTGTAGATCTAAGTCTGTTGTGACTGAAATCAGTAATAAAACTTCTCTTGATGCCCTGTGGAACAGAGCTAAGGCAACACTGAGCTCTCTTAATAAATTCCGCTCTGGTAGAAGTTTTATTTAAAAAATGTGGTCAACCCAGCGCTTTTAAAGAAGATTAATGTGGACTTATAAAAAATGTCTGATTTTATTATTAGTAGTAATTCATACAGTTTGTCCTGAAGTTTTCCTTTTCAGCTTCAGTTTAAACCATATGTTCAGGAAGTTCAACTGAAAAGCGATCCTTGAGCAATATTATTTTTTTCTAATTAACAATAACCGCAGAGGTATTTTAGAGAAACCTACAGATCCCTCAGAAGGTTGTGTAGCTGGCTAGATTAAAACAGGATTTTGCCTATTTTATGAAAAATGCACCGAAGCAACAAACAGATCAACTGCAGACGAGTCCGTAGTTTCCTATTCTACTGAACAAAGGATTTTGCATGCAGCAAATCTTAATTTCCACAGGGTTCTGTTTTGAAAGCCACTGAAGAACTGTGAGATCCATCAGTGCCCCGCCATCGCCACCAAGACTGAGCACGGGCACAGCAATACAGCCGTGTGGATCACCCAGCGGGTCAAAGTGGTTCCTGAAATCAGGTGTGATGTTGGTCAAATGCCAAAGTTCAGGCTGCCAGGCTGAGTTTATACATAGTGCATGGGATTTAGCCCTAAACAGAGCCCTGTGCCCAGACAACGGCTCTGTGTATGCAAATAAAATAGGAGAGACATAAAGAAAAACCCTGCACTCAAATGAAAATGAAAGTAAGAAGCACAAGTTGGATCAAGGTTCATAGAAAATATCTGTAGGCCAAATTTAACATCCCTAGTCCTAGTATATAACTGATAGCATCATGAACATTTTTATACTTGATTTCCAACATACTTTCTCCAATATTTCCCTTTTCAGTAACAACAGACAAAGTCTGGGTGCAGAAAAACCCTGCACTGAGGGCTCCTGAAGACTTTTTGTTATAATACTGCTTACAAGAAAACTACTTGCTGGTTATTTTTAAGAACAAAGAGCATTGTTCAATTCAATAAAACAGTTCCATCAAAATGGCAACGCAGCTTTCTGCTTCTGTTTTCACTGGGGTCCTTGTCAAATTTGATCAGTTTAAATGTTGAGAGATTATTTTTTTCCTGACCTGTCACACCGCACACCGCGCCTGGGAGCTGAAAGTCAAGCTGTGCTGCTTCTGATTAGATGCTGTTTACGCTTTGCTGTTTTTGCTGTCAGTGCCAGCACTGCCATTGATGTATGTCAGCCACTGCTGTCAGTTATACGTGTTGTCTGATCTTACTGTCCTCAGACTCTGCCCTCCTTCACACCTGAGACCTCAGTATAAGAAGAGATGGTGGTGTACTTGGAAATTAGTTAGCAGTTGTCTGGGTAAGAAGGATCAAAAAGAATACAACAACTTGCTCTTCCACACAGTTCCAGAAGGGTAACCGAGTTGAAATACTGTAAGGGAGGGGAGCAAACAGACAAAGCAGCCCTGTGTACGACAGTTCATCACCCAGCTCCGTGGTGTGCCACCAGGAGCATCCCCAGGCCCTCCCTTGGCTGCACACCTTGGTTTATTTGGGATAAAGGGGCCTCATCATCCGTAAAAGCCCCGCTAGCTCCGGAGGGTGCCTGTATTCCCGAGTGCTTCAACCACAGTCAGGGGAGCTGCAGGAATTAAGACGCTAGGCACAGGAGAAAAAACTGAATCGAAGTCTCCCTTAGAGGGTCCCTGTTCCTCTGTGCATACCGGTGTAGAAGAGTGAAGGCTCCATTTTTGAACAGTCACTTCGCAGAGTAAAACCACATATTAAAATGAAAGCAAAGAATTACATTCATTTTCACAGTCAGTTGTAGGAAGAAGGTTCATTAATCCTGCTAACTTCCTTGTAAACATTAAATATTCTCAAATATATTTCATGTATCTTTTTTTTTTTTTTTTTCGGTAGGTTCCTGTCTGATCACATACTGGAAGCACAGTCCTTGGTTAACAGCAATAACCTGCCCTCTCTGCAGACAAAAGGCAAGACTCACCTCCATCTGCATTATGAGACACACAAAATTACAAGCTTGAGCTCTTAGGATCAACTTTATTTATCCTCTAATTTTTCGTAGCATTTCTAAACCCCCTTAGACTTGAATGACCCTGCAGCCATTCGCATTTATCATTTGACACGTCATATCAGGCAACTCTGTGCAATATTAAACAGGCCTCCAGCATTTTACTTCTCTGTAGTTCACTGAATCTCTGGGATATCCATAAAAAGCAATATGGAAGTTCCTAATCTCATCTGACCCTGGCCAGAGCTTCCTGTTGTACTGGAAGGATGGATGCAGGTTATAAAAAGGAAATGATCTTGCTATTGTCGAACTGCTGGCGCTGGACAAAGGTCCAGTTGTGAGAGATAGACTGTGGAGAGACCCCTACTACAGAACACTGTCCTTTAGACCAGAGAGTAAAATACACCGTGCTGATGCTGATCTTCTTTTCTTATGAAGGTGGTTCTTCTGGATAATGTCTCATGTGACAAGCGACAAGATGAGCCAAGTAAACAAATTGTACATGACATTAGAGACTACAACAAGCGTTTCTCGGGGCAACCTCGACCCGTAAGTATTTATAAATCTACATTTCCCCAGCTAGTAGTGCATAACACATCGAGGACAGAGGGACCCAGCACTGAAAACTCATTTGTATCATTATGTGAATTACCTTTCCGTGTGCTTATGGGCGATACCCTCATGGAAGTGTTACCCTCCACTGCTGGGTCGGGCACCTTTTGGTAAAGGTGCTTCTTGGAGCTCCGAGTCCTCCTGCAGCCATCCTGGCAGGGAGGAGAAAGCTGTTTGGGATGAAATACAGGAAGCAAAGCAGAACTAGAGATGGTCAGGCTGGAACTTTCAAGTATGAACTCAGATTTGAACTCCAGGATTTTAAGTTACCTCTAAAATTTCAAATCAGATTCCAGCTTAGAAAGCAGCTGGTTTTCTTCCCCACAGGTATTGCCAAATTCAAACAGTCCACACCAGCTCTGCACTTCCTTAAAGCTGGAATCCCAGCTGGTACAGAGACGTGACAGGCAGTGGAAATGCTGGGAAATATGAGGGCTGAAGGCACAAGTGAGGCCCATTCTTGACAGGGTGTAGAATATCACCAGAGCAAACCTTCCTCTCCTGTCACATCCTGGTGGCAGCCTGAAGGGACTGTGGAGTCTGTTTCAACCTACGGACTAAACTAAGCACTGTGGAGGAGGATGTTTTTTTCAACCCAACAAACTAGCCAGCCAGCTAGTTTGAAGAGGAAGAGGAATAATCCTACAGTCCCATGGTTCCTGTCCACACCAAGGTGAGACTTGAGGCCACATTTTCACGCATTCATAGCCACATTTGATGCCAGAGTTTAAAGACAAGGCATATACTCAGTGCAGTCATTAAGGCCCAGTTTCCAAAAGCATTCAATGTCAAGAATAATACTTTCTTTTCAAAGTGCTGGGGCAGCAGGGATTCCTTTTAGAAGTGTGCCTCTAGATACCACAAAATAATTGAACAGTGTAGGTGGATTTGTACAGCACAGAACATTTCTGCATTCAAAAGATCCGAGTCTAAAAGTGCTTAAGAGACACACTGAGCTGAAAGAACTGCATGCATCAGAAGGCACAATAATGTAACTCATCCGAATCTTTAGTTTGCAGATTACCTTTATGAAATGCCGTTACTCCTGACTCTTGCCTTGCGAGGAATCTTCACCTGGGGGGGTCTCATATGGATTTTTTTCCTAAGAGTTGCTGTTTGCTCCTTCGGAACAATCATATGCTTCTCTTCTCCACTTGACACGAAGCCTGGGCCTCTCTGTAGGACACTTGGAACAGCTGATGACATGGTGGTTGTTTCCCTTCTTTTAATTTGCATGATAAACATCTGTCAGCAAATTGCATCTAACAGGGTAAATATGGCAAGGTCTGCAGCTCAGAGCACACTGTCAGAGCCCTGACTGACTTAAACTTGGATTCCTTGGTCAAACCTCATCAAGCAAGGACAAGCTTCGCTTTGATTTGAGGCAGCCTATGATGGATTTGTCATTCTGCTGCTGACAAAGGCTGAAGCAGGACCTGGCAATACCTGCATGGCCAAGCGATTCGATGCGCAGGTGCTCAGACAGCTACTTTTACACTGTGTACTCGCTAGGCTCTTTCACGCTGCTTTTTTTTTGAAACTTCTCTTCATACAAAGTGTCTGAATTGAAAATGCCTAAAGCTACAAACAGAACTTAAAATTACAATGCCAGTCAACTTGCAGTTGAAGAGTTTTAGAACTCTTGAGCTTTAACATTTTACCTCTTGGCTCCATTTGATTAAAATCTTCATTTGAGAATGTAGCAAACTGGACAATTTGCTAAGTCTTGTACAACACAAGGAATGTGAGAAGAGTATCACTACAAAATCGTCTATCAGTGCTTTCTGTTACACAGCTGATTACACGTCCACTAGAATACAGATATTTTTACAGCTTTGCAATGAGTACAGTCCTGATTTTAAAATGGCTAAGTGGCTTGGACCAAAAAATGAAACTATAAAATAGAAGTATGACAAGAAAAGCATTAACATATCATGCAAGAAATGTGAACAAATCTCTGTGTAACTTCCATGTAAGCCTGTGCAAGGTACACAGCTTCCTTGACCTCTGCCCATCTAAGCCTTAACAAAGCCAGCACCATGGTTTGTTTCCTTTCTAGACTCCACACGCTCCTTGTGATTTCCTTCTAAGTCTTGGTACCAGTTCAGCCCGAGAGATCAAGGCCAATCTTATGATGATGATATAAATAGCAGGAAGTTTATGGGAAGTTTGCTCAAGTTGGGGGTGGGTGGGTGCATGTCTGTGTTGAACTGCAAAGAGTTAAAAAATGCTGGTACAGTGCCAGACAACCCTACACATCTGTCCTGTGTAATCTGTACATTTGCTATGTATTTGGAGTCAGCGGACTTCATTTTTACATATGAATTGTATATTAAAATATATTAAAGTGTATGAATATTTATTGTTTACAATACCCTGGTCTCCAACTGTTTTTTCTTTCCACATATTTTCAGCTGACATATTTTACTGTGGCCTTGAATTGTAAGCTATGATATACCATTATGTTGCAGTCGTTTTCTTGCTTGTTATACTCTTTGTTATGATGTTTCTTCATTTTATTCCAATCAACTTTCATTGTCTTTAATTATGTCCCTGAACTTGTAAAGCCGTTTCTCTTAACAATGGGTACTTTGGAAATGACAACAATTGCTTTTCCATGAACTACAAGGCAGGAAGCGCATTGTTTCTTTAAAAAAATTACCAGATGTTTTTGAGTGCTGACTACCAACATAAAAAACCCCAGAAACTATTTTTTTTCCAAGTTCTCTAAGTGTAATTTTGTTATTGTGTAACTTCTGTTTGCATTTAACTGGGAATTACAGCTTATGCCAATACTAAAGAATGGAATTTCTCTCAAGCGAAGTGTATAAAGCTGGAGTCCATCTCTGTGAATACCGACCCTGTGGAAAGCAACTGGAGGTTGTTTCTCTTGCATAAGACAGGCTCAGCAAGAGGGTGGCAGCTTGAGGAAAAGAAGGGTTCTCATGACTGACTCGGAAGGGTTGTAGTTGACCTGAATATCCTCTTCTGTCACCCACTTCTTAATCCTCTCCTTCAGCTGGGGACCCTGGTTTTGCTTTTGAAACAGAACAGTATCTTTTATGAAGAAGTAACAGACAAATGGCATAGAAAGTTAGAATTTCTGAGAGCATTTCACTGAAGGCACTGGCAGTGTTTGGATCTTGCAAGATCCAAACAATTTGTACCGGCAGAGGTGACATATTTTGGCTGTACACAACCAGTGTCCATACTCTCCCCTTCGTTATGTCACGACCTGTCATTGCGAGCCTGGCAGTACCTTGTAGGACTAACCAGGGCAGCTTTCAAAATCACTCGGGAACATGTAAAAGCCTTTTGTTGACCAGACTTGGCCAGAAGGCAGCCAGGAAGGTTTCTGAGCCTTGACAAATGCAAGTCTAAGGAAGGAAAACCCTTTCTCTCTCCCCTGCATTCCCTGTACCTGCTGTGGCTGAGTTCAGCTCTGAGCTGGCCGGCTGCGTAGACACCCAAGCTCTGAGTTGGGTCTGGCTTAAGCAATGTGATGAGAACGGACAGGGAGTGTGGGGCCGTTTCAGGGCTGACTCCCTGCAAGGCAGCTGGCAGGACAGGAGGAATGCACCTGCATTATGAACATATTTTCAGCAACTGCATCTGCTCAGCCTAGTCTTTCAATGTCAACAGTGGGCCGTTTCACATCTGCACAGCAATTAATGCACACTGAGGGCGAGTTATTTCCAAAAGACAAAATGGCACAAATTATTGATAGCAAAACAACTGCACTGCAAAAACAGAGACCGAAAAAAGACAGCAGGAAACAGAAGAAAACAGAGAGAAAAAGACTGCACAGCTGCAAAAGTGATTCTCAAGTATCAGTCACCGAAGTACTGTAATCAGAGTAAAAACAACAACAACAAAAAAAACCAAACAAAAACCAAACAAAACTTTCCAATGGAAATCATGTTTGGGTCTTAGCTGTAACAGACAGTAAAATTAAAAGGACCATGTGGGATGTCAGGTGTAGTTACCTGTGAAAAACACCACAAAGGGCAGTGCTTCAGGTCCACCCGAGTGAGTTACCTTGTTCCTTGTGCTGTTCCTGCTTGTGGCCTGTCAGAATACCGGCACTGGGGAACGCGTGGCTGGTTCTCTTGTCTTCTCTGACTGGAGCAAATGATTATTCCCTGTCCCTGGGGTGCAGGGATTATTGACAGAAAATACCCAGTGTTTCACAGTGAAGTGAATGTGGTTTATTTCTCGTTAAAAGTTAAAATGTACATTTAAAATTATAAAAGCGTATTTTTTCCATTAACAGTACAGGAAGAAGAAATTACCCTCATGGTAAATATCTGGAATATTTGTTATCCCTGCTGTTCCCAGGTTACGTGACTCTGGATTAGCAGCTGTTCATGATGGAGCGATACTCTCGCTGATGTTCCACAAGCTTCAAAAATACTTTGTATTTCTTGTCATAAAATCTGTAGGAGAAAGTTAATTTCAACAAAGCCAGAGATGTTAAGATTTCCTGTAATCCCCTGTAACATGCGTGTGTCCTGCCTTCGCCTAGCATCAAAGCACCTTTGACTCGATCCTAATTACAACTTTTACCAGGACCAGAGTCCCGCACGCAGCCGCCGCGCAGTTTCCACCCAAACAAGGGACTGGAGTTCCACATTCTGTTTACGCTATCGCCAGCTTTGATGTTCAGCCGCCCCGTCCTCCGCCGCGGGAGCGGGCAGGAGGCGCCGGG
>NW_020799109.1:4122595-4265778 GCF_003259725.1 Athene cunicularia
GTGCAGCTCGGGTCGCTGGAGCCGCTCCCCTGGCGCTGCCGGCGGGCTTGGCTTTGGCGGGAAGGCCGCGGGGCCGACAGGCCGCGCCCCAGGCCTCGGCCAGCCGGCGGCGGTGGGTGCCCACGTCACCCTGGAAAAGCCCGGGCCGTAACACCCCCGTTCAAGCAGGGCTAGAAGGACTCTGCCCTTCTTTTTCAGCAAATTCTCGCGGAGGAACGCACAAAGTCAGAATTACCTTTTATGCTCGTGGTTCGGCTGCACCACTTTCCCAATTCTCCCCATTTTCGCCATGGCCTCCTAGTAAAAGACAAACACAAACTGGAAAAGCCTGTTTTGATTTAAAATACTTTTTGACAAGAACAAGATGTTTCAAAACCAATCGGAACATTACTGATGTATTTTGTTTCGACTGAGCAGGCCAGATGGCATAAAAATATGTTCAATCCCATTATATAGTAGTCATGAGAACAAAGTACTGCAGACCCCTCAGTAAACCAAAATCTGTTCCTCTTTCTTACTGGGAGTCCAAGGCAGAACAGACTTATCTTTTATTATTTACACTAACCAAAGGAAATGTTAAACATTGCATCCCCGGAGGGGAGAATTCTCAAATAAAATGATACTGTACATGAGATCCCTTCATCATATTCTTAAAGTATCGATTCCCTGCAGCGAGGGAGGGCTCGAGCGCGCTCCAGAAGCTAAAGGTAACTCGCCAAGTTGTGCTGTGGAGCCCAGGGCTGCCCTCCCATGCCAGCAGAAAGGTGAGAGACAGATTTTGAACCACTCTGCTGTTGGCCAAAACAAAGCCAGAGGAAGGGATCTCACAGAATCCTCTGCACAGTCCCATGTCTCTGGGACAGTGTCACTTGTGGAAGGGAAAGGACCGAATAATTTGGTTCCATTCCTGATCTCTGTGAGATTCTGTTCTTCTGTGGATTCTCCTGAGCAATCCTGCTGGAATGAGACACTAATCACTACTGTTAATAGAGGATGAAGCTCTCAAGCAAGGGTGGAGGCAGCAGGCACAGGCTGTTTTCAGTGGAAGTTATTTCACAAGGAACATTACAGCGATAGCTTTCAGACGGAACAGTGTTAAACGTAAAAGATCCGGATTCAAGAATCAGTGTCTGACTAAACCTCTATCAGTGTTCACAGTTTCTAAGCAGGACCCTAAATCTGTGTTAATGTTAGTGCCTGAAGCACAGCACTGGGAGAGCATCGGAATGACCCCTGGAGAACAGTCAGTCTGTGCTGCTGCTGGAAACCATCTAGTCAACTACTACGGCTACATTTTTAAAAGGGTTGGATGATTTTACAGGCTGTAATATCTGCTGTTGTAAAATCTTTGCTTTTCACTAATCCAGGATTGTACAGCTGAGGATCTCCTAGAACTTTACAACATAGATGAGCAATGTAAGCACAGTTTCAACAGCTCAGGACGCAGGGAGGCTCTGAGGATAAGCCAGATGACCGGCAGACCTTCCATCTCCTGGTTTCTCACTTCCCCTGTGATAAAGAAATACAATCGTGACCTAGACGCCAGGATGTACGTGGGCTGCCTGGGAAGCCAGCAGGTACTCTTTCTCCCACGCACAGCAGCGTTTGCTCAGCTAGGCACCATGTCCATGGGATACCACCGGTGTGCCAGAGCAGTGGGCAGCCCCCAGCCTGCCCAGGGAGCTGAACCTGCAGTATTTATTGCCTGGCATGTTCTGAGCCTGTTTGCTTCACCCTTCAGCATCAACACGTCCTTTTATACTGCCTGTCCAACTGTGCTGCTGGGATGTGGGACGCCTACTTTCTACATTTGTCAACTTTAGGGGGTTAATACTGGATTAAATTGTGTTTCTACCAAAGTAAATGGCACTGCCAGTGATGGTGTGGTCAGGATTTTACTCTGCTAAGGCTTCTGATAAAACAGCAGGGAGTATTCCTGTGCACTCATATGTCCATACCCCTTCATACATGCAGAAGTTGATTGAACTTTGATTCCCCAAGAAACACCCTTCAAATAACACTTTCAGTGAGATAGCGTGTTCTTTTCTCTGGGACATGTGAACCTGCTGGCACAGAGACACTGCACACCAGCCAGATTAAAATACGGGCATGGAAAGGTCGGTATCTTTCCCAGTAAGAGAAATGGGTATTTATTCCCTGTTCTTTAACAGGTGATTCTAGCTCAAGCATTGTTCCTGTTTACAACAGTCTATCTTTTACAACTCCCTTACATGGCCAGCTGAATTTAGCAGCTACCCAAGAAAATGAATGGACAGACAGAAAAAAAAAAAACAACCTCAAAGTAAAAGACAATTCCCTCTGTTACAATCAATACTGCTTTTCCAGATAGCGTTGTGTCTTACAGAAATTGTCAGGCAAAGGCAAAGCCCCTTGAAGCACTCTCAGTAATGGAAAGAGTTCACCTTGCTTTCTGCTCGCTGCCTCACACCTCCTTTGGAATTGCCGTGGAGATACTGCACAAAAATAAACCTAAGATGTCTAATGGGTCTAAACATCTCGGAAAAATCCACTTTTTTTTCACAGGTGGAAAAAAAAATGAAAAGGAGGGGCAAACTTTGCCGTTGACCCCCTCTGTGTGCAGGCAGTGCCTGCCTGCTGATGCCCCGTTCTGGGCAGCGTTAAGGGAACAGGCCACAAACCACACCGTTCCCAGGACACGTTCTTCTTCTGCCATAAGTACATGTTCTGCTTTACTCTGGGGCCTCTTGCAACTTCCAGTGCTGAAAAATGCGTTACTGCTTCTTTGGGAAATAAGCCAGCCCTTTTGAGATAAACATATCTTCAGACAGGTTTTATTTTTACGCTGTTACTCATCTAACTCCAGGTCTCCTCAGGCTGGTTCAAGAGAGCCCAGACACCGGCGCCGACTCCACCAGGCAGGGAAGGTGTGAGGGGGGCTGGCTGGGCACAGCTGTCCTGCCGGCTGCTGCAGCCCCAGCCCATGCTCAGGCTCTCCCTGGCACATCCCTTCACTCCCCACGGTACCTCCACCATCCCCCTGGGGCCTGACACCTCACAGGGCACCTGCGACACGGCAGCCCTCAGCCCCAGCGCCTCACAGGGGTGGTCTTTGAAGGGTGAAACTGAGTCTCCAGAGGGCTGAGGAAAGCCTCCTGTGCTCCCTGCGAGGTCTCCCCAGACATGAAACCCCTGGCACAGAGGCCCATCCCCTGCCAGGCAGCTGGGAAAGGAGCCACCACGTCCATGGGGCCTGGAGCACGACAGGCTGGAGAGGTCCCTGAATTAAAACTGGTCCCTCAAGGCCTGATCTAAACTAGGGAACTGGGCCTGGCTGCTGCTTCACCCATCTATCCACCTTTAGCTAAGGAGGAAGATGCCAAAGCAGTCTTTCCCGTTTATCAGCTAAAATACTTTCGTATTTTTAAATCTACTGAAAATACATAGGTCTTCGAGAATCCACAGCATTAAGGTCTCATAGCATTTACCACAGTAATGTGGAATAATGTTAAAAAAATACACAGCCAGCAATTTTCAACAACTCACTCATTCTACGTTGCTCAAAATATCCTAAATGAATTCTCTCTCTTAATTTGCATTTCAGTTGTGTGTTTTTTTGGTTTTTAAAGTCAGTTTGGTCATTGTTAGTTTGAACAAAAACTTTACTCCCAGAGGAGAGTCTTTTCAACAATTTTCTGGGGACAAAGAGGAACAGAACATTGAAAATATGAATTTATAATGAAATCGGAAACAAAGGAACATTAGAATCACATTACTGAATCAGATCAACCTTGTGCACTGTTCTGTCTCCAACAAAGCCTTAAATATAGCAAAGTGATAATACTGCTGTTCAGAAATAGTTTGTTTGAGGGTTGACATCCAAATCCATAATTCCAGTCACCAAGAATTTCACAATCTTAATTTGAATGACGCTCTATCTTCTTTGTTTGCCAGTCTAGACAGTACAATGAATACAGTGATTTAAACACAATGAATTCTCTCTTAAAACAAAATATTTTGTGAAATTGCTTTTTAATCATTTCTTTTCTCTCTTTCCTTAAAGGCTATGCTATAAATAAACCCTGAAAGTTCGCATTTGATCATCATTTCTAAAGGCTGGGCAAGAGGCAAGTGAAGGGTTTACACAGAAAAAAAAGAGAGGCACTGTGGAGCAGAAATAAAGGGATGCATTCATGATTTCTAACCTTTTGTTAGAGTGTCAAAGCTGAGACAGATACAAGCCAGTAAACACTCTGCTTACCATGGAGAGAGTTAGTCAAATGGGGTTACCCTGCCCGGGACAGAAGGAACCCAGGCCCAGGGAACCAGATTCTCCAAGGCCCACTGAGGTTTCAGAACAAGGTGCCATTTTGCTGCCGGGAGGGTGACCCAGCTGGGAAGGTCAGTAGTCACTCAAATTCCTTCGGTACTGGGGGCTGAATTCTGCTCTTCAGTGTGATCTGGGGCAGGGGATATGTTTAAGACACCAGGGCAGCCTCAACAGGCAGTAGATCCCTGAAGGAAACCCTGTTTAGAATCCAGAGAAAACCCTGTCTCCTAGAGAAACCCTGTTTTGAAACAGCATCTGAAAGCTGGACATTTCAACCAATGTCCATTCAATAACAGAAAATAAAAGCTTTTTAACACCGTGTGGCAGGCGCCGTGCAGCAAGAGAGTCCATCATGTCGGGAGGCAGCGGGAAAAGCACATCAGCCTGGCACCAGGAGCCCACTTAGACTGCGAGCCCAGTCTGCTCCGATTCCCCACCCAATGGCCCCGCACGGGCTGTCTCAGAGCACAGCATGATCCTGCTCACCCCACAGGGGAAGCCCATCTCCCTGGGGACTGTGGAGGGGGCCAAGGAAGATGAGCCCACTTGTGAATAGTCCCTAAGTCCGATTTTCAGTAGTGACTCAAGGACTGAGGTGGATGAATATTACTGAAAATTAAGGGGATGTAGGCCCTTAGAAGCACACATCAAATGAGAAAGCAGATTTAGGGACTCCAGCCTTAGGTAAGGAAGTCAAGTAGCAAAATCTCATTGAAATTAATGAGCTGGGGCATCAATCCCCTTAAGAATTTGGGCTTTTGCTTTATTTAGATACTTTAAAAATTGTATCTGAAGTTAAATGGATGATAATCACAAATGCATTTTCCCAGATGTTTTCTCCCCACTTACTCATTTTGATAATCCCAAGAAATGTTTGGACATTTACCTAGCATAGTTACTAACCTAAGAGTGAAAACAACCACATATTATCCGAAGTTTTACCGTACAATTTCGGGGGCTGGAAGCATTTGCCCTGCATGTACAAAAGCATGCAGCAGAGCTCACCAAAATGTGTGGGTATGCCAAGCTCCAGTTACAGCAGCGGTGTGCCAGCTGCTTGGAGGAACGATCCTTAGACAACATGGAAACCAAGAGGGGTACTCAGACGCAAATCAAACAAGTTTTCTCTGGGAATGCTGCTGGTTTATGGCTTGTCCAGTGACAGCCATGTTCTGTTGCACCAAGAATGGCTGGTTTACGAATGATGGGAAAAATAACTCTGCTGTAAACCAGTTTTGGATCGTAACTTGTAACTAATTCAGGAAACTCAGAACAAGCTGGAAGGAGATGCACAGCTTACTCCTTCCCAAGCTGAAGTTGTTAATCCACCTCATCTTAGTACTTATGCAAACGGAGGAAATTATATTAGTTTTTATTGTGCCAATTCAAGCCAAGTGATCAAATGCTGCCATTCTCACAGCCAAACGTGGTGAGAGATCTGTACAGGCAAACGTGCTTCTTCACGTATTCCCGAGAATGACACGAGTGTATGCAGGGAAGGTCAGTCCCAATTTCTGACCCACACAGAGCTTTGAAATGCGAATTTTGCCTTCATCACCCTGAAGACATTGCCCAGACTCCCACGCAGGCCAGTCTTGACTCTCTGGTCAGCTTCTGTACAGCTCTACTGTCACAGATCCAGCATCAGAGGTAAATATTTTAAAAATTGCATCACTCACAATAGACTGAAATGTAGGAACACCCTTCCTCATCAGATTTGTTCTGAGTTGCTGAATCCAGCAGGTGTAAGTAACTTCAAAGTACACTTCTACATCCTCATAACAAATACAGTAAATAAAGTTGTATGTAGTAACTTTTACTGTTCAACAGTGAAGAACCTCTCTGTCACTCATAGCTATTCCACACACACAAGCTGAGGCTAACATAATTTTAAGAAGTCCAGTCACAGATGTATTTTAATTTGAAGGGAATAAATAGATTTCTTGAAATGCTGATGTTCAAGAAATACTTTTATACTTTTCTAAGAACTGTAAGCAAGGCTGCTATTTTCTTATAGGCTTTTATTTAGGGATTGCTTACTCAATAGTGTGGAGATGCAAAATTCATCTTATCTGGTGCTTACAGGAGCTCCATTAATGTATTTATGTAACAGAGCCCTAGCAGAACATTACTTTTTAGTGGTATATGACTGCATGAAGAAAGCATGTGATGGACCACATACAATATTTTTCTAGTGTTTTTTTTTCTGCCCTTAAATTTGTTTGAGTTATAGGGGCAGATCTTGGCAGCATGCACAAAGCCCAAAATCTGTAACTCAATTCTCTGTGGTATTCTGAATGGAGTGAGCCAAGTTTTAAAACACATTGTGGATAAATATTAGAGCTGAGCAAAAATTTCACACCTAAGACCAAAGTGTGAAAATTTGGCTTCCATTCATTTAGTGAAAAGGTGGAAAATTTCACACAAGCTTGTATTTTCCTTTTGCTCTGTTCCAACATAGATTTCTGTGTTCGTATCAAACCTCAGAGAGAGAGAGAGTTTCTGTCTGTCTGTGTCTGTAAGAGAAGGAGGGAGAAGAAGACAGGAGGATGGAGGTCCAGCCAGCAGGACACCAGCTCAGGACTTGAGTTCAAGTCTATCTTCCAGGAAAAGTCACTGGCCCTTCGAATCTCACTAGCCATACTTCAGTAACAGCACTGGCTCATTTTACAGGAATATTTTATGCATTTGCTTCTTGAAGACTGTTACAGTGGTAGAGGCAAATCGGGCAAGTAGCTAAGAAGCAGCCCAACATTATTGTACCCCGAAACCATCCATCCAACTTTGGTTGACAGAGGCCAACTGGATGGATCCTCAGTAATAAGACAAGGTAGTTTTCTGCTTCAAGCACTGAACCAGAAAGTTTGCAACAGATTCCTTGAGTTATTTGGGATGTGTAAATTTACTCTTCTAGTTCTCAGTCACCTCTCTTTGAAATAGGCTGTGCCCATTGTTTTCCCCCAAGGTTTGGTTTGGCTTCGTTAAAGTACATCTCACTTGGCCTGTCCTGTACTGTAAGAGCATGGTTTTCACTCAGAATCAGAGACAAGAAAAAGTGGAAAAGAGATAACGTAACAGTAGAGACAAGTGCAGATAAGGCCACGGCACCACTTCTACCTCCACAGCACCTACATTTACTCTGTCTCAGTGAGCACACTGAGTGTCAGACAGGCTGTGGCCACCGTAGCTGTGTCACACAGAGCCTGTGCCACGGCCAGGCTGGCCAGCCGACACACAAAGCCATAAGAGGAGCAGCAGAGGCAATGCAGCTGCTGTAAAGGGTGGCTTGTCGTGCTAGCGATGATATTAATTACTTATTCCGTGGACCAAATTTAGAATGGGATGAGGGTCAGCTATGACTGCCACATCATCTATCAGCTGGAAACTATGTTTGGGTCTAAGCTCCAGCCACACTGCTGCTAAATATAGGTTGGTTTGTTGTTGATTTGACTCCGCACTCCCCCGAGTTGCCTTTGACTATCAAATAATTAAGCAGTTTGCTTTGTGAGGGCTCCATTACTGGCACCTCTTAGTGCCCAAAGCTGCTTGGACGCAAACTTGACAGCTTAGTGGGAGTTTCAGCTTACCCAGGCAATGGAAAGATCCCAAGTGTTCAGCTCCAGTTTCAGTTTCACACATCGCTGGCGCTGGGTGCCATGAATCAACAGGCTGTGGGCAACATCGAAGCAGCCTGCACCAGAGCTGGGGCACGGCTCAGCCGCGCTGGCCCTGACAGGAGCTTGTGTAACTTATTCACGAAGCGTATGTTGGCTTTACGATGTCTGCGTATGAAGATCCAAGGTACCTTTAACACGGCTAGCGCAGATACCGGGAAGATGCAGTCCCAGCAGCCCAGGGCTCTGCCCTGCTTCCCACAACCCGGGGCAGGCTCTGCCTCTGCGCCGCTCCCACGCCGTGGGTGACAATGCCACAGCTGGCAGCTTCCTGACCAAACCGACTACACCACCAGCTGGCACAGACAGTACATCTCCCTCATCCCCTCCTGAGGTAGAAGAAATTTGTTAACCCCACACAGCATTGCTGTTACAATGGACTAAGAAGGTTTGTTCATATAAACCACATGAAAATCTATTGATTTAACCCACTTCTTAGGCTGGGAAGTGTTATGCTGACAGGCAGCTCAGTTTAACAGAAAGCAAGCTCACCTGGGAGTTGAGAGCAGTTTCCTACATCAGATCCCGATGCAGGGCACTGCACTACAGCTATAAGCTAAGTCAGCCCTCTCCTTACTCATCGCTGCTGGTGATGGAGTAAACGAAGCTTGGGAGCGCTGCTCCTCTGCACAACCTGGAACAAGTTATTTTGTTTCTCTGTCTCCCTTCTGTCCTAAAGCTTTTACCTTCAATTTTAGGTGGTAAAACCTTTGGGGCAGGCAGGGCAGGTGTGTGATTCCACACTAACTTGCACAACAAAAGAAATGAGTTGGACAGAAAGCAGAAGGAGTCATTTGGACAGGGCAGGATAGAACAGAGAAGCTGAAGAACAAGCATCCGCACAGGATATCCTGACACTCAGCTGTATACTTGACACAATATTTAGTTGAACTGCACCACTTCCTTTAAGGTGCAAAATTCAGATTTATTCAGCTGATTTCTTTTCACGTTCACACTGAACGTACAGCTTTCCTTGCGTTTAGTCATTGAGTTCAAACTTTTATTTGCCATCTGGCAATGGACTGGGGTTTACTGGGGGGAGGGGATAGGAAAGGGGGCTTTTTTTTCTTTTTTTTTTTTCATCTGTATTTGCTTTATGAGCTATGGCTAAGGCATCATTTACACATGGGGAACTGGATCGGGTTCTCTCAATTCTTTCCATATGTTCACTTACGCTGTCAAAACATTTTTTCAATCTAATTAATCTGCACACGTCTCTCCGTTCATTTCCCCACTCAGTGGGTTTTAGCATTTTTGGGGTATCTAGTTGGGATTTTGTCATAAAAGCAACTCCCGCCTACACTTTGCTTCAGGGTTACTCCATCAAGAAAATTAAATTTGCAACATTTCACTCTTCCCTTTCTATTTATTCTTTCCCTATTTCTAATACTGGCTGAAGAGACCTTCCTCTTCCCCTCATCTTTCAAATATATTCTTTGCCATGCACCAGTGACTACCTGAGGTTAATGAGGGGAATCCCTGCTGTGAGTTTTGATTTGGGATTATTTTTTATCTAGTTAATCTGATGTGTAGTTTACTATAAAAAAACTATTACCTCAGAAATATGCTTACATTTTCCCCAATCTGGATTGCATTTGGGAAATTACCCTGGACAGGGACTCATAAAAAACAAGAGACTTTTAAAAAAAAGGTCTTTCACTACTGTAAGTAGTAGAAGGTTGAGATGTTAAAACAGGGAATAAACCTACATTAAAATATGAAGAGAGCCTTTCTAGTAACTTTACAGACATCCTATCGCCAACAAAAAATTAAATTATCTCTGAAGAGAAAAGTAAAAGTATTGTAGATATTTCAACATGCGGTGGGCAGAGAGGAAAACCTAGAAGAAATGAGAAATCTGTTAAGAATTTAGAACTGCACTGTGTAGCCATTTCTCCTTGTGAAGCACAGTACAGAGAAGATAGTTCTCTATGGCAGAAGGCATTTGGTTTCCTTGCCATGATTGCTACAGACACAGAGTTAGCAACCTTTTCTAGCACACCAGAAAGTATTTTTCTTTGCCAAATTAGAGGTTACAAGTGACTAAACTGAGTGAGAGCTGAGGCAAGGCACACTGATCACTGCAGGGGGGTTGGACTAGATGACCTTTAAATGTCCCTTCCAGCCCAAACTATTCTGTGATATGACTCTGTGATCAGCTGATGATATTGTCCTGTTTTTGTTAAAAACTGGGCACCCTCTCTTCTCTAGGTCTGAGAATCAGAGGCAGTCAGGGATGAGAAGCTACTGCTCTCATTTGCTCTTCTGCCATTAAAACTGGCCTTTAAGAAGAGTGCTGTTTCTAAAAAAATACTTTAAATGCTAGATACATACTGCTACGAAATTTTTGAAAGCTCTTGATTCCTTAAAAACCTGGGAAGCCTGGTCTGAGGGATGGGACAGCCAGTCTGTTGTCAAATGTGCTCTAACAGCAGCAAGGGAGAATCTCAGCCTGAACTGTGGGATTCCTGTGGACACAGAATTCGGAGAGATTTATATGAGAAAACTGTAACAGTCACATCGGAATAGGTGTTCTCTGCTCCCCTTGCTCCTAAAAAAAGGTTGGCTTGTATCTCTTGGAGACCATTGGGGAATTGTAAATACAGTTCTCTTCAGCATTAAAACTTCTCTGTAAGAACCTCTTTACACGCACAACCTCTCTGTGTACTCCAGTTCCATTTGTTGCATAGAAAAACCTGGAGACATCAACTTACACAAATTGGGAAGAAACTATTCCTGCTGGTAAATGTCAGAAGTTATACTTGTCACTACTCTAGCTATCTGTCAGGCCTGACATATTTCTGTACAAAACCAAAACCAAGGGTTATTAAACCCCACCTGCCTCAGAGCCATGAAAGAGCCTTTGATTACAGTACTATAAGATAACCCCTTTTAATGAGCAAATCTAAACCTGCCACCCAGCACTGCCAGCAGGAATTTTTAAAGGTATCTGAAGCATCTTTTTCCTTAGGAGATCTTCTAAGAAAGCATTTGTATTCATTTGGCAAATAGAAAAAGAGCACATTTTATAATTGACTGTGCCCAAAACAATAGCTGGTTTTGTCTGAAAACACACCAGTTAGAATTAAAAGTGCAGTTAGCATGTGAGTGAGTCATCAAGTGGTAGCAGAGTTGGGCTGGCTCACAGCCTGAGATCTAATATAGTACCAGCCTGCCCCAGGGGCTACCTTTAAAGCTGAGATCTTGCAGAGGACAGCACGCTACACAGTCTCCACCTTCCCACCTCCAAATTTTGGCTAGGTGGGAGGGTTGGTGAGCTTGTTTATAAGCTGTCCTTTTTATCTCCTGGAAAGACGAGCAGCATGGAATCCCTCCACAGGGATGTTCTCCCCTTACAACACCCAGCCAGTCACCATTCCTACTTTTATTTTGCTGTGCTATCCTATTTCCCATTGTTTAAGAACCCCGCAGTGAGCTGCACCTTGTGGCTCCTATTTCCGAGCCAACCTTGCCCCTTTACTCAGTTCGGTGAGAAATTTCTAACCTACTGCTCCTGAAGCACTTCTGGAAGAAAGCTCTTCCCAGCACAATTTCTGTGTAAGGAGGGCAGTTGGATACATCAGCTCCTGAATTTTAATCTTGGACAAGTCACACAAGCCTTCTGCACCTCAGTTTCTTATATATACCATGGGAATCAATACCACCACTAGATTAATATCAAATACATAGGAGGGAAACCTAGCCAATGTGGGACACAAATGAAGAAAAAACACTTTGTGCTTCACGATTCAGCTGATCCTAAGAATGGAGCCAATTCCTGCCGCTGAGGATCTGTCCTTTTATTTAAAGACAGCAAGCTGAGAGAAGAGATGAATAGCAGAGACTCAAATGGCTCATGGAGCTTTTCACTTGTAGGTCACCAATCAGAACCTCAGCGAGGTCAGTGAGTGTTTGCGAGTTATCGTGGTATGCAAGCTTTTTATAGTGTGCTTTGCAAAGTGGATTTATTGGTTTCAAATTAATTTCTATTGTATGCAGTTTTCACAACATGAAACCCTCCATTGTTACAGCTCAGTCCCTGTTAACCCTTTGCAAAGCTACACGTGGGAAGCTCCTACCAACCACCCGAACAGCTTGCCTTTTAAAATCGTGCTTGAAGAAGTGTCCTAACTGTGAACTGAGCCTGGGTGACCTCAAAGAGCCTTTCCTAGCCCTGGGTAGGGGCACAGCCATGAGAGGAAAGTTGTACTGCAGCTGCACATACTGTTCCTCACTCGTGCATAAATCGGGAAAGGCAGAGCCCAGCTCTGCAGGCTTGTTCTTTACTCCCCACAGTGACTCTGCAGCCCTCACTGGGTCTGCTGATGGAGAAAGATAAGTGTGTGTGCTGGCAGCATCACAGGCCTATTCTTTGCAGAAAGTACTTTCTGAAAGAAAAAACAAAGCAGAAGAAGCAAAAGTGAACAACTATATCATTATCTAATGTGCTGAGATCTCAGCAGAGATCATTTCAAAGATCCATATTGTTTACAGCAGCTGATGAGTCTAACAAGTGCTGAAGCTGTGCTCTCGCTTAAAGTGCTAACATATTTACAGTTTTCAATCCTGTCCTTAGCGCTTATCTGTCATTTCAAGATGAATGCTCCTTTTGTACAGCTAATTACTTGCACGAATACTCCACTAGCTCAAAATCCCAGATTTGTTTCGCTTTTCCATTAGCAGCAATTTTGTACTTTGGAAATTGCTTAATACAGCAAATCTTTAAAAAAAAAAAAAGCTCCTTTTTGTTCAAAGGTATTTCTTTGGCTGTGACAAGTCTGGAATGGGGGGAGGGAAATTAAATTACTTTCATCTGATGAAAGTCTTAATCTTACTATACAACTTTTCTAAACACACTCACCCATTGTCCTGCTCTGGCTTGGTTATTGGTATTAGAATAATTTGTGAAGATCTATATAAACTCAGACTGGATCAGTAACAGATCTAGCTAAATCACTTGGTAGGAAGCAGTTTTCTCATGTTCAACAATCTTTCCTCTCTATACAGCATGTCAAAAATTCAGTAGGATCCCATCCTGCCCCATCCTCTTCCAGCAAATGGTAGGTCCATGTGCAACTGAAAAGCTGTCAGTCATTTCATTTTTACAGGAATAGAAGGAATGTGGGCCATTCTACAGTTCGGTAACTTAATTAAAAAAAAATACAACCCAGACACATAAGAAAAAGGATACAGTTATAACAAGGAGGTCTTACCCTGTTGAATGTTTTACGTTACATTCACTGGGTTACCAACCTGTCACAAACCAGTTTCAGATGCAAATCAAAAAAATGCTCAGCAATGCGAGATGCATCTGTTACTTCTGCTAACCCTGATCCCACTGCAGTCAAAAAAAAAAAAACCAAAAAATAAACATCTGATTTTCAGAAGTCTCCAGCAAATGTCTGCAACTGCAGTTTAGAAAGCTCCACGCCTGAGCAAAGAGAGCACCCAGTCTCTCAGTTGCCTGTGAGATACAACATTAGATGTCCAAAGTTACAAGACTGTGAATGAAAATGCTGATCTTGAATTAGCCTGTGTTGTTTTTAAGGAACTGCCAATACAAACGGTGAGTGAATTTGTGCTTTAAAGGATGTGGTCTCCCATTCCTGCCCAAATATTTTCTAAAAACAAGAATTCTGCATGTGAAGTGCTTTTCATTGTAGATGTTATAACACAACCTTTAGAAGTCATGAATGTTGTAAATGTTAAAAATGGACATAAACCAGAATTGTATTCATGTCATACTATACGGGCCATCTTTCTTACTATATCCATAACAATGAAAATTACCACACATAATAAACTGGCTGCAGTTCTAAAGTAAGATTTTGTTTTCCCCTTCAGAAATCAAAAGATGTTCCAGTTATGTGGAACGGAGTTGTCAGCCTACTGGCCTTTCCATTCTTACTTATTTTAATCCACCAGAGCAACACTATTAGCATCATCATAGATTTTCTTTGCATTTTTCATTCTATCACCCTTAACATAACTAAAAAGCAGCCTCTGAGGTACTTAAACATCCCCAGATCTGCTTCACAAATCAGCCGGATGAAGAACAAAGTTAAACAACTTGCCCAAAGTCACAGACAGAGTCAGTTGGGAATGAAACCCATGTACTTTGACTCTCGAGTTAGGCAATATATATTGTTTTCTCATTGCAAAGTTCTGCTTTTATTTATACCAAGCTAAACTCAGAAGAACTTGATACCAGTGTAGTTTATGTTAGATTTGAACTAGCACTGCTGATGAGAGTGTCACCCCATATATGCGTTATCTCCCATTACCAAGCTGCTAGAAAAAACTACTTTGGCAAATACAGCTATTATTTTACCTCTGTCACTAAGAAATACTGCACTACATTTTATGTGGTATTTGTTTGATCTGTAGAACCAGGCAATTCAGTTCTTATCTGAAGGACATTGAACAAGCCTGCTGATGTGAGGTGTCTAACATTTCTGGATATTCATATCTGTTCATACTTGAGGAGTTACAATACAAACAGGGATGCTGATAAGCAAAGAAAAGCCCTTCTTCCTTAACCCTTACTGCTAATGCTGCGGAAAAAATACAGCATGCATGGGTGGAATATGTGCAAAACCCCCTCCAACCCTCAATCTTACTATGTGCTACAAATATAAGGTAATACCTATCCACGGTATGTATTTTCCTGCTTTCTGAAGTCACCAGTAAAAGAATGGCAAATGCTGTTATTCGGAGAAATTGAGAAAGTTCCAAAACATAACCAAAAATGTGGATGGGAGGAAAATTAGGCAGGGAAGTACAAAGGCAGCTGAATGAAATGCTCGTGTGAAACAGATCCTGTGTAATTAGCCACTAGGGGGAACAAGAGTCATGCTGCTTAATTACGGTGCAGTCCCTTTCAGCAGTGGGCATGAGGGTTATCCTTGCCCAGGAGTGTCTCAACACTTTCCCTGTGAGCTTTGGAGTAGGAGAAAGCTTTTCTGACCTTTGTGTTTCACTTTCCCCTTTCAGGTCTGTATAGGCCTTGGCACAAGTAATGAACAAGACCTGAAGAATTCATACACCTTTTGTATTCTCTAGCTGCAATTAATTATTTTAGCAGCAGAAGCACCCGGTAAAAATATTTAAACAAAAACCTGGGAGCAGAAGGAAGGACATAAGGACGGAAAAAAGAAAAAGAGCAAAAAAGGCAAAGCTGTATTTTTCAGACAGTGTACACTTTGGTGTTGGCTCTTTTAAAGTGGAAGGGAAGAAAAAACACATGCAGCTCATAAGCAAACTGTGTGAGAAATGTGGAGCAATGCTCTGCTGATATTGTTAGACTGAGGTAGCAGTTGTGAGGGGTGGCGAGGGACCTGCATCCCCACTCGTGCCTGCTACCTGCACGACTGAAACCGTGTGAGAAAAATGAATGATGCAAGGAGTAAAGGCCCCTCTTGGGCCACTTTTTCTCTGCTGCTGAGGACACAGAACTATTCAACAGCATGACTGGGATTGGATCACAGACAAACAATCTCTTCTATTACCATAAAAATGACAAATAAGTCATAGTTACAGCCTGTAAACACAGGACAAATTAAATAGAGTTCTAAGGGGTACACTGTAACTGGAAGCAGGAACCTACTCCTATTAGAGCCAGCTCAGCCTAAGGAGTATCAGATGTTACTCAGGCCTTAGAAGGCCTGAGACATAAACTATGTGTGTAAGAGAAAAAGAAGTCAAATGACTCATGACAGAGTTTGTTTTAACATAAATGACTTTTTCTGTCTCTTTGCTTTTAAAGACTTGCCATTTTCAGATCCTGAACAGCTAACCTAGGCAGCTGGCTTCCTTAGCTGGTGTCCTTCATTTTGTGTATAAAATGTTGGCATTTACAAACTTGTATTCCTCTAGCTAAGGGAGGGCAGTTTATTTTAGCACTGTGATCAATGCCATCGTAAATCTTTCCTCTTCCAGTTCAAGAACACTGGCACAAACCAAGCAGTGCTGTGTGGATATGATACACCCATAAAACAGAGGAGACACCACAACACTTTCCTGAGGTCCTGTAAGCCTTGTGAGCAGACCTGAGGGAGCAGCACTGAATGAGCCACAAGCCATCCCTTCCTCTGCTTTTTATTATGTGAGGACACGGGGAAGGGACTGCAATATGGAAAGAGCAGAGAAAGAGAGAGAGAGAGAAGGAAAGGAATGAGATGAAATGGGAGAGAAAAGAAGAATCAACATGAGAAAGAAGAAAAAGTGGAAATGTAAACAAGAGACACAGACTAGAAGGCAGCAAGAATACAAGAGAAAACAATAAACAATATCAGAGTGAGAATAGGGAGAGGGAGATGGTGGGGATATTGGGGGTTTAGTGCCAGAAAAGAAAAGCCCCATTCTCCACCACACCTATCTTCCCTCTCTAATGTTCCTTTTATTCTCTTTCCATGCCAGTCCTCGTTCTTCTTTGGGATGAGTGGAACTTCCACGTCCAGAAAACCACAAGTTTGGCATTTTGTGTCTTACGGCAAATATGCTGGCTATCCAGTGCTTCCACAGGGGCAAAGTTACACAAAGCAAATGGAAAGCAAAGCTTGCTTAGTCTCCCTTCCATGCAATGCAAGAATCATCCCTTAGATGGGACTATTGCAAAATTAAACAACCTTACAACCACAACCAGTAAATAATGAGTAATGTGCTTGTATATACAAAGCTTTTATACCGACCAGTCAAAGAAAGTGAGGATAGCTCATCACAAAAAGACCCCATTTATCAGAAGGGCTTCAAACAGCTTAGCATCTTTAGGGCCATTACTCATCTCTTTCACCTAAGCTAAGTGCCAGCTTCCATCCTAGAGGCTAACACATACCCAATTTATCTGCTGTAAGACACTTGAGCACTGCTTCCCCCAGTCTAGTCTAAAGACACAGGATTCAATATCTAAACCACTTAAACTTAACAGCAATCAGTGATTTCAAGACAACAGATAGGGAGATACTAGTCTGGGAAAATTAGGCAAAAATTAAGTCTTACCAGACATTTTGAAAGCAAAAGGAGTCTGGCACAAGGCTGCTAGACTCAGCAATATTTTGCTGAATAAATACAAGGTGTTTAATTCGGTTCTGAGCTACAGGGCTGGGCAACGAAGGGACCTTCCAAATGTGACACATTATCATTCTCCACCCCACAGTTCTGGGAGGGAGAGGCTGGGCTTGGTGATGGTACAGCCCTCCACACATAGTCTCGTTGTGAAGAGATTCTTCAGAAGAAAAAAATACTGACTAGAAATTGATTTGTTTTCCAGAATGTTTTCTCTTGGAGGCAAACTTCCAGAGATCCAGAAGTGACATGGTTAGATCTAACCATTCCCCACTCTGCTTAGCGAGGAGCGCATTGCCACGTTCCTTTACTCTGTTTCTTGATGAAACAATGTGCTCCCATCAGAGCTTCCACACCCCTACTCCTCCCTAAATTTGTACCTGGTAAAGGACTATCTGGAAGCTGTGTAGAAAACAGCGACTTGGAGCAGGTGCTGACACAAACAGGCTTTACGTGGGTCAAAATACATGTATGCATCGAAGGCTAGTAACGCTGTGGTGAATGCAGCCCCTAGGAATACTACACATTGAGTACATCCCCTATAAATTACTCTTAGCTGAACAGTGCACTTGTGAAAGATGACAATCCAACTCACTTTTGTTGCTTATACACACTTAAAAGGCACAGCGAGATATGGGCATAGCTGTTCTCCTTATTCATACTCTTCTAGTGTTTTTCAACCCTCATCTAGAGGAGTATCTTTGTGCAAAAATCTGCAACTTATGCTTTTCCATGCCCACTTGGTGGTTAGCCCTTCTGCCTAGATTTCCCTCAAGAGTGACAATTATGGTCTTGCTAATAATTACGTGAACACTTGTCCCAGTAAAAACAAAACAGAGCCATGAAGCAATTTTGTATGGATTCTCTCTACATGTCACTGTCCAATTTCTACTGTCGAACTCTACCTCAGAAATGTTTAAGCACAGTGGGTGTGAAAAGTTGCTTCAAACCAAGAAAGCAAGCAAGGGTGGGCAATGGTTGTTATATGTCTATATCTAAGAAACCAAGGATACAAGAACCTATGTCTTAGCTGAATAAAGAAAGGAGAATAAGAACTGGATTCCAATTCTGAGGATGAGGAAAGCCAGTATGCTAATAAAGCAACTGCCTTCTATTGCAAATAAAAGTACTAAAGGTTATGGGATCTCTCCTCTACCATTTCAGATCCATCATTATATGAAAGGGAATAGCGAAAAAATATCTTTACTGTTAACCACAATAAAATGAAATGTGTTGGAAACATCTAGATAGTAAACAGTCTTGTTCATCTATACAGATAGGGCAAATTTTGGGAAACAAACCCCTCTAGGCATCTTTAGGAGAAAGGACAACAGTACATGTAAGTTATAGAACTTCTTCAAATATAGGGTGGCAAAAGTTTGTCCTGGTGATATGAACTACTGTCATCAAATCCCAGAACTAAGTGATCCTAATGTCCTTCAAAAAATTATTGTGAAAAAACCTCGAGCATTTCAGACAGCTCACACTGTGACTCTTACATGCTTGTGCTTTGCCACAGAACAGTCTGATCCCCTGCGCTGACATAGCAAGAGTGCAAATCCCAGATGGAAAATTAATCTCACAATGTAGCCAGATTGAGTTTCCAATTCTCCAGTGCATAACTTGAAGGTTGTTCTGCTCGGCTACTGAAGAGGTGAGGGCAGAGAGACTTTAACTTGTTTGACATCCCGAACATCATTTAAGCAAGACACACTCTGAAAAGGACCTTATTGACTACTGACAGTTACAAAGGATCCATGGTATCCTCCTTTGTGCTCATCCTTCCTATAAAATATTGCTATCACACTTTTCCCTGCTTAAATGGCCTGGACAGAAGGGGAGTCCAAGGTCCAAATGACTTCAGCTATGTCTCTGAGTATGTGGGTAAAATCTGTCCTTAAAATAGAAAGGAGATGGGTCACGGTACATTTTAAAGAAAGTATCTATCCTCTACAAAGACACATTTCTGGTTTCCTCATATTTATTGTTTTCCTCAAGAAAAGACAGGGCCAGCAAGCTAGAAAAACTGTAAGGTTGTGATATTATTAAACTTTGTCTACAAACTGATCTTAATTCTTGGTCTGCTTGGAAAAAAAAAATAAAAAAATCAACTAATTGTATATCTCCTTAGACAAAGTCCACCATGGACATTTCATGGTTTGTTACAAAAATATGCAGCAGCAGAACCTGAACTATTCTAGGCAGCATATTTTCTCCTGCTTGCCAGGTCTTGGGTTTACTGGCAGATGAGAAGAATACCGTTGGTTTAGTAAGTCTCAACTTCTGCAGATTAACAAAACATTAGATCTTATTCTTTGCCAACATCAGCTGATGTGAGTTTATTAAAAGCTAAAAGGCATGACAATATACGTGTTGAGCCTACAGACAGATGAGAATATATTTACATACATACAGTAATCAGGTACGTGCACACAAGATAGAGAGCTCGGGTGAAGTCAACGGAGCTATGGCAATGTGCAAAGCTGGCTACACCTCCAACATAAAGACTGGGGATTAAATAGATTTCTTTGGTCATTTGAGCATCTGAGAGATCTTTATTGCCTCTTCAGTCCATCCTCATAAACGTGAAAAATAAGTAATAAAATGTTTATCACCACTGTCAGAGAGATTTAATAAATGGGTAAATCACACTGATATCCCAACACAGAGTGCCCCACCTCCTTCCACCGATGCCCAAATAAAGGCCGTTCATTTGATTCCATTCACGTGCTATTTCATTAAATATTTTCAGAAAAATAATATGGCCACATCTTTAAGTAGGGGGTTTCTGAGATTGTTGCCTCCAACATTAGTACTTCTGTGCCAAATACTCAGCTAATGTAAATGGGTAGTTCTGTTATAGCCAATATATTACACTGAATTACTACAGCTGCCTTTGCTTGTCATTAAAGAGTTACAGAGAAATTCCAAATCTGAACATTTGGGTGCTGGATGACATTTAAAATGGAGCATGCGAAGTTTCCACAAAAGGACAGCACTTAACAAAAGACACTGCCTTTGTATCCTATTACCTATAGCATCCACAGCTTGTTTCTGAATGGGTAACAATATGAACCAAGTGCAAGAGCTCTAACAGCCTTTATCATTTCAAGATGTGTCATCCACCAGTGAACTGTGTGTCAGATTCCTGTTTGGGCTCTGATCCAGTAAAGTACTTCAGCACATGGGCAGTCCTGCTTGTCTTCAGCTGAGCTTCTTGCCTCCTTGAAAGTTAGATGATGTACCTAAGTGCTTGATTGGATCAGGGCACTGGAGTAAACTGGTGTCACTCCTCTGAAATCCTAGAGCAATACTGATTTACATTAACTGAGAATTTTGCATTATCATTATGGACTACAATCATCTGTCATTTCAGTAGCTATATGACCTGCTGCAACAAACTTTGACATTTTCTGAGACAAGTTTTTACCTGTAATAATTTCAAGTGATATAAAACGACTACAAATCATCTAACGCGACAATGAACCAAACGCTACCGTACAGCATGTACTGATCTGATAATACATCAAATGTATGACAACATATACCATTAGACATTGCACTACACCCAGAACATTTAGCAGCAACAGAATTCTTTCTCTCAACTCCAATATAAAAGGCAGCCAGCAGGATGATATCAAATGATGGCAGCTCTGCTTCTCATAAAAGGACCTTGGGGACTCCAAGGAGATTTGTGTATCTGCACTTCAGCAGCATAGCAATGTGGAAATGTTAAAGTTAGTAAAGCAAACAGTCCTCAAATGAGAAGGGCAACAGATGTCAAACAGTATCACATGTCAGTAAACAGCAACAAGACAGAGGGTACTTTTCTTAGCACTTTTGTGAAAGCATCATGCCATCAGCCACAGCCACATCTCAGCTGTTTGACTCTCTGAGCGGTGGTGTTTGTATGGGTGCTTTAACTCCCACCGAGAGAGGATTTCCAACCACATGGAAATACTGTCCCCTGAAGTCAGCTGAAAGAAAGTAAAAATGCTTCTGTACATTTATTGCGGCTTGAAAAGTGAAAAAAATAAAATAAAATCACACTCTAGAACTGATTGAAAGCTCATTCTGTGCTTGGCAGAGACAGACAAGCATTTATATTTCTCAACTTTAATACAGAAGGATCATCCTTAGGGCAAAAGAGTAGTTGTGATTCATCCGCTTTTTACCCTTACTGCAAAGACTTCTGACAGTAAGGCCAAAATATGCTAACTAAAAAGGCACTCTTTGTACCATAAACACTAGGCCACAAGGAACTGGACAGTGGCCATCAAATCACTGCCTTTTAATTTCTCTCTCTCATCTATATTTCTCTAAAGATTTCTGGTAAGAAGGCAGCTGACTCTATACAAGAGCCAGAGGCATTGCCAGTATCTTGGTGGTTTCATGCATGCCGTATTGAAGCTAACTTTATTACACAAGAAAAAAACCCCAGCCTTTCAATTAGGCAAAGATGTATTTCAGTGTCAAAACACCAAGGGAAGATGCAAAGGAACAGAGTTCTACTGCTGAGTCCAGGTCTGGTTAGCTGCCACTACACTCCACAGCCATCGAACATCTCAGCTGCTTACACGGAAAACAGCTTGGTTCTCAGCAAGCAAGAGTCCGCATCATGAACTGTCCGTGACATCCCCTGATAACTTCACTGCCAGTCTTAAGTGAGAGAACAACAAATGCACTGTGAAGATTCAGCTCTTTGCATCGTTAGAATGCTGTCTCTAACAGTAGATGTATAAGCTAGGCGCTAACATTTTTTTAAGGAGCACATGTCCTGCCAGTTGAGACTGATCATATACAATCCAGGAAGGAATTTTTAAAAATTTCACTTAGATAAAGAGGTCATGGCCAGCCAATACACTACTCAGAAAAGCAAGAGCTGTCAGCTAGCCTTGCCCAGGGAGGGTCTCCACTAAACCCTGGGCCCAAACTCTACATGTACAAATTTGGAGCTTTTGAAGAAAAGGAAAGCAGGAGCACAGCACCTTAACTTATTCCATACACCTACAGCATGGTCCCTTAGAACAACCGTCTCCTTCCTCTGCCTTTCCAAAATCCTCTGATTAAGGGAACAGGAATAAAAAAAATTCCCAACACGGCAGGAAGGCCTTTACTAAAAGGTGCATTAATTGGGTAAGGCAAGCCAACGAAATGATTAATTTGCTGCTCTCCTTCAATATTATGTTTACACAAGTTGATTATAGCACTTAATTACTAATTCACCCTGCTCAAAACCAAGAGTGCTTTAAATTTTTAATGAGATGAGGGAAGGCAACATTCCCTAACTCAACAGGGAGAAGTCATTTTATTTCCTCTTTTGATTTCCCAAGTTATTAACATTTCTAAGGAAAAAACTATCCCCTCCCTAATCTTTCACTCGGTTCTTGCTTTTGAAAATATGGAAATCAACAAGACGCTTGTATTAATTTCAATCCATGACCTGACAGGTAATGCTTTGGAAGAGGAATAGAGGATCAGACCATCAACTGAAGCACGTCCATTGAAATAAGTGGAACAAAATTACACCAGAGACTTCCTGATCCAGAAATGGAAATAGCCTAGTCCCCTCCAGTTCTGTCAGCAGAAATGTTGAATATGTCCCAGTACTATTTATGGGCGTTCTTATGAAATGCTGTCTATTCACAATTGCCAGTTGGTCCATTACCAAGGTTGTGGACTAGCTGTTGCGCTCAAGAACTTCCTTACATTCATGATAATCTGTAATGTTTTCATTGTAAGAGGCGAATACACTCCACATCGCATGTTCTTCCTGGCTGATCTTTATAAAAACTTGTGTTATCCGTTATTTGATTTTATCCTCTACGGGTTTTGTTATTTGATTTTTATCCTCTATGCTATACCATCCAACAACTTCCTCAGACAACTGAGAGGAGATGTCCATTAAATTAAGCATAACCAAGCAACGCACATACAAACCTCTTCCAAGTTCCTTTAGTAGAGTTGTAAGTGAATTGTTTCCCCTGCACCATCATAACTTCAAACCCCTGTCTGCAGAGTATCTCCCTCATAGATATAGACTCTGTGCCTGTTATCTTGAAGGTGAGCCAGGTGACCACCATCCACACAGCTTCTAGGGCTGCTTCCAGCGATGCAAATTGTACCTAAAGAGTACAATTCACTTGCTCAACTGCTACTGCTGCTAAATAATTCACAGCTAACCCTCATTAGGTAATTACCTAACACCTCTTTCTATAGAATCAGACTAATTTTTATATGCCTCCAATCTGCTTTATAAAAACAATGACAAAGCTTTTCTCTATCTTTTTGCAGGATATACCACCAACTTGCATAACAACCCAAAACTAACAAAGAACAGATGACACTACACTTAAAACTCAATTTCATAACTGAAAAATCCTGTAGTCATGTAGACTTAATTTCTAGCTCAATATTTTACACCAAAGACGATTACAGAAAGCTGATTACAGAAAGTTACCAGTGACATGTATTACAGTAAATCACAAGAGGTTTCTTCTCTTCTGTATCGGCCAGTAACAATGACCCACATTAAGATAGCAAACTCAAAATAAATCTGGTAATCTGGTTTCATACAGGTAATTTTATTAATTGCTTTAATATGCAATTAAAGAATTGTTAGTGGGCTGCAGGATTTTATAAGGCAATAATCCTGTTCCCTGGTGCATAGCTTTGTCCCAAAGAGTAAGCTATCCAAAATAAAAAAAAAAGAGCTGGATGACTGCCAAATCAAACAGCACCTTCTTCCCATTTTCAATTACATACAAGTGAGGCAGAGTAACGAGGATATACTGGAAACTTTGACATTTATTTATTGAACATTTTTACTGAGAAGGAATTGCTGGCTTGCTAAACCGGAAACTATATTTTTACTACAGAAACAATCACATAGAAAACCAGGATCCTGCTCCTCAGCATGAAAGAAATGGCTAGAACCAATAAATTGACCCATCTAAGCCAGCAACGTTATTTCATTCAATGCAGCACATATTTCAAAAATCCCCTAACCAAAAATACAGTGCATATTTCAAAAATCCATATGTTATACTATTGTACACAGCACTGTCTTCTGTCACCCAGCCAGGCTGTGTTACAGCTCATCGGCACAATAATCAAGACACAAGAAAACCATGAAAAGAAAAAGGGGCATTTGTAGGGGCAAATTAAAAGATAACCCAAATCGCAGGAAGAAATTGAGACGTTTTTCTCCCCTGTCCAGAGATTCTAGAGACAAAATAACCAAAAGGTGAAATGAGGAAGAACTCGCCATACTGCAGGGTCCTTCTTTATTTTTGGATAGACCCAATTGTTTTAATTCAGTTTTACCACAGAGGAGAAAAATGTAGGGGGAGTAAATGAAGAGGAAAATAGGGAAATGAACATTCTTTGAAGCAACAACATATGGTGACCAGGCATGAGAGATGGAGGTTATAAATCCTTCCTTGATAGAATTACCTAAAGATGAAATTGCAGCTTCAAGGGGCTTGAGCTTTTAAAACCACACCAGAATCTAGCAAATTAACCTGCCTGGTTACAAATTTTGCAATAATCTTCATTTCCAATGCTTCTTTGTAAAGGCTCAGCATAACTGAGAATTTTGGTATTGATACAGATGTGGTCAATAGAAAGCATGAAAACCTCCACTCCACAAATCACTCAAAATATGAATAAAAAGATATGAAAATTAAGAATTAGAACAAAATGCTGCAGCCTGCAGATGGTCACTGCTGTAATATAGAAAGGGAAAAGAGACAGGAGGTACGTCGGTGCTCATTTCTTTCTGAGAAGAAACTTATTTAGGGATACCAAGGGATAGAGGAAAAGCTCTTTAGTGTTCCAGCCACTATGACCCACTGCCCAAGAAAGTGAAGGGTGAGAACCCTGTTGTTTCACATCCATTTCTGACTGGGTTGGTCATACAGTGGTATGTAAGCAAGCTGCCTGTCCTTGGAAAAACCATCCTCCAATGTGACTCTGAAGCAGATACTTCCCCATTTCCAAATCCCAGTCATGGAATGCCACAGGACTAAGCATCAGAATAGTACAGCAGCATGGAAGTAACAGCAACCACCACAGCCACATACTTTACCCCTAAGGAAATACCAGCCAATTCCGAAACATTTCTTAACCGTTAAGCTAAATAAAGACTAACTCTAATTACTAGATCAGTTTACCATAGAGTTGGGTCTTCCCTAGATGACCCATCTCTTCTTTCCTCTACTGAAAAGCGATGCCCTGGATCTTGTCTGTGTGTCCAGCTTTTCCGAGTGAAGAGCAGGCTGCCGGAGCAGTGGCTCTGACTTGGCTGCCCCATGCCCCAAACCCCTACACTGACAGAATGCACAAGTGGGTCAACTCTGACACATAATGCACGTTACAACCCCAACACATCAAATTTGGCTTGCAGACACATTAACAGCTCACCAGCACCCCGAAGCATCGCTCACTGTGCACGTACCACACAGCACACATGCATATCCTTCCACAGGAGATTCCCTGGCAGAAGCCTGGCGGCACTACTTGTTGCTTATCACTAGTGGGTTTTACGTGTCTGTTCAGCTGCCAGCCCTTTTGTCAGCAGTGTGTTCAAGCTGGACTAAGATTATCAGAAGTGATTTTGAGGGATCCTGGCTTTGGGTGCTATTTTCAAGCTGTCCTAAAGATGCTTGAGTTTTAGAAAATGGAGAACAGCCAACCCATAAAAACCAGATAGCTTTTAAGCATTTTATTTTGACACTGAGTGGAAATGTCCGACAATCATTCTGAGAAATATGACCAGTCACTGGGACAAATACAGTAAAGATTTCCCCTTCAAACAACCACAGACAGAAGGAGAGAGGTTATTGGTAAAAAACCCGACATTTTCTCCTACTATTAGGCAGAGCAAACAATGAGCTTTGGAAAGCACAATAATTAAGCACAAACAATCTGTTAGAGGAGAGGTAATAACCTCTGTTATTTGCAAAGACTACAACGATGCTGAATGTTTACAGCAGCACCTCTAAGGAAGGTTTGTTTTGGAAGATGTGTTAGAAAAATAAATGTAAGAGAAGACTACTGAACTGTAATGCTAGATATGTGCTTATGCCTCCCCACTCTCAAAAAGACATTTATTCAGTTTCTTGCTTCTTGATCCCATGTAGCTGAATTCTTTTAAAAACAGTTTTACATAATCTAACATATTTGCCGCGTGGTACAATTGATATTGCCATAGGTGGCACCTCTTCAACGACAACTTTCTGAACACACACCAAGTCAAAACACTTAGCGGGTGGTTTCTTCACACTGCAGTGATGCTGTGGCATCCTGGATAGGACTCGGGGCCTCACCTGGCTCCCAGTGATCACCACAGGCAATAGGATGGAAAGAAACATACTACAAATACCCAGTGGGATGTATAATAGCGGTAGTTTCCAAACTGCTTTCCCCTTTTCTGTTTTAGAGATATTCCAGGGAAGCCCGTGGGCTTGACCTGTAACTCAGTGAAACAAAAGGAAACTCTCCTGCTGACTAGCAAAACCCCTGGAACCAGACCTTACACAAACAGCTGCTGAAGCACTGAAAAAGGCAGCGGCTGTGTTTTGGGAAATCAGACTCCTTAAGTGGTGATGAGGCACTGGATTGAAATTTGTAGTTATTCTTTTTCTTTATGTACTGGTATTAATTTACTTGACTCAAGCAGAAATTGGAAGGGAGCATAAGGAGTCATGAAGTCCAGCTCCTGATAGTCACAGGTAAGCCCTTAGGAGACGTTTACTTCAGGAAGACCCACAGAACCTGCACTGTACTTAGGACAAACCAAAAACCATTCCCATAACCAAAGAGGCAGGTACTTCCTAACATATCATAACAGTAAAAGAGCAAACACTTAAAAAACCTGTTACAGGGCTGTTTCAAAGGATCTGGTTTCACTGAAAAAGATTTCTGAAGGAGTGTGCTACGTAGGCTGACATATATGTACACATGTATAAAATATACGTATCTGCTCTGACATTACTGGACATGCTTCTGAAATATTTTTATATCTAAGGGCAGGGTTAAAAACCAAAGGTAAATAAATACACCAAAATTATATAAAAACACATCACAGAAAATTTCACGGCATTAGATTTTTCTAACGGTTATGAAGACAGACTAAATAAAATCTACATAGCACTGTAGAATTCACATTTGTGGATTTTACATTTGGAAAAATGCCAAACACTGTCCAGTTCCTCAGCTAATGCTGAGCTGGCTGTTGATTCCAGTGGAACTGCATCAGTTTAACTAGGTTGAGAAGCTGACCTCCCTATTCAGAAAATACATTCAGATAAGCTTTTGTGCAAAATTTCATCTACAAATATCTGCTTGATGTTATAAAGAAAAGTGTATCTAGGGACCCTCCTGATAAATAATTCTGTCCAACTGGATGGAGTGTACTCTTTAATGTCTTTGTATAGGGTGAGAAGAGGACACATCTTAAACTAGTGGAACTGCCAGGTGGGAAAACAGGTATGATCTGGGGCATTCAGACCCTCCTTCGGGCTTCCACATACTACTGCTGTTTATATAAATGCAGCTAAGTCATGCTTTGGCTGATCCACTCAACATAAAAGCCTTACTGCTAGTTTTACAATGGTTATTGGATTGAAATAACATGAATAAACATGAAGTTCCATCCTCATTATTAACTCTGCATTCACTGTGGGCAAGACAAGAGGTATAGGTGTGTCATTTTTACTGCATAAATAGTGCTACGTTGGTTCTTATGTTTAACATTCTTCAATATGAAGGAAGGAAAGTAGGACAAATACAACCGAGATTAAAGAGTGACCTTCTTGCAGGATCAGAGCCTTGCCAAATTCCCTTTTTTGTCTGTAAAATCACATGGCCTAACTTAAGAGACAGCAGCTTCTACCTGCGTCTCCCTACAGTCAAAAGACAAATGAATCTTCAATATACTTCAACAACATATGGAGTTAAAAAGTGATGCTAGCTGGCTCTTGCCCGGCTGTGCAGAAAGTACAAACTTTTCCACTTGAATTAAAGTCTGTGCGTGGTGTCAAATGTCAAAGTGTAAAACACATTAAAACTGGGGGGGAAAAAAAAAAAAAGGTACTGCATATACCTGTATAGATGCAAAATCTCCAGAAGCACAAGCTCCAAGAATAGCAGCACCCACCAAAACAGACTCCACTTCTTTGGACAGGACAACAGGTTTGCCTATACAAGAAAAAGCCATGCCTCTGTTAGTAAGAATATAGCAGCACTGCACTAGCGGCACAATAAATAAAGCAAAAAAAGGCAAAGAAAAAAGGAATCAAAAAGGACTTGAAAACCATGTTCACAACTCCATTCAGGGCTACAGCCTACTGCAGATTACTGTAAATCTCTCTGCTATGTGGTTCAGGCTCCAAGAAAAATGCAGACTGTAAATAAAACCATTTCAGCAAAATATTAACGCAGAAGATAAAGCATACAAAGAACAAACCCCCAGACCTTTGACACTGGCTCTTTATCTCAAAGGGCTTGGTATAAACCTGTTACCCACACCCTCCAAACCCACATGCCTATTAAAAATTGACCTCGAGGGGAAAACAGGGTGGTATCCTTTTTGTTTCTTTTGCAACGAACAAAATAAAAAAGATTGTTTGTGTTTGTTTTTAAATATATAGCCAACAAAGCCAGTCTGGTTTTGCTGGAAGACATGAAAATATGACTAGTAAACTTTCACAAGCTAAGTATGAAATAATAAGAGAAAACTTGTCTTCCAAATTGTGCAAGATACTTGAAAACAAGATTAAAACACTGGAAAAACAAACAAACAAACAAAAACTCAATATATATTCTGAAGTAGAATGAAAAATTATTGTTTCATCACCCATGGGTACTATCATTAACATACTTTCCCTCAGTTCACACAGAGTTTTCCAAGACCTGTACTACTAGTGTAAAAACAGCAGGAAAAAGACTAATAAACAAAGAAAAATTGGCCTGCTTACTTAATTCTCCTGAAAAATGTAAAACAATAGCACAACTCTAAATACTTTTCTAGCTGCCCTTTAGATGCTTACCTTCACTAAGCCAAAAGATGTAATATTCCTACACTATTTGGCATGTGTTTAAAATTTCCATTACAGAGATAATTTTATTCAGTGAATGATGATGCAAACCCAGTGGTGGGAGGAAGGCTTCTTTCTGTGACTAGTCTCAATGATATTATGCCCCCAAAAATGCTGCTCCTGAGAGCCAGCTGTAAGATTAGAAGGAGCTGAAACTTGGAGGAAGATCTAAAGGGAGCCATGAACAACAACTACGGAGGAAAAGGCAAACGCACACTTTTCAGAATGAGAAATAAAATTATTAACGTAAGAAACACTTATTGATAAAAAGCAAATTCACCTTGCACCCCAGGCAGCCAGTTACTTTATGCCAGCTTTGCACTGTTCCACTCCTTACAACCATCTTTCAGTGAGTGACATAAAAGCGCCACAGTGGTCTTTACACCATTTCTTCCTACAGTTAGCACAGGCAGAGTAACGGTGAAGGTGGATGCAGCGAGACCTTTTTTTGCTGGCATGACTATTAACAGCCAACAAGCGTTAATTACAGCATCCCTTGAACTTCTCTGGCCAAACAAATCCACCTTAAAAACATTAATGTAGGATCAGCCACCTGAGCTTTCCTCCAAGATGGACCACAGCTCAGGACTTGGGTCAACTTGGAACAGAAAATGTAAAACTCAAGCTTACAGCTACACAGCTGTTTGCCAGGCGTGGAAGCAGTAAGCAATTTTCAGCGTGCTCTAAAATTTACTGCACATTTTCTGCATCATCAGAATGAATACAGAATTCTTACCAGGCAAACAAAAAGATCAAGATACTTTTTAAGTGGCCTGCGAAATTATCTATTGGATGTCTGCATGGCTGAGTCATGGGCATTTGCAGTTAACAATAATATATTCAGATTTTTTTCTTTTCGGGAAAGAATGGGGGATTGATCCTGGAATGTTAGTTATTTTATCTGATAGGCTCTAATGAGTTCAACATAACCAAGAGCATTTCAGTTAGATGAACTCTGACATCCCTTGTCAGTCAATGATTTTACAAATGGGGGAGAACTCCAGACTGCAAAAAGGCCTTTTTGTACTGAATTGTACTTGGCCATTAGTTACAGTCAAAGAACTTCTGATTACATTTTAATCAGAATACCTTTTCACAGAACTTTTATTTTACACATCATGAACTAGCATCCCAACTCTACACGTAGCTGAAATCTATCTAAAACATTTGAGTTATATAAGGAAAGTCATGGACTTGACATCATTTTCCACAAACAGAAAGCATCACTTTGACTACAAAATTTAGTGAATTTTATGGTCAATCAGCATTATGTTTTTTGCTTCTCTGCTTCTGTTTTATCTCAGGTAAGTATATAAAGCATATTTTCATCTTCTTTCCTGCATCAAGGTTATTAAGTGTGGTTTGATGTTAGGGCAAGTCAGATCTCCAGACCAAATGCCCCAGATCTGAGCCCTGAA
The DNA here is from genome assembly GCF_003259725.1 of Athene cunicularia. NCBI lineage: Eukaryota > Metazoa > Chordata > Aves > Strigiformes > Strigidae > Athene > Athene cunicularia. The sequence goes on from NW_020799109.1 coordinate 4,153,161, forward strand.
CTTTATTCATGACAGCTCAACTGATCTTAATTTGACATATACCCAAAACACACACTGTTCAAAGTTTCTCTGAAGTCCTTTACACTAAATTTTGTTATTTTTTCCACATTTTTTAAAGCATATTCAACTGACTCACAGGTGTGCTAAGATGTCCAACACACACAGGCTTAAGGGAGACCAAAAATACCACACAAGTCTGAGACCTCCTCCTATAATCAACCACATACCCAGGACCTTCCACCTCGGGAATACTACAAAACCAAATGTAACACCATGCAGGAGCAAGGATCCAGAAATTGTCCCCTAGACCATACTAATGATACAGAAATGGAAGCGATTCAGAAAAAAATTGTTCTGTGTAATGGATACAATGCCCAGCATGAGCAGGAAGGGTCACAAGTCCAACAGAATTCAAACAGGATGAAGCTAATACAGGTTTTAGTAAAACACATCTTATGCAAAAAATGCTCAAAAAATGTAGTGGGCATTGTCCTCATTTAACTAACGCCTTGTAATTTGACTGAATGGAATAATCTCTATAGAACATTTTGAATAATTTTATAAAATCTGATAGTGAGAAGTATCTCTGACATGTAATTTATACTTACTGGTTTTAAAAATTCCATACAAAGTTTTTATATTTATTCTATTGCGCTTTCTTAAAAAACCTGTAAATCTAAGGCCCACAGATAAGTCATTAGGCTGGAGGTTTCTTCTGAAATCTGTTTTCTAACAATACGAAGTATGGAGCTTTGTTTGCACTGCATCTCTGCGTTATTCAAATGTCTTTAAATTTCAGGAAATTCAATCTTGCAGGAAGTAACATTTCATTACAGACTTTTTGGCCAACCAGCAAAATACAGTTCTATATAAAGAAGGTATTTATTTTTCCAAAGACAAAGTTTTTAACCACCTAAAATAAAGTAGTTTACCCTCCATTCCCTGCACTTCCTCTAACTTACCAGTAATGTCAGCATGCATCTGCACGAAGAGAGGGTTCTTGCTCAGCCCACCACACAGAAACAGCGTGTTGATATGATGCCCTGCAGCCTGCATAGTTTCCAAAATATGTCTTGTTCCTAACTTCAGAAGGGAGGAGAAAAAAACCAGAAAACAGATGAGCACAGGAGAGCAGGCACAGGAACAGATCTTAAAGCACAATTTGCTAAACAGAATGATACTAACCCCCTACAAGTAGTAACCTGAGGGCTGGGAGCAGACCTGAAGGGGTACAGCCTCTGCTTAGCTTCCAGCCAGTAACAGGCATTGTAATTAAGAACGAGAAAAATCAAACAAATGGCAACAAAGAATTGGGAAGTACATGGGCACAGCATATTGCAGGAAGCATCCTGGGGCTGGCTGAAGAAGTGCAGATGTACCAGCACACGGCAACCCAGGGAAATGGGGCTTACAGGGAGGTACTGACATTGGTGAAGACAGGGGTTATGAGAAGACCCAGAAATGGGCACGGGGAAAGATTGATGGCAGCGATAAGCAGTTTGTGAGCAAGTGCAGCAGAGTACAAAAAAAATTTCCCGATACAGAACTAAAACCTACATGGCAAAGATATCCCCACCAAATACTTCTACTTTGTGTAACGGCACCTGAAAATCACTCTCAATCAAGAGACTTCGATTGTGAAGCCAAATAGCAAAACAGAACAAAGAGAGGAGCAAATAAAAACCTGTATTTTCTGTCTTTTCAGCAAAAAGGAAAACCTGAAGAATTTCGTATTGGCTTAACTATTTCTCTTGGCCTTTGCCCTATGCAAAATGAAATGTTCCATTTCATGCCTGGATTAATTGAAACATCTAAAATGTAGGCATATTTTTAAACTTTTCATTTACAGTCTCCATTCTGAGAAACTCAAATTAGAATAGCTCAGTGTTCCTCTCTGCAAATGGTGAAAGCAAATGCTTTGCCATTTTAAAAAAAACCTTTTTTTTTTTGTTTGCTTTGCCATTTAAAAAAATCTTTTCTCTTTTTGTTTGCTTTGCTTGCCTCCAACTACTCACTAAAGTCAACCTTCTTCCTCTTTCCTCTTGCAAAAACATTTTCCATTTCTTTGACAAACTCTTTGTCCAAAAATAATTCCCAGCTCTTTATAATACCTTGGAAGTTAATTTTGAAGATCAGACTTGACAAAATGCTGAATTCAAGCTAAAATTTTGCCCAGGCTGACTCTTTGTAGGGAGATTCCCCACAAAACACAAGCCGGCCAAAGTTTCACGAACCGTCATTTAAGTTTTCTTTATGCTGTGCAGCAAGTTCATTAAGAGGTCTGCAGCCTGCAATAAACCCCTCTTCAAGTAAAACCTACTGAAAAATTGAAGCTAGCAGAGTTTCACCAGACTGGAGACGTTCACTGTGAATGACTGGCATCACTCTGGATAGGCCTTCAAATGTATTTTGGTTTTGCAGGCAAGCGGTTATGAGGAACTTTAGCAGCCGCAACACCAGCTGACTAAATCCATCGCTTCCCTATTGACACAGAGGGCTAATTTCCAAATCACACAACCACAATTTTAATTATGGAAAAATAAACTGCTCTAAAAAGAGTCTGTCTCCTCAGAACGGGCTCGACGGCCACAATTATATCTCTGATCATGTTCTCATCCGTCTAACTGTTGCATCGCATTTTGCAGTGAATAGTTAAAAGGATATTCTCTTTCACTACTTCTGAAATTCAAATTTATTAACAACTTCTCTCACAACATACACACGTCAAAGACCCTGAGAAAGAACGTGCTGTGAAAATTATTTTGTGTTTACCTGCCTGGAAAATTGTATTCACATTGCAATTTAAATTAAAGCCAGACTTATTTCACTGTGCGGGGGGGGGGGAACTAATTTAATCCTGGATTGGAGAAAAATGCAAATTGAGGGGCTTCAAATGCAAATTTTCTATAAAGAGAAAAAAGCGTCTCCTGCTGAAAAGAAAACTAGAGATTAACATTCTGTGGGCAGGCCTACACTTTTTACAAGATTTTTATTTAGGTTTAAAGTCTATCTTGCACCCATTGAAGACAACTAATGGTACAGGATTGGGGTTGTCCTGAATGAGAACTGTTTCCTTCAACAAAAGTGAAGCTAAAATTGGGAGCGATGGAGTATGGGAGGAAAATTAAATTTCCTAGGTATCACATTAACAGTTAGTAAATATATCAAGTCACAAACAAGTTTGCTCTGTCTACTTTTTAGTTACTGTTTCAATAGCATTTTAAGAATTTCCTTTAACTTACAGAGAAAACTATGGTATGGCCTTTTTACGTTAAACCTCACGACCAGCGCAAATCACTGTCAAAAAGATAAGCAGATGCTGAATTTAATGTTTAACACAGTATTTGAGTTTTACAGTAAAATTTGAGTTGTATCATATAATGAGATAATAGGTGACTTTCCCAGGATTTCCAGCAGAGAATGTTTCCACTTCGTTAGTACAATATAATAATGGAGCACCTGTTCGATACTGGAAAGTTTCTTTCAGGGGGCCGTATCAGCCGCTGGCATTGTTTAAACTCTCCTATTTCTTATTTAAATAGTGGGATTATACTGAAGCATCAGGTATAACCAAGCTACATTCATCTTAAAAAGGATCAAAACGCACAACAATGAATTCCAGGCTGGGGTTAAGTTCTCGTTATTTGCTGTAGAAGGAGGGTTAACACATATGATGTACAATTCACAGGAGATTTACAGCAGCCGCCCACCCTCTATATCCCAGATGGCTGACCCAGCCTAGCAAAGTTGTTGTTTAACCAGTAGAGGAGTTTGGAAGTTTTCCAACTGAACAGAGTTTTGTCAGGAAAACTCCCCAATTCATCAAACTGTTAATGTTTTGCAAAAACACCTCAACTTCAACAAACTTTTTTTTTTTTTTTTTTTTTTGATTTCAGTCACCAAATGCCTGGGGATAGCACGCCCCATTGAAAATACTCTGCACCAAGGTTTCAAAACAGCTTCTTTGACCCAGGTTTTCACTTCAAAATAGAACTTCTTGTGAACTGGAAATCCTGGGTTCAAGACAAAATTAGGGCAGAAACAAAAGTATTCCAATAAAATGACCCATCTCTGCATGTTAGCAAGCATTGAGGACATTTCATAAAGACAGTCTCCCTCTGTGCTTTTACAAAAACACAGCCACGGGCTGGAAGATCTACACAGGAGGCAACTGCTTGCCTTGCAGTAGGGAAACCGAGGGAGGAATGAGGTCTGGTCTGCAGTGTTATGAACTGACCCACTCCAACTCGCTGTGGTACAGGGTTCTGACTCATCTAACAGGCAAGCAGGGGAAATCCACGGATTTAGGAACAATCTGAAGCTGAGGCATTTTAGGGGAGCACAAGTTCCTCCATACAATTGCCAAAGCTGGCTTTTTCCCCACTCTCAGCTTTCCTCTAGATAGCCCGTGATGTTAACACTGTCCCATACAGTATCAGCCTCTTTCCTCTCATCTGCACTAGAGGCAAAAGCTCCAATTACAGAACTGCCATAAGGAGAAAACTTTTTAGGGGAACATTCTCTCCACAGTCTGTAGACTATCCTATAGTAGGGACTAGTCACCAATGTGGGTAAACAATATCTTGCCCCTTTAAGAAGTCCATTAAGTGAATTCATCTATTATTAGAAATCTGTTTAGCAGAAGGGAATGATCAGTCTGCCACAGAACATGAGACAATTCATTTATTCTTTTATGCACTTAGAATGGCTTACAGCAATGGCTTGAATCGTCGCCAAGTAGATAAGGGCAAGTTCATCCAGACCCCGAGACAATGTTAGTCCAACAACCTGTGCAAAGATCAAAAAGAGAACGTACAAATCCAGCCAAAGTAAAACTCTTATTTTCTATGGTTTCTTGTTGTAACAAGTTTTAAGTGCTAATTCTAAGCCTTACTTTTGTGAGCTGTACACATAATGTTATGTTAAACATGTTATTCCTGATCTGGGGAAGAACTACATAAATTGTTCTTGCCCTTGCAAAGAAATAAAGAACAAACAGCATATTGTATGGGATTAGAGATAGATTAACTCTGACAGTTTTATATTATGACTCAGATACTGCTCGTGAATGTATTTAATATAATAATATGAAAATGATATTACATAAAAATAACTTTTTAAAAGCATTTCTCCCCCTCCCTTCTAAGCACCCTAACACTGAAACACAATCAATAATTAAAGACTATATCTTAACCTCCTTTACTCTGTCATAAATCAATACTGCACTGTAGTTACTCTAGAATAATGTCAGCACAGGCAAGACCTGAACACAGTCATAATTGTGGCAGAAAAAATATGTTGCTATTATCAGTATTTGCATACAGCCATCACACCAAGAAAATTTTGATTCTGCTGCAGCTTGCAATTCTTTCATAAAATAACGCAGGTATTATTATGACTAAAAAATATATTACTTTTTTTTTTAGTGTCTCCCTCGTTTGTGGTTTAAAATGTGTTGGAGTACTTACACCTACCCTTTCCTATCTCAACCTTCAATATAGCAGATTTTGGTGCTGGTGAGTAGCTTGAGATGCTCACTGCAAGGCCAACATGCCATTTTGATGTACGTTTTTATATTAATCACCAGGTATTTTGATATCATCAGATTATACCCCCATGACATCCTTGTGTTAAAGTTCTGCACAATAACATCTTGTTATTGGCTTGTGACCTACCTAGCCAATCTACCACATGAAGTTCATTGAAAAGAAACATCCAGACATTTAGAGCTGGGTGAAAATCTCCCCAGCAGAGGTTCTTTGGTGAGTTTCCAAACGCTGCTCTTTCTGGTTCTGGACTGCAATGCTCTGAAAATTTCTTTGTACACAGCACAATATTTCATTCCCTTTAAGTTCCCAAAAGTAGCCATTTTAAAACCACAAGCCAGAATCAGATCAGGTTTACCTTTGAACAAAGACGTATGAAGCACCATGGTTGCACATTTCCAATCATGAGGGCATCTATGCCCATTTTTAACAAAAAGCAGAGGAGCTTTTCAGTTTCTGTTGAAATTTACTACCCGACAACTCTAATACAGCACATTTATTCATCATTTATCTGTTTAAATGAAGCAATCTCTCCTCAGAATATTTCATTCCATTCCCAGACAGGCATACTCAAATTTGTGTTGAAATTCTTTGCAGCAGATAGGCAAAATTTGGTAGACAGGTGAGTTAACAACAGCAAGCACTGCTAATCACAAAATGTGATTCCTAGGAAAGATACTGGGAGACACATAACACTCCTCGTATTTTTAGAAAATAAATGTGGCTGTAGTGATATCTGAACTATTATGATATCTAGTTTTCTACTGAAACATTAGCACACTTTGAAATGCAGCAAAAACCCCAAATCCTATGGGATAGTTTAAATAGCTAAGGAAGAGTACGCTCAAAATTAAAAAAAAAAAGCTCCTTCCAAGATTTTTTTTTTTTGATTTTTTTTTTTTTTTTTACCCTGTATTGACCTTTTTGCAAAGACAGGCTGTTTCTTACCATGCCCTTTAGTGTCAGATCTGTTAAGGGAGATCTGTTACCATGGAAATCTGGCCAAACATGTAAATCAACAGTGAGGAAACCCACAGGCAAAGATTTCTTAATCAGATCCAGGTGACTGTTCAAGTATGTATATATACTGTGAGCACTAGAAGAAAAACAAGTTGGAAAAAGAGGGGGGGGAGGTTATTCATCAAACATAAAACAGTTGTACTACCATCTAATGCAGAAAACCCATCAAAGGACGGCAAATCCCAAATCTAAAACAAAGGGGGAGAAAGGCAAAACTGAGTGCTTGCCAAGCCCGTGGCACTGCAGAGTGGGGGCAGAGGGGATGTCTGTCCATCCAACAGGCCAGCTGAATTCCTCAGCTTCACAGGACGAGGGGCCACAACAGCAGCTTGTGATTCCTGAGTCTGTACATTGACTCCTCCGGGTCCCTAGATGAGCCAGAACTGTTTGATATTTTGGGGGCTGATGATGCTGACAGAAAGGTGCTGACACTGTGAAAGAGAAAGCTGGAGAAAGGAAAGCTAAGAGAGAGGAATAAGGAAGATTCCAAACAGAAATGAAAATCAAATTCCTTTATGAATGTTTAGAGATTTGTTTGATTAATCAATAGCACTGGACTTAGAGCTTTCCTTTTTTAAACCATAATTATTTCAGTATGTGTTATGATTAAAATGCAGCACTAAGGGTGGAGGAGAGAAAGCAAGTGGCTGCTATTTTAGGGAGGAGCCGAACATGGGCCTAAATATGATTGTATCTAAGATCAGATACTACACCCAACTCCACAACATCCCACAGACTTTTTCCTGGACCAAGAATGATCTTAGGACTGATGGTGAATTCTTCAGTGCTTTGGCTTGCAATGACTCTAGTGACATTCCATTTAAAAAATGTTGCAATTATGCTCAGAATATTTTTTCCAACACTCATACTATCATAAACAGATTCATATATATTTTTCAGCTCCTCAGAAATTTCCAAGTGGGACATTTAATTCTAGACATGTGGGTCAATAATAGCATCTAACCCTAATTACAATTGATTAGTCATTGTCTCATCCACTGTAGACCCAAACAGTGATATTCATTTAGCCTCTACATGTATATTCAATCACACACTAATGAGATCCCTAAGGGAATTTGGCATATGCTTTACTAGTTTGACTTCTGACCTGCTAGCAGCTGTATATTTATACTCTGCATTCAACCATTCAGCTGCATGTTTTTCCAATTATACCTTACCATGTGTACGCTATCAGAGGATATCATTCAAAATGAAGTACACTTGGAAGACATTAAAATAACTAATTCACATCATTATTCACGTACTTTAAAATGTACTTTATGTGTCTTCCTGGACCTGAATTATGATAATTTTGAGGTCACAATCATTTTTCCCCCTTGTTGTAAAAGTGGCCCTGTTTTCTATATCCCTAGAGACTGCACTATGAGCAGTACATGCTAAGGACAAAGTCATTTTATTACCAGTCTAAATCATGGCTTGACTCTTAGGAAGGAAAAGAAAGGAAAGCTTCACTCAACCACAGACCTACCAGACATCCCAGCTTCTATCTGATCTCCATCCTGCTTGATTAGTCTCACAAGGATTAGCCATTCCTGCAGCTCTGACAGAATATAAGGACTGGACAAAGGAGGCTGAAGTTCAGCCAAGTATGCTTAAAGCCCACATAACCGTATAATTTTTTTTCACACCTTTTAGGGTTTTTTTTTCCTCCATATAGATATGGGTTCAAGGCAGTATATTTGGACTGAGTGACTGGCAAAATCCTTCCAACACCTGCCAGTTCCAGTTTCTACCATGTTTGTGTTATACATAGTATTACACCATCAGCTCTCTGGAGCTTTTTCTTTCCAGTTCTATGAGAAGGTATCAGTAGCAGCTGGATGGGACTTGCAGAGTTGAGCACAAGCTACTGCTATTAAAAAGGAACTATGTTGAAAGTGGAGAATAAGAAATTAGTGCAAGTTTGCCCAGGGTTATATTCATATTAGGGACATAACTTCAGAAAGCAACAAGAGGTTGGTATTTAATCTGTTCAGAAATCCTAGAAGATGCCAGCAGGTATCTTTCAGGAAAAAAAAAATAAAAAATCTAGAAAGTTTAGATTTCTAAATCTAAAAAAAAAAGTCTCTAATAGATCTAGAGGGACAGAGAACTGCCAAATATGATTATTTTGTTCTGCTTGGAAGATCCCAGAATTGCTGATAGATAATGTGTGTGTGACTTCACCACTTTTTTTTTTTTTTTTTTTAAATCAGGAGCCATCTCTTTAGATGAGGAAATGGCATTGAGAAGTGAATGAAAAGGAAATTCTGTCCTAAAACAGGAAGGACCAAAGGGCATATAATATTTGCTGTCAAACAGTTAGGAACTGTGATTCTAGGAAACAGAAGAATTAAACTTCAAAGCATAAATTATCATATTAGTTCTTTTTAATTTCCTACTCTAGCCTACCTATACTGGATTTTACCGTATCAGTGATGACTAGAGGTCAGACCTACACAATATATAGACCGAAGACTAAATGTGCTATCTACAAAGCAATTCCTGCCACTCACTGAACTGCATGAAAAAACCCAAGTTTTGTTGCTCACAGAGTATGCCAATTAGTTAAACCAAATGCTAAATTTACAGCTGTCCAGACCATCCTCATGTAATTCAACCCTCCTCACTTCCAGTAAAAGGGAGAAGAGAACATAGGAATAGTACTGGGAGGGTTGCACAAAACTGGTCTTCAGCTCAAGTGGTCAGTAGGGGCTGGTTTCTGGCAAGTCTGTCTAAGCCACTTGTGCCCTAACAAGTTACCACAAATTACTGAAACAGTGATAAACGCAGCTTGCAAACTCCTGCTCCTGGTATAGGGATGGGAACAGAAATCTGCACAGTGAGGCGTCTGAGAGCAGCTGTTCAGCAGGCAGTGCCACTGCTGAACCTGCTGATTAGCAGCGTTAGGAGCCTGGGAGAAAGGAAAGACACGTTTAGGAAGGTAGAAGTAGGTGACAGGCAGCAGCAAGTAAGAGGCACGGATTTGTGACCTCAGATGTTGGTTTTAATCATTCAGACACGCATGCGCTTTTTGGCACTGCAGAACCAGCTTAATTCTTCACAGTGTTACACCTTGCATGGGAAGCAAAGGCAATATGCAACTGCACACCTAAGGATGGAATTCTCATTTTGTTCTCTTTTGATGACCATTTGCAATGGCTGAACAGATATAAATTCCTACACTGACACAGAGAATATACTGAACATTATAAACCAGATTCTCTGAAATATTCTGCTGAGATTTCCAGGCAAATACTTTGTCATCATCATCACCAACAATCCCCCAAGACAAGACGCTATGTTCTTATTAAGTATATGACTTAATGTAAGTAAACATATAATCCAAAGTTTGGGCCAACACTGTTCACTAAAAAAAATGCATCACTCCTGTATAGCTACTGCTACCAGCCCCTATGAATAAGGCTGAAACCTGTGCTCCACATGTAGAAAGAAATGAAGAAATAAGGAGAAAAATTCAGTTTGAAATGCAAAATTTCTGATTTTTGTTTGTTCAGATTAAATTATTTAAATTTAACAGATATTTGAGAAGGACAGGGAGAAAGAGGATAGAGGGAATTAATAAGAGACTTGTTTACTAAATTTATAGCTATCCAAACATTTCATTAGGAGAGTAGTATCTGGAAAGCATTATAAAAATACCATTGAGCAAATTAACTTTACAAAATACCATCCTTTTTATAAAATAACTTAACCCTTTTTTATCAATGCTATCCTCCACAGTTTTACTAACTGCAGGAGACTCAGATCCAAGTTGGGACACCCTACATTTGGATAACATGGAGTTCTATTCCCGATACTCTGTCGTTAGTGTCCTGTGCGTACCACAATCCAAGCTTTTTGCACCATGAAATTAGTTGTGGTCAGTCAGTTCAGTATCAGACCTCGTATAGACAAGCAGGCTACTCTATACTCATTTTTCCAACCCACAAAAACCGGTTTATCCTGGTATTATAGACTAAACTAATTGTTTCATACTTGCACTTCATATTGAGGTACTGGGAAAATGATCTGGAAGCCAAAATTTTGAGAAACCCCCCAGATCATTCCTTATTTCAAACATACACAGATGCATTTATTTCCTGATTTCCTTTTATAAAGAACAACAAAGAGAATTCTAGGAAGCATGAATCTATTTCATATTGAATGGAGTCCAATACTTTTCTGGGAATCGTGGTCAAGTTTTTACAAACAAGTAAGGCATTGAGCACTACAAAGCATGGCAGGGTCATCCAGAGAAGCCAGGTAGCCTTATCCCCCCAGGGAGGACTGAAAATAACTGTATAACTGCATGTGCTTAATACATCTATCAGGACGAAACCTCTCCTTTTAGACCAGAGTGATAAACTGAATATAAAATGCCAAGTTTTCTGGTTTCTTTTCTTTAATCTAAAGAGGAAAAAGAAATTAAAAAAAGAGAATCAAATTTTCATCCAGTGTGCCTAACTGTTCAAGCTAAGATCTCTCTGGGAGTGACATGAACCATCTTAAAAGGAATCTAAGCCAGAATAGCTTGAGAAAGTCCAGATCTGGCAGAAGTGTCTGGACTGTCTTCATCCACTTCTAAAGCAGACCAAACTAAAATTCCACATCGCACACAGCCTCCTGCTCAAGGAATCTTGGAGTTACATCCAATTCACTCCTACATCTTGAGTTTTGTCTGAAAAGTCATCCTGGGTTTCTCTGCTCTATTTGTGCTGCCATGCAAAAAGTTTTTATACCGTGGCTATACCTTCCTTTAGATGACTGTTCCAATAATATTGAATAATATATTCCTAATTAAGCTATATCTCATCCTTGGAGCTTAATAGTGTCATCTACAAATTAAGACACATCATTAGCCCAAGGCATAAAGGTCTGCTGAACAGGGCTGACGCTACAGTATCAAGAAATACACTGGGCAGGATATAAAAGAACTTGAAAAGCAGAAAGTTAATATCACCACTTGGATACGCTGACGGTATGTGAGGGGAGTTTAAAGCTTTCATCTTTGATCAATCTCCTGGCAAGCCTTTGTAAATACTTCCAACCCACTATCAGACTGTTAATTCCCCTGTTTCAGAATGAGGATACAGCAGCACACTGCTGGGAATACAGCGTATCATCAATTTGTAAGGCAGGTATGCGATAAAGGAATAAGAACAGTGACCTGGCTGCAGCTTTTGATTGTAATTCTGGGAAGGCGACATGGTCTCGGATCACATGATCTATCTGAAAAAGAGGAAAGTAACATTTTTGGGACCATACATCTTAAAAATTCAGTCCTGGAAAAGGGTAATGCAGTGTCATAACTTTCAAAAGACAAGAGAGCTTCTAAATTACTCATGAGGTGTTAAGTCCTAGGGCTAGTGAAGCCAATGGCAAAACTCCCACTGACACTACTGGATTCAGGATTTGGCTTAAAAACAGTAACAAAAAACAACCACCACTGCACCAAAAATAGGCAAAATGCTAAGCATGCAACCCTCAGTCAGAAGAGCAAGCTGAAAGGATGACTTTTTTCCTGTCCAGCACTACCTGAGAGCATGTCCTCTAGTCTCTCCCCCTCTCTTGCATGCATACCCTCACTGGAATTCTACCAGGAACATCATCTTGGCCCAAACCCTTCTACAACACACTGTTACAATAAAACACCAGGTGTGTTGTCATCCTGACAGATGCTCCATATGTTCACTGCAGGAAACAAAATGTATAACCTGAAAAGCAATTATTGCTATAAAAAGAGATCAATATAGGCTCTGTCTTATACTAAATTTATAAATCAGCTTGTCCTTTCACTCCAGACCGGTTATCATTATTCACAAAACAAAGTATCAGATGAGTAACATGGTCTTTTAAAGCAATAATTCATCAGGTTTTGTGATCTCTTGATAATATCCCATGAAAGGTGACGGTAAAAGCTAAGGAGGCAAAACTAGAACTACTCAAGGGCACCAAATATATTTGGTAATACCTACTGGCAGCAAACCACACTGGGTGTTTATTTTTTAACAGAATGAGTCTAGTCCTTAACCAGTGTAGCAAAACATATAACAAAGCATCCACCTCTGATCATAGCAATAAAAATAATGCATGCCTGTTCTTTCCAAGATTTGCATCAAAGACAAAAGCTCAAACGTGCATGCATTAGAAACCAAGCTCAGGCCTGAATTTTGCAATCTTGCGTAATCTCTTTAGAACATAGGAGCAGCTCATAAATTCAGAAGGAAAAGTATAAATAAGTATCACATATGTGTGTGTTAAGAAAACACTTTACACAAAAATGTTACAGAAATTATAAAGTTAGAGATTTAAATGCCCTTAATTCAAGACATGGCCACATGAGAGTTGCAACTAGAAACCCTGTTCTGCTATTCTTTATTTTACAGTTTGTAATGATGTCATGCCATCCTTTGTCTCTGTTGTGCAATATCTTTCTTCCTATAAATTTTGAAAATCCAGTGTAAAAGCCCATCTAATACACAAACAAACAAGCTTTTCCAAAATAAGCAGAGTTCTTAATTGGACTCTGTCTGAACCAGTTTTCAAAATCCAACAGACTTTTTTCGCAGCTGTATCAATAAATAATTAATTAGAGATTTTTAAAGGGAAGTGTATCAGTTTCACTTTCAAGGAGTTCAACAGACTGTTCAAATTTCATGAAAAGAATTCACCTTTGGGCATAGATCAAGCAATGAAAAGAATCCCAAAACATGTCAATTTTATTTTTTTTTTATTTTAGAAAGCTTGAAGTATGAGAAAGCAGGATCTTAAAAAGACTACAGCTTTAGAATTACAAAGATAACGAATGCAACCTATCCTCCACACAGTGCACATACACTGTTTCTTCCTATGGCTCCCTGTGTGTTTTCTGTACATACAACCTCAAGAAAACCACATGAGATATTCTAAGAATGCTTTAAGAAGACAGCTTCCCTAATATACCTAAAAGTACTTAGAGCTGACTTTTGCTATGGGCCCTAACAAGACCATACATTTTTTCCAGCAATTTCTTTAATGACTCAGGAATGTCTTGTTCTCTGCTACTAGAATGGAAAGGGGTTTTAAAATCACCTTTCTGAAATGCCCTAACTCTTATGGTACATTTTAAATGTGGAACCACCCTGAGCCAGCCAAGAAAATACACCGACTTGCCGTAACCTCTCTAGAGCTTAGTTAAGTGTCTTTACATGCTTTGGATTAAGCACATAGAGATTTCTCTCAAAAGAATTCTTACACAGAAACACGCGAAATTTGCCATTTTCCTTTTAAAGTGGTGGTGTTACAAGCAGATAATTTAATTTTACTTCTGGTTGTAGCAGCTACGTATAAAATGGGACTGGTTGGTTCTAGCCCCATCTTGACTTGCAAAATTTAAAGCACACACATCCCACCTGCTGCGAGAGCCCTCTAGGGATGGGTTGGGAATAGGATGGGAAGCAGAGGTGGCAGGAGAGGAAGAGGGATGACTCTTCCATGAATCCATGACACTATACAGAGAGGAATGTCAGATTCACGTGGCCAAGGAGAGAGCACAGGAGGGAACACCAATTCATGGCTCAGCACTTAGGGTGTGTCTGGGCTTCCTGATCCAGGATTATTTCTGTTTCTCATTCAGTGACTGTTCCATATGGAATGTATAAATGCAGTGATGCCCCAATCTACTACTTCCTGGACAGGTACTCTGATCACCAGGCTTTAAAAAAGATGGGTGGTGCTAGGTCTGAGTAAGAGCACAATTACACCTGCAATTTGTGAAAGACTGAACCCACCTGTATGTTTGGTGAGCTTACAGAGGATCCCACAGGACTGGGCCCACCTCATGTAGTTTCTCCAGAGGAGCTTGGCACCTCACCCCAAAGGGCACTCAGTATTTCTACAGACTGAGCAGGGAGACACACAGGGAGCTTTAGAAGCTTCCAGGGTTAAGCAGCCACTAATGTCTTGCTGACACTTTTGGACTCTAAGCCTCAATACTGTTTTATACATCTAGTCTTTTTTTAAATTGGACATCAGTGTTTAGAGTTCTGACTGCTTCCCTTCAAATAAGGAAATTAATATTTAGAGAATCCAGTCTGGTTTTGATTTTTCTTGATAAATTAAATTAACCTAATGTAGTTAGACTTTCTGCACTCAAGGAAAGAATTGAGGTGACAATATACACAGTATCTATCTAGACAGGATAACATGCTAATATATTAATATTCTGTCCATACAGTATATCTTTCATTTATGCCCATCAATGAGCACAACTGTTCTATATCTCAGTCTGTCTTGGCCTCCTGATAAGGAATGAATGCCTATTTGCCTGTAAAATAATAACAATAATTATCACCATCATTATAAAAGGAAGACATGCCCTTAGTGCTCTGCCCCATATATAATCCCCCATCCCCTTACTATTGTAAGTGACATCAACTAACAGTTTATAGCAGTGTGGTATCTCCCATGATCTTACAGAGGTGTTTCAGACAGAGCTCTGCCTGAATCGACAGTGAAGGTATCCTGAGTGATAGCAGTTATGGCAGACCTCCCATCTTGGAGTCTGTTTGTCTCTCCAAACACTTACCAGTCTTCCTGTAGCACTTTGACCTCCCTCATTCAACCACAATCCAGGTACCATTGCAGAGAAATAAGGTCCCCAAACACCAGGCACAAAAAGGGGTGTTTCACTGATCTGGAAAGGCAAGAGACAGCTCTAATGAATCAAACTACTCGTCAACGTAGCTATTTCACAATTAATGTTTAGCAGCTATTGGAGTCCAACAGTGAAAACGATTCCTGCTCCTCCATTGGAATCACCAACATGAGTGGAGATAGACAGGTACAGATTTACTCTAAGGAGAATGTGGAGAAATGTGTTCCCCATTTGCATCATTTTTAGGTGACATGCCACAGCTGCAGCTACTGATTGCACAACTGCTCCACTCACTCCCATTTATAGAGCAGCTCTGTCTAGCTACGCAGAAAGTGAGAAATTTCAGGAACAGAAGCAAGGAGATAGAAACTGCCTTGTTGCTCCAGAAAAACACTGTACTGAGAATGGACAGTTGGATACAACACTCTGCTTGCCTGTCAACAGAAAAAGCTAATGTAATCAGCAACCAGCGTTTACAGAGCGCTCATCCTGTGTGTTTTCAGAGTTAATAATCGAGAGGGAATCCTGCTGACAGTGAGATCCCCTGAGATTTGATGTCAGCTCCCAAGGCTTGCAGTGGATCCCCCAAGCTCCAGCGTTCTCTCAGCACTTCCAGGAATTAGGTGCCTTGGGTGGGAGCTGCAAGCCTGGGCTGGGAGAAAGGGGATTTGCTTGTGTTAGCAAACAGGAAATATTTGGCTGGGTAAACATTGTATTCTGCCCCTTACTTAGGCTTAGCTTTACAGAAACCACTCCTTCCTTCACACCTGTGAACCCTTTCATGATGGCAGATATCTAAGCATTATCTCCCAGAAACTGAACAGGAGTGTGTTCTACCACTTGCACACAAACATACCACCCACACACAGAGCGACATCCTGCTCCTATGCAATATTATAGTGGTTAGACCACTCAGGATGTGGGAGACACTGCTTCACTTCCTTTCGCTGCTTCAGAAGATGCAAATTAGCAGTTTATAAGGGTGGAGGGCATTTTCCTTCCTCTTATAAAACTGTTCCACTTTCAATAGACTAGATAGACTTTCTAGAGTTTCCTTCTGGCTCAGAGAGCAAGCCCAAGGAGGTACAGCATCTAGTCTAGCGAGCAAGGCACAGCATATGACAGGGAGTGGGGCAGGTGAACGTGAGTCCTGGTACTTGCTATTAAGACTCGTTATGTATTCTGCACTGGTTGAACACCTATAATTCTTGCAGTGGGGGCTGGAGAACACAGGTCATCCGTCCCCTGGCAGGCTATCTGCTTCTCTTGGAAGCATGATTCATGTTTTCTCTTTCAGGAGCAGCGGAGGTATATACTTTGAGGTATATGCAGCCACGATTTCACTGGGAAAAGAGAACATCAGTGCAGTCCTACACCCTCACATAATGCATGTATGTACTTCCCACTAGTTCTTGTTAATGGGATGGCTAAATCTGCAACTGTTGTTCTCTAGAAGATGGGAAGCACTCCAAGAGGGGGAAACAAGAGAATTCTCTAACAAAATAAGTCTGTATGTCTGCAATGCTGGAACAACAAAAAAGAGAGGTCTTAGTCAATGGGATGATGGGTTTTATATTTAGACCTTGTTCTTCATTAGCAAAATTCTAGGCCCATTGAAGGATTCGTAAGGTTTGCTATTGATTTCAATAAGGCCTGGACTTCATGTCAAAATACTTTCGAGGAGGAGTAATTAAAAATTCAGGCCTGTTCCTATTAAACTTGGTACACATTCTCCCTATATTTAAACAGGCCAAACTTTAAAGGCAGTTTTTGCTAGCAACTAGGGAATATGCTCCAAGATGCAGTTTACTGGCATTTGTGCAGCACACATGTTTAGTAAATACACCAGCAGGGAGGTTTCTGCAGAAACAATAGTCTGCTCAAGCCATAAACTTTACATTACAGCTGATTCTTGTCATGAAGTAGGAAAACAAACCAAGAAAAACTAGTTTTTCAAAATGCATCCCTCCAGTGTCAAGCAATCCTGATTTCTCTTAGGGACGCATCTAAGGAATACGAGAATCTTGCTCAGTTCTCCACTCTCAGCTCTAATGCACTGACTTACTTTAGCTAAAGATGTATGCGTGCACATGTGTCTGTGTGCCTGCGTAAGATTTTGGCTGGCTAAACCCATTAAAGAGCAAGAATAGCTGCACTGAATTTAAAAAGGCATTTATGACTCCAAGTGGATGAAGCTACGTCAAAACCATTGCAAAGACATTTGGTTTTGTTTTGTTTTCTCTTAAAACTACAAATTAATACAGCTTTGAGTTTTCAACACCTCTATGGGGCAAGCCTTCTTTTACAATTTCAGTAACGAAATGAAGGGCAACAGAAAGCAATTCCTAAAATAACCTGCTTTTTAGACCAATTCCACATCACTGACCTTACTTAGAACACAGCAGAAAGTCAAAACTCCCAGCTAGTATCTGCTCCGAACTAGCGATGGAAGCGTGCTGGAACCCAAAGGTCCCGTCTCACTCCCATCCCACAGCTGTGGACACAACACGTGTCTCTACAGGTGGAAAGGAACATTCAGGGCAGGAGGCGGCCTGGGTTTTTGAAGTCTCATCTCAAAATATTTTTGACGCAGCAAACTTTGAAGTAGTCTGTACCGTGATTTCTGAAGGAAGAATCTAGCTACACCAGAGGCATCAAGCTTAAAATCCAACTGCTGTGTAGTCTGAAGAAACCAAATAGTCTAAGGCTATTAAAGGCACAAAGATGCACAAAATCAGGGGAAGTTCTAAACATCTAGAAGGACAATATTTTAAAATAGTTTAAAGTAGTTTAAACAACAGTTTCAAAAACCCCCTAAACCCAAACCCCAAACCTTTCTTCTATCATTAGTCCACAGTTTACCAAATTATGCTAGAAGTCTGATAACACTAAGAGTTTTAGATTGATTAAAAGACCAAACTCTCCCTGGAGTCAGTACTTCTGGCCTGGTATTCTGGACATCCACAGGAATTTACCAGGACAGGATATTTCCATGCTGGCTCTTCTCAAAATACACTGAGACTTTCCTATCATCTTACAACTGAAGTACCGTTTGTACACATTCCAGCAAACTTTCAACACATAAACAGAGCAAACGAGGCAGTTGCGTATCGCCACACTGATGAACACAGCCAGTGTGGTACTAGGTTAGCATTTTTTCTACTGTGGGAACTTTTAACTGGAATAAAGAACACTGGCTATCATGCTGGGCTTTACTGATACTGCACATGGCATCATCAGATTTCCTGTTTCCTCCTTCCACTTAAAGAGCTGAAGTCACATTTTGCAGTCTTTGGGTTTTGATGCATGTGGAAAAGCGAGAACACTGGGAAATAACATACTCCCCCAAATAGACACGCAGTCTTTGAGAAGCAATTCTTCTGTAGATATATGCATAAGAAATAGCAAATGGTTTCCATTTCTCCTCCTCGAAATATTTGGATGATGCTTAAGTTTTTCAAGCCATGCAGCAGCTGGCATTTGTATTTTCGTAAGAAAAAGTCCAAATTCTGTTTGAGTATACATACCAACCAACCCCACTAAAACACATGACTAGACATAAGCGTAAGGTTGGAGAAATAGTGCAAAGTTTGCTGCCGAACCCAGAAGATAAGCACAATTTGCCAGAGTCAGAGCTATTTTTGTTACACTAAATACCATGTCCTTTTCATAGCTTTCTATTGCCTTCAGACATTCTTATGATGATATAGGAGGATCAATGTGGTGTCATTATTTTTTTTTCCTTTAATGAGCTTAAGAAAATCCTTAATCTTTTTAATAGAAAAACAACATCTGTTTTACATTTATGGGCAACTGATTTTTATTTTTAAAGCAAATAAGAGATGTCATCCTTTGAAAGTTAAAATATGGATTCAAAGGGAGCCTTGGATTTTCTGCCTTTTATTTAACTTAAATTCATCCTGTGACACACTCCTATTGTGAGCCATATGAACATTATTTTTTTTTTTACATATAGTGAAACTGAAACACAGAGAGGATATCCTCTGCTAGACATTACAATGATCTCTGCAAAACAATTATTGCAGCAGGAATATGAAGATGGGAAATGAGAGAATCTAAACCTATTCACGCTTTGAGTCATAAGCAGCATCTATAAATATTTCAGTTGCACATATTCACACAGAGACTATTGCCCTCATCTATGGTGATGCTTACTTACAGTAGTAGTATGCTCGGATAAGAAATTCCACCTCACAGCTGTTCCATCTGTGGATGGGAAAGAAACCTTCTGTGCAGGAAAATGCCACCTTTCCATGTCTCCCTAGCACACACATTCCTGCTTGCTCAGCCCATCATTTCAGATGAGATGAGTGTTAAGCAGTTCCAAGATTCCTGCTCATTTGAAGGGGAATAAAAAGAGTTCAACACCTTCTGAAATGGAGAAGAAGGGGGGAAAAAGTGCTGTCTGGGAGGATTTAACCTGTGTGCTTTATAATAGACCATGCTAAAATGTAAGATATGTAAACATTATAGAGCAATCAGAAACAAATGAAATTATGAATTCAGTTTAACAATATTCAGCTGTGGTGCAACTGCCAGAAGGCACTTTTTGTTATGAATAGATCATTTGGATGAGTTACAGACCAGATTTCAACCCTGGCGTGTGCTAGGGAAATCAATGTCAAACTATCCAAGATCAGAAGGTATCAGCAGTACATCTGGCAGCCAACAGAAATGAAAAATGTCTTTAAAATATATAATGCTATATAGAACTAAGCTAAAGTATGAAAAGACCTGCTTAAATGGCACTAATATGAGATCTGTAGTGCATTTAGTTTAGTTTAGCCCTTCCCACTTGCCTTTCCCTCTAAAACAAAAACAGGCAAAAAAAAAAAATCCCCCCCTATTGTAAAAGTCTACATGGAAAAAAGCACTACTTACCACTTACAGGCTAACTTACAGCTCATGTTAGAGAATCAGAGGAGTCAGTGCCTTTAATCCAAAGTAAGTTCAGCTTTCAGGACTGTCATTTGGTACAAGGAGTGAAACAGAACACAGACCTTCACAGACAAGAATCACCTAGGCATACAGCCATCCCATAAAATGAGCAAAACGCAATGTGAGATTTATTTTACTTAGCTTTGTTTTGCTAGACTAGCCATAATGATCAGGCACATGCTTGTGTTTCCTCCTCAGTTTTATGTAAATGTTACGGCAATCAGAGACAAGATAAAATAAAACACACCACACTGGTGAGAGCAGTTTTATGGAAGCATGAATTTCAGCAGAATTTTCTTCCTTAGTTGACACCATCTGTTGCTGGTGTAGGCTTACACAAATTCCTTACAATAACACTATCAGAGAATTTGGCTATTACCTGAACAAGTAAATCTTTATATTAACAAGGTATATTGTATCTTCTTCCATTTCATTTCTGCTTCCTAATATTGGGCCTCTGCTATCTGGCAGCATTCTAGTGTCATTATAAGATTCTCTATTTACTTGCAGTATGCCACAGAGAGAGAAAATAAAATTTCTGTGGAACTATTCTTGACTTACACTCACTTACATGAAAGCAAAATTAAGCCTTCATTCTACTGTCCAACTTTTTTTAGAGTAACCATTTGATAATGAGAAGCTAGGTCAGAAAATTTGTTTGAAAATCACCTCACTTATCAGCTTCTATAGCCAGAAATTCAGAATAACAGCTGCTTTTGTTAGGCTAACACAGGTATGAAAAAAGATCTAAGATATTAATGGAGAGTAGGGAAAGAAACAAGGAAAAGCACCGTATCAATCACCAACTAATAAATGCTCTTTACAGTTCTGGACTTTGATCACTGACAAGTCAAATACTTTCATTAACTTCTCTGCTGACTTTTAACTTTCAAAGTTTCTGACTGACTGTGGATTGAGAATACTGACATTCATTCAATTCAGGGGTTTTACACTGATGCATAAAATCCTGTATTAAGAAAACTGTATCATTTTGCTTCTGCTGACAGATGGGTCTTATATAGCTATTCGACCACAACTCTCTGACAAAGAATGAAAGAGATTCATAAAAAAAGGAGAGAATTCAAAGGGAAACCCAAGAATGTTTCATTTCTAGGTTTCTGGTTCAAACCTAGGTCATAGCAATAGCTACTGAATGTGTGATTTAATAACAGCACTTTCTGGTGGTATATATATTAACTGGGTGGACTTGGGGCATGCAATTGTACTTTCAGTGAATTGATGTCTACTCTAAAATTGCCATTCTGGAAATTATTTCTTAAACACTAAATGGGTTTAAAACTAAGCTTCCCCGTAACTGTGAAGGCAATTCTCTATGTTAAGCCTATGGTGAGTACAGTCAACTTCTTAAAATATATTTATTATTAGCGGTAATTACATATTAAACACCTAACAGCATTCAAGCTTTAGCCTGATAGAAAATATATTTAAGAAAATAAGGTCTTGGAACACAAGAAATATACTTTACAACACAAAGGAAATTAAAATTTATTAATATTCCAATTCCTACAGGTCATATACCACCAGTAATTTGTTTGATTATATTTTAAGCTTATGTTCCCTGGTCATCATCAGTTTGCTATGCAGCCACCCAGCTTGTGGTTGCAAGTCACATAGCTCTCTTCCATGTGACAGGCTGGCATCCCTTGGGCCATCCACAGTGACAGACATGTTCTGCAATGATATTAAGACTAGGCCCCAAAAATTTTTAGACAGAGCTAGATTTATCCCACTGGAAGCATGGAAGTTACTTGAGCACCACCACCACAGATACAGAACGTGGACTTCAGGAGTCTGCCTGAGCACATCCATCCACAGATGATTTTGGTAATCTGTTTACATGCAGTTGAAGAATTCTGGCTTATGTGATGAAATCACTTTCATAAATGCCTTGCTCAATATGCACTCCGCCATTTGTTGCCAAGGCTGTGTCACAGGTTTACCGAACTCAGAGACCTGAAAAGTTACTAAACCTTAGGGACCCCAACTGAGTTTATAAGAATGGCAACAGAATGAATCAAAGCAAACCAAAATTGTCCAGCTATGTCTATCAAGGTGGTGCAACAAAAAAAAAAAAAAATTTCGAAGACATCAGGCAGTATTTCTGCAGTGTAAGATACTGGAAGATAAGATTTCTGACTGTGGAGCCAGGCAAGGTTAAAAGAGACAGACAGAAAGTCAGATACCATCCAAACCAGAAAAAAATCATGCGAGAGAATCAAAGGGTTCTGGGCACTGCCCAGAGCATAATCTTATGGCAAGAAAGTGGCCTGTAGTAGGACATTTGAAACAGAAACATGTATTCAGTATTTTTTTTCCCCAAGTAGGTTTCTTTTGTGTTGGCTTTAGTACAGACATATTTTTATGTCACCCGTGTCCCCTCTCTGCCTTTAGTCTCATGGGAGGTAAGTGTTACAGGCGACTGCTCGCAGGACCGGAGCTCTGGCAGAGGCATAGGTGCCTATTTAGTTCTCAGGGCCTGAGGGGTCTCAGAAGAGACTTTACACACAGAAAGTGTAACTGAGAGGCTGAGAGAGAGGACAGTGATATTTCTTCTCTACACACCACGATAACATTAAGAGCACGCATCCAGCCCATTTCAGTCCAGCAGCTCAGCAAGGTTCCGAGTGCAGCAGACCCATGAAGGAGATGTATGACAATATTAAAACAAAGACCTTTCTGATTTTGCTGCTTATTCTGCACTTGGTAATATCATAAACTTGTATAACAAAAATCAAACCAATCACAACAACACCCTTAAGCAAAACTGAACAGAATTAGAAACATACAGAGAGTATGCATCAAAATGCAGACTGGGATCTGAAATTTCTGATGATGATTTGGAACTTGTATTCCAGTTCAATCCCTGCTTTAGTTATTTTCCAGACAAAACTTTCAGTACAACCTAAAACTAGGAGACAGAGATGAATTCTTAGGGACTACTGTTACCTCTTATTCCAAATAGTAACCCTTACGACAAGGGCAGAAAAATGTGAATGACACGCATGCAAAACTATTTCTAATTTTCTAAATTTTCCATAAAACATTAACTGGTCTACAAACTATAGACCAAACAAGGTATGTGATTAATGCCCAGTAAAGAAACCACACTTGCAGGGCGACTTGACTGCCTCATGTCTGAAAATATTTCAGGTGAGTTATGCGATGGGACTATATACCGCACAACCTGGCTTTATATCTAATAAGAATTAATTAGAGGAAAACTTCACTGAGATTATTAAACATTTCCACTGTGAGATTTTTATTCAAGGATAAATAAGGAAAGGTATTTGAAAATTTTTTAAATCTTATGATTTTTAATGAAAGCATATGTTGAATTACAATAATATTAGTTATTAAACTTGTACTTAATTTATATTTATGGGTATAAAGAGAAATTCATCCGGACCAGTGCTTCCAGCCCTGGGAGCCAAAGCCCCAACTTGTACAAACCAGCGCATTAGCCATCAGCTTCCATGGAGATATGTTGATTTTTACTGTCTGAAGATCTAGCCTACCACTTTTATTTAGACACTTAAAGAAGTACTCTGATTTTTGAAAAGGCCAAAGACCCACATTTCCCATTGATTTCCTGCCTCAAGAACTTAGAACATGAAGCCAGTTGTTTAGGGATCCAAATGTGGACTTGGGCACCTACCCTTAGGAAGTATGTTTGCCCTAGTTTTTTAGTGTCTATAATTAAGAATGCTAGCAAATGTCCATACAGGTGAGACATCTCTTCCAACAAGGGAATACTTAGACACAAAAGAAGAAGGAAATTTACCTATTTCTGCATGTTCATGTTCTCCATTTCCAAAAGCAGGGAACAAGAGTGTTCTTGAAGACAGATCCTGCAGTCAACTCTTTGGCTCCAAGAACATCACACTAGCTCCTTAGGCACACTTCAGAAACTGAGAACTGGACATGACTTTAATAGGTATGTTCCTCAAAAAGGGGGATGACTGCAAACTCAGACATTTACTGCTTTAAAACTGATCCACCAGCAGAAACTATAAGGTTTCCTCCCTCACCCAGAGGATCCTGGTTTTTAGAACAGTTAAACACATCAATTAAACTGGTTCTTAAAACTGACAATTAAAAAAAAAAATAAATCAGATTTAGCAAAAAAACCCACCCTGTTGTACTCAGCTGTATTTTATTTTACCTTTTAAAATGCAATAGCTCAGGCCCTTGCCAAGAGCAGAGAATGCACAAGGTCACAGGCTGCACTTGTATAAGCAGCTTTTCTGGAGGTCTGCCACCAGAAGCCAGTTTTGAAGTTGCATTTCTGAGAAAACCTTCTGACAATGGATGCTATAGGGCTTAACTCACTCATTGTACTCCTTAACAGAGCAACGGATGTCTCTACACAGCGGCCCATTTTTTGATAGCAGTCAGGTCTGGCCTTTTCATCCGAGCTGGCTGTGGGTATTTTATGCTGTTTTTCAATATGCTGCATCAGTTTTCAGCCAATGGTATGTATGGTATTAGTATGTCTTAGGGTACAGCCACATGAATAAGTTATTATGGGCAAAACTAGGAGGTCAGTTGCCCAGCAAAACCACCTCTACTCATCATCTTTCTGTGGTGTATCGTGTGACAGATCCCAGGGACCTCGCACATTCCACAGGAAACCAGGGCCAGGAGTGCTACTGCAGAGTTGCTGACATCGTGCAAATACACACTATAGATTAGTCAGTTAATTTCTTCATCTGCCTGTACTTTATTACTTGATCGTACAAAAGGATTTTAAAATTCTGTTGTTTTTTGTTTTTTTTTTTATACTAATCTTATCAAAGAAGCCTGCAATGATATCAGCCTGCAAATATTAACCAGCAAAGCCAGACAACTGAGATTTGCTTTAAAAAGAATCATATTTTTCACATTATAAAATCCTGCCATTTTCCCAAGGGGAAAATACAGTGAAGGACTGGTACCTCTCTCTCCTACTGTAAACTTTTGACTTCCTCTCTTTGCATTCAAAGCTCCAAATTCAGAAGCAGAATATAAAAAGAGGAAAATAAGAAAACTGTATCGGAAGCAAAATGCTCTTCATTTTGTTTGCCTTACAATTATCAATTTTAAAATGGTAAAATGTTAATAAAACACCATTTCTCTGCCAAAAAATGGATTTTTATAAATCTCCTTTTCAGCCAGGAAAAGATGTTAGTAAAGTGGGAGACAGCAAGACAGAGAGAAGAAAATTTGAAGCGTGATTAAATCAAATAGGGTGAGTATATATTTAATTTTCACTATATATTGTCTACCTCATCAGGGCAAGGAAACTCAACTGTAAGGAAGCTGAGTTTGACTCACTGCATTTAGGGCTACATTAAACCTTCCCAATCAATTTTTTCCTTGCAAGGACAGACAAGAATGGAGTAGGTGCTCCAGTTCAGAAATGGTACTGAAATCCAAACAATGTATGATACTGAGCCACTGAACTCTCACATGGCTACCAGCAATATCCTTGTAGCTCCTTCCCATTGAATAAAACCCTTCTCCCTAATAAAGAGTCTCTCCCCATCTTTCCTGCAGCCCCTTTCAGCCCTGGGAGGCCGCTCTAAGGTCTGCCCAGCGCCTTCTCTTCTCCAGCTGAACCCCTCAACTCCCTCAGCCTGTCCTCACAGGGGGTGCTCCAGCCCCTCATCATCCTTGTGGTCTCATCTGGACCTGCTCGAGCAGGTCCGTGTCCTTCTGCTGTTGGTGCCCCCAGAGCTGGACCCAGCACTGCAGGGGGGGGGTCTCACAAGAGCCGAGCAGAGGGGGAGAATCTCCCCCTCGCCCTGCTGCCCACCCTGCTCTGGGTGCAGCCCAGCACACGGGTGGCTTTCTGGGCTGTGAGTGCACATTACTGGCTCATAGTCAGTTTTTCATCTGCTAATACCCCTAAATCCTTCTCTGCAGGGGAAAGGATGCTCTCAATCCACTCATCGCCCAGCCTGTACTTGTTCTTGGGGTTGCCCCGACCCATGGGCAGGACCTTGCACTTGGCCTTGTTGAACTTCATGAGGTTTTCCCAGGCCCACCTCTCCAGGCTGTCCAGGTCCCTCTGGATGGTACATCCCTGCCCTCCAGTATGTCGACCACACCACTCAGCTTGGTGTCATTGGTGAAGCTGCTGAAGGTGCACTTGATCCCACTGTCCACATCGCCAACAAAGATGTTAAACAGCACCAGTCCCAACACCAACCCCTGAGGACAGCAATTGTCACTGCTCTCCACTCAGACTTTGAGCCGTTGACCACAAGTCTTTGAGTGTGACCATCCAGCCAATCCCTTATCCACCGAGTGGTCTGTCCATCAAATCCATGTCTGTCCAATTTAGAGACAAGGATGTGGTGTGGGACAGTGTCAAATGCTTTGCACAAGTCCAGGATATTGTCATCATCTCTCTTTATGCCATAATAAAGGAGTTGTGAGGAGGATTAGAGATATCACAAACACATGATCCATGACCCACTGTTTAAAAGAAGATGATGCACCATGGAAAAAAGGTGCAAGGAAGTGTTAGGAGATGGGATGCATCTCAGCCACCTCATCTTATCTTTACCCAGGAGTGCTCTGGTCACAGAAGCTGAGAGGGCCACATCTGAACAACATGTTCTTCAAGTCACGTTTCAACTGTTTGCTGAAATTTGCCTGCTTTTTGCAAAAGATGGGAGCTGTAATAGGACAGGAGTGTTTGGAAGCTGGACACTTAAAAGCACAAGCTAGAAGAGGAGCATGGCTTAATGGTGTCTGTATCAGCAGCATTAAGTAATCACCCTATCATGCTACCTGTAGTCAATTTGCCAGACAAACAGTTAAAGAAGGGAAATATAAACATCACTGTTCTGGAACAGACACAAACTTCTTGACCTTCTAGGAGACCCACGAAGAGCTAACAGATTTCTGCCAGCTATCTCCTGACCACTGAGTGTTGACTGACCCACTGTGAGCACCAGACTCGTGTTTGCATTCATGTGGGTAATCCATAAAAAAGTCTGAGTCATATATATGAATCAGGGTCACTAACCTCACATGTGATGGAAGAGAATGGCAGGTTGGGGTTAGGTAGCTCTACCATCTTGGAAGCTGGATCCTGAGACTCCTGTTATAAAGAGGCAAGTCCTGAACACTGTTCAGGTAAAACTAAAACTAATGAACAGTGAATCTGAGCAATAAGATCTATTCTTCAAAATGAGCAGCAGGCAAAAAGACCAAGGTGGTAGAAAAGTGCTCCTGAGCAATGGGCTGTGATCCAACACAATCTTCTACAAAGATATAAACTAAAAGGTGTTAGAGGGGTTGATGTACTTGTTTTCTCTGTAGAAGAATGATGCTGGGTTTTTCACAGAAAGAAAATTTTTATGAGACTGACCTCTCAGATGATTGAGACACTGGACCCAAGAACTGAGAATTGTCCCCAGACAGGGGCTGGAGCAAGTGGATCAAACAGCTTCTGTATCAGTACAAGGAGAGGCCAGGAGAGTCTAGAGAGAAGTTTCAGATTAACAGATAGGTCATTCAGAGTCCTGGAGACCTGAGATAGGTCTCCAGGAGATCACAACGGGAGCAGAGAGGAGTCTAAGCACAGCATCCACTCCTAGAACTGTCCCTGGGTTTGCTCTCTCCAGACACAGCAAAACAATACTGGTGTCTTCAACAGAAAATCTGCACCCCTGTAAGTTTTTATTCCTTGGGTGTGAGGTTAAACTTCTGTGTTTATTCCCGGAAGCAAACTTGGAACTAAGCCTGGGACAACTTCAGAGTTTCAGCTCTGGAAGAAGTTAAATAACAGTGAATTAATGCGTAATCATTCCAGACTCATTCATGTCCACCATTTCTATCTGCCTAAATCAGAGATGCAAGAACTTCAAATGTCTTATCAGGAACCCTGACCAAATTCTCAGCTTTGAAACAAAACCTTTTGAAGTAAATGAATTTTGACTGTTCCAAGCTTGAACGTTCATATACATTTACTTCTGCCTTTCACCAGTATCCATTAGCGCTAAGCATATTTTATGTTTCAGCTTGAGAAATATACAACAGGCACACAGTAGCATATCATCCTTTTCTTTGTATTCCCAAAGGTCCAGGTTTCTTACATAAATTGGCAAAAAACGACCTTTAATCTGTTAAATTGCTTTCAAGATCCAGAACAGAAAAACAAAAAGCCCACATTCACGATGGATTCAGAAGCTTTTTGCTAAGCACTTAAGCACTAGCGGTTCTGCATTGATTTATTTTATTGGTTTATTCATTGAAATGTCTGGATACAGATATACAGATTAACCTCTTTTTTTTTTTTTTTTTTTTTTTTTTTTTTTTTTTTTTTCATATTTACTGTGTCGCCTTCCTTGAAATGGGAACTACAAGTGTTTTCATATTTACTGTGTCGCCTTCCTTGAAATGGGAACTACTTGTGTCCTCTGCTGAAATGCTATTATGTACCCTTCTAAAGCAATGCTGCTCCATGACTCACAGCAGTTACTTCTGTGCCTCTCATAACAATACCTCACTGGGGATATAGGGCCTCAAATGAGCCAGAACAATTTATACCACCCATTTATTTTTACTTCTCTCCCAATGATAGATACTCACTGTCACAAAATGTCAGTTTATGTGAAGATTATAAATCTTCCAGCACAGACAACTATCTGCAGGTCATTTTAAATATACACTTTATAACACTACTATTTGTTGCTACGGTAAATTAAATTCCTGAAAGCTCATCATAATATGAACTAACTCTTCTCAGTGTTTAAAAAAAATAAAATAAAAAAGCCAGACCAAAGATCCATATAGTCCACTAACCTTTTGTTAAGAGTGGCCAGTAACAGGTGGTTTAGGGAATAGCACAGGAACAGGGTGAACATACAATAATTTTTTCCAGAACGTCCTCCCAGCCTCCAAGTGAGTTGAGCTTCAAGCAAATTTCTGTTCTTACCTCCAACCAACACAAGAGACCAAGTCTTCAAAAGTGACTGACTGAGATTGCAAACAAAACACGTTTTTTCATGAACATTAGTGATCTCCTAGTAAAAAGTTTTGTTTGTGCATTAGAAAATTAATATAACGCTGCCTTGTAGATCTATATAAGTCTTTGATAAGAACACTGGAGATTAAGTTTCTCAGATTTATTCCTTTAGCTCAGAGACCCTCAGCTTCAGTTCTGGTTCCTAAACAAACACACCTCAGATACCACTTGCAGCACTACCTTATTTTATGAGACTGCTGAGACCTCATCTGAATCTGAAAGGTTAGGAACTGTGCATCAGAACAGCTGCGTCACAAGTACTGGCAGATGCCACATCTCACTCACCAGATACAAAACCAACCCCACCTCCAAATAATACTTTAGAAAACCCCACCAAGGCTCCCAGACAAATGCCTTGTGTAGTCCAGGGCAGGCTCAGTCCTTGCCACTGTGGCTAGAAGACAGCAGTGTGACGTGCTGGGCTACCATGGGAAGAGAGGGTCTACGGAAGAGGTTTCTAGTGCTGACCTTTTCCCAAAGAGCTGATGGCAGAATTATGAATTGTAGGAAAATATATGAGCTATTCTGTCTCACATGCTTTCCTGGAGATTGTATCACAAGATCCTTGTCTTCTCTTGAAAGGTATTTTCATAGTTATCTCTAATACACACACTAAACAGTCTAAATCTTGATAATCCCAATCCAGTCAACTCACTGTATAAAATTTGACAGTCCTGAAGAACTTGGAGCTTAGTGGCTGATGTGACAGAAATTCAAGGCAAGGGTGGGAAAGAAGTCTCAGATGTGCCATTTAAACACGAAACTCAAGGGTGTTTTGCATGTAAGTATTACTCCTAACCTTATTGTTTATGAGTAAAAATTTTTCTTCAAAACCTGCAGTTCTTACTCCAATCAATGGGAAATATCAAGGAAAACCAAAATCTTTCCAAATGAGTTCTGGTGTATTTATCTATCTTGGATGCTCTTCCATGTATCTTAAGGCCTTACTTTCCTTACTGCATAATACACTTAATTCTAGAGATTTATTTTCCTTTTTCACCATTAGTAAGTATTCCTTCTGTATTAATGAAGGCCACTACCAACAATAGTATCATACTTGCAGGTAAAATAAATCTTCTTCCGCAATATCCCTGAGTTACTGGAAGCAGATTCACATTATATGGGATATGCTATCACACACTATTTTAAATGTATTTTTAAACATCTGAATAACTAAATGGGTAAATCCTGAGAACCTTACTTGGTGTTTATTCAGCCTTTACTTACTGAGACAAACTCCCAAGAACAGAGTAAACACTGAGAGAGGACCTCAGGCCTTCACCCACAGTTATAAACAATGAACTCAGCAAAAACTGTGATCCTGGCTGACACTGGGAGAAAAGCAGCAGCTAATGCTTCTCATCATTTTGCTTCCAGAATGATTATATGAGATTTACTTTTTCCCTAATAAAACTTACCCCATCTAAGATTTTCCCCCACCCACAGCAACAGGAAACTTAGAAGAAGAACTACTGATTCATGAGAGGCTGAATAAAATTGGAAATGGAGAAAAAAAAAAGCCTTAGTAAGAGGCCTACTGCCCAAATACTGATTAATTTTGCCTGACTGGGGGATTTGTTGATGTTAAGAAAACTAAAAAGATACTTAGAAATACCACTGCATCTAGACCACATTGGATCATGGAGTCCTTAATACTCAGAACTCACACATCACACCCTTCATCAGCAAGATCTCTGTCTGCACAGCTTCAGTTCTATGCTCATATTTCAAGGGGGTAAACTAAGGAAAGGCAACAATCTGACAGAATCATACAGCAAACCAGCAACACTAAACAAAATCTGGGATTTTGACCCCAAATTCCAACACTACTCATTGCAAATATGGCTAATTCCAAAATTTTAAAACTAAAATTAAGTTGGTTTTCATACAACTATCGTATTCCCTTGAAAATTCTATTTAATTGTTTCAGGGCTCAGAAACAACCTAACTGATGAGCAAGGACATCCCTTATGATATCTCATTTCTTTTGTATTTTAGTTATTCTTTTACAGTTCAGTTAAGTTCTTGTAAGAAAAGGAGCACAAAAGGGAGTCCCTTCTGTTCACCATGAGATCTAGACACACAGAATAAGCAGGCTGTTTAATAAATCATGCATACTCACAAAAAGAAGATGAATATGGAATCTGGAAAGGCCATTCATTATACATAAATATGCCTGTGATCTGAGAGAAATCCCCTATCCGGATCTCCTCAGAACACTCCAGGAAGACTCAAGTTTGCTCCAAACTGTGGGCTTCAGGCTAATACAATGCTTCTGGGTCTAGCGAGCAGCAATCAGAATTGGTAAGTTTGTAGCCCTGATGAGAGTTTTATCTGTCAAATTTGATATCATCACTTTGAAGAATATAGAAAAGGAAAGACAAAAATCTGTTACACTGAAGGGCCAGCACTGCTGCTGGACTTCCATGAACAAAACCAAGAACAACGATACATAAAGAATAAATCAAAACTATATTGCTTTATCCCGTTCCCTACAATGAGGTGATGCTATGCTATGTGAACATCCATGAAGGAAGACAATTTTATAACTTTCCTAGCTACAGAATCTAGAATGCAACCTCCTTTCTACAAGAGAAGAAAAAAAAAATCCCCCAAACCCTATTAAAATATACAATATAAAGGTGCAAGGTGCTAGTTTCTAGAGCTAGATCTACTAGCAGGTAACCTTTGATCCTACAGTGCTTTCAGTAGGGAGGCCCAAATTAGGCAGCCCAGTATTTCCAGCAGCCAGAGCAGATAAATCTTACTAGTGTCAGCATAAGGATGTAAGAAGCTCAGACTCTTTTGCTTGTTCTTTCTAAGGAAACATATGGGTAAAGGAGTGAGGAACAGGAGAGGAGTCCTATTAGTCAGACCTGAAGGAAGCTCAGTACAGTCTTTTATATCCGTTGTGTTTACATCAAAAAGAATAGAAAATCCAAGGAAGGAAGAAAACAGCTCTCTGTGGTTTACACACTGTTTATCATATAGTGCAATGTATTACTGTCTGTAGTGTGTAAACTCTGTCATTTCAGAACACTGAAGAACAGTGCAACACACAAGGCAACATTTCCAACTCAGATGTATGCTCCCAAAGCACTGGATAGGTGCAGTCTGTAAGATGAAAGACATAACAAATAAAAACCTACTTAAACTGTGAATTCTCTCAGTCTCCCACCTAATAAACCTGGAATAACAGTTCCTACTCTCTCACCCCCATACATTCACTGTTGCGAAGAACCCCAAGACCATCAATTGGAAGACACTGAGAAAGGCTTTGTATTATAAATCCAACACCCTAATGCACAGCTCTGTGTCACACAGGGTAGTTTGCAACTCACCACAGTATGAAAACCACTGCATCTGCTGGAATTTCCAGAACTAGCCTTTTCACTGATGCCAGTGAGACGTCTCTAGAATATCAGCCTTCATATAGTCTCCAAGCAGAATATTTTTAAAGCGTTCACTCTGTCCACATCTATTCTTTGAGTCTTTGAACTCAAATGATCTGGTCACAAAAGGGAAGGAGAGGTGACTGTACAGTTTTCTGGAAATATTACTAACCATAGTCTAGTTTATGCACAATAGACTGTAGTGCTTTCAGCTACATTCCCCTGAACAGGTTGACTACCAGCAGAGCAATGGGGTGCAAAACTTGGATGTCTCTTGACGGGCATACACTAACCAGGAACATCCCATTCTCCCAGTCACCAAGGCATACCTGAGCTTTGAATTATGTCAGGCCAGGAACAAAGGAATCTTGCTCATAACAGAAACTTTTAATAACGCATTTACTGAGAAAGCCTCCCTTTCATCTCTGCCAAGCTTTAGGAAAGGCTGGGAGGCAAGCAGAAATAAACATTATACAGACTCACCACTGCTGGCTCTAAAGTAAACTCTCCAACTTCCTATTTACATTTCAAGATCTTAAGCTTTGTGGTTTACTAGTTCTGCAAGTAAGTGCTTTGGGTTTTGGAGGCTGCCTGCACATGATCTCCCACCACTACTGAAGTCTTTCTAGCTTTTATTAATATAATAAGGAGGTCAGAAAAGCAACAATCTTTTATATACCCTGCTAGCAGAAATATTTCACTTCTTGCCTTTTAAAAACAAAACAAAGCAAGCAAAGCATATGATGCCAAATTAATGCCAGCAAAGGGGATATTACAGGTTGGTTTGTTTCTTTTTCAAACCAAGGATGCTAGAACATGGAAGGAGACAGTCTCATTTAAAAAGGGTGTGGAGGACTCCTTTGAGGGACAAATAGAAGAAGGCAGCAATTTTATGGATATATAACCCTTTTATGGCCATAGGCTGAAAAGGCCCCTAAATAGGCTCCGTGACCTTTTCCTCAGAAGGCTGAATCGGTGTACGCTAAGGACAGGTAACCTGTAACAACAGTCGTGAAGTAAATGTGGTTTTCATTTCATGCAGCCCTCCCTGAATGTAAAACGTCTTCATTAGCTGGGAAGTCAGCACTGTGACTGCTGCCAAATGCAATATATAAGCCAGCAGAACTGAACCGAATGAGGACAGAGCAAGGGAGATGTTCCTGCGATACTCCTCCCGTTTGAAAGACACCAGCTCTGTGACTCATGTGCAGAACAGGCCTTACAGAAGAGAAGAATACTAAAAAACCAAGAGGGTGGGAGCTTATCAATTTCATAAAGTTCTCATAGAACATTTCAAAAATTTGTCTAGGCTGCCCTAGCTGCAATAGTTTTGCTTTTGTTTTTATTTTTTTCCTACTGCATTCCTCGCCCTTCTCCCCCACTCTCCTGACCCTCCCAAACCCAGCCTCTTTCCTCTGGTCAGGAGAAGGACAAATTGCTGCCTTTGCTAAACCCTGGGTCACAGCCAGTTGGCACTCAGACACGTTGCCCTGGGCTTCTGGCCCTGTCCCCTCGGAGACTGCACGTTTCACGTCAAGGATGCATGTGCAGCCGTGACTGAAGAGTGCGAGGCTGAAGTGCTGCACGCAGTCCTCCGACTCACTCTCCAGAAACACATTGCTCAGTGCCATCCCACTAGATTAAATATAGCTGGCAAAGCAAGTACCAGCCTATTTAGTCCTTGCAAGTTTACCCCTCATCACAGATGATTTCAAGCAGCTGAGGAGTCCCTGTGTAGTAATTACTCAAAAGTCTGCTGCTTTAACAACGTGGCATGTTCTGAAGAGGAGACTCTCGTATCAGAGCCAAAATATACTGAATCCACTTGCTGCTCTGGCTCCCACCGAGATTACAGAGATCAGGCTATGAGAACACTTTGAGCCAGCATGTCTCTGCAGTCTCCACTCCAGGATGTACTGCAAAGGACACGTACTGTGCATGCTTTGGGGGTGGAAACGTGCTTTACACTCTATTTGTGTGAACAAAGCTGGCAGCTTGGGCGGATATTGTGGAGCAAAGAAGCTCTATTGTGTTTGCCAGTCATCACGAGAATCAAATGAACAAATTTAGAATAAGTAAACTGGGCTGAAGTTCCTTTAGCAGAAAACAGGCAAAGACTAGTCAGGCTTGGTTAAAGAGAGCATGGGATATTCTTCTTGAAATAATCCATAGTAAACACTGGGATAGCAAAATGACCTGCCCATTTTGCTGTTTGTGTAGTTGTTCAATCTCTGTTTTTTAGATCATGTAGTAAATCTGAAAAGACAGAAGATAAATTACTTGTCCCCCTTCAATTTTTAAAAAAAAACGACTAAGTTATAAGCTTCAAATCACATACACATTATCACCTGGGGAAAAAAGGATTGTCCATCAAGGCAGGTGAATCAGTTCCCAGTAACAAGAATCAGAGTAGTAACTAAAACAGGTGCAAGGAAAAGGCTCCATATAAACCTAAAAAGATTCCCTGAGAATCCCAAAAAAGAAATTTTGAGTACAGAGACCTGATGAAGAAGGAGGAATGACTGAAGAAGCACACAGACCACATCACCAAAGACCGGAAAAAAAAAAATTTAAAAAATCAGAGACTCTGGATAGGAAGGAACACAAACCTTGTATATTTGGGACTCAAAGTGCCAGCAAATTCACCCCCCAACTCTTGCCTCGGTAAGCTGAAATCAAGCCAGACAATGTTCCCATTAGAAGCTGCCCTGGCTACTTCCTTCAGCTGTGAATCCAAAAAGGTGTTAGAGTAAGAATGACAAATATTTTCATAATGGAAAAACTGCTCTGAGACAAGTGCAGAGCAGAACACCGCTCTCTAAGTGAGTCTAATTCACCACAAACCAGTCAGAAATGAGAGTTTATACACATTTTATGAACTATTTTATGTGGATCTCTCCTGCTTTATTCAATATGCCTAAATAGTACAAATCCCATATGCACACAGGAATAGCAAAAACCCCATACTGCAGAAAACTAAAGAGAAGATGGAGTGTTGCAAAAGAAGATCCCTGCTGTCTCACAGTGGGCTTCAGTATTTCTAGATCTTGCAGCTCTGCATGCATGTTGTCCTTGTCCTCCATAAAAGTCCCAGCCTGGGGGAAGAGGCACTATACCCTAGTGACTCCAAAACCATCAGCACTCTCAATATTCCCACTCCAGAACTACCATTTATTTCTGCTTACTATTTTAAATTACTTCAAATTCCTTTCACAACCTCTGGCTACCAAAACCAGGCCCCAGTCTGGTCCCAGTCTTAGGTGTCAACGTAAGTTTACTCAAACCTGTACTCTGACAAAAACCTTACAGCCTAATGAAACATTTTACTTTGAGGGAAGAAAAAATCATTTTATGATGTGAATTTAGTGCCCACAAGAAGAGTGCTATGCTATTGTCAGGTATGGGAAACTGCAAGATTTATCTACCAGAAAGAAGCAGCAGTACTTGCTAGATTACTTGCTCCAAGGAATACTAAGAAATTTCTGTGTACAAGTACCCTCGTTCACATTACTGTTTTGCTGTTTGCTAACTGGCACTCGGAGAGTTTACTCAATTCTAGGTGGTTTTACCCATCTGGAAAAGGCCAAGCATGCTTCTGTTCAGGACTGGGACAAGATAATACAGATATCTGTACCTGAAATCCCTCCAATCACATAAAGGCTTCAGAAGGATTTTTGAAACCTTTAAGATACCCCATAAAACCCATAATACACTGGCAGGAAGACAGGCTTTTAGGGAAACCAATTACCTTATTGCTAGAAGTTAAGGCATGTCTGTTAGACCCATGCAAACTACTAGTTAGGAATAACATGCAAGCTCTTATTTCAAGGCCTAAAACCTGCTGTTATTTTGCTGTGAAAAACTACTCGCACATTTTGTGTAGTCTCCATGGTTACCCAAGGAAAGTCTCCTAAAAGTTCCAAAACTAAATGTGGGTGCTGGAGCTTACAGACCCTGTCTACAAAGCATGATGACATGCAGCAGCCCACTCGGAAAAGTCAGCCGCTGAGTATCCGTCACTTGAAAGGAATAACCTACGCTGCACAGACAGATCAAAGCTACAGCAAATGAAACCCAGCCCTAAACTAAGGGACAATCCTTCACAAATAGAAGGACAGTTTATTTGCCATTCCAAATGCAAATTCTGCCAGTGACTTTTGCTAGGGCAAAGGAGGCAGCAGAGAATCATGTAAAATGAATAACTGAGCAAAAATATTCAGAATACCATGTTTTCTTTTCTTTTTCCTCATGGATAATGGATGAGCCCTGAGGTGGCAGTGACTTTCAGCAACAACCAACTCAGACCTGGACTTGGATCAGTAACCTAATTACAACATGCTTTTTACTTCTTTCATGAGCTATTCAAGTATCTCAACAGAAACACAAAATGCTTTGTGTGTGTCTGATTACCCCAAACTGTCAGTGGTTAATTCCAAAAGCGTATCCTCACTTAAAAATGGTAGTTCTACCACAAATTAAACTATTATAGCCATGAGAAAAATTAGGTTCCACATTTGTACTTTCTAAAATATCAAAGGCATGATTAGCAAAGTCTTTTGTTCAAGATCTCTAGAGTCCTTGAGGTAATGAAAACTGGGTCATGGAGTAGTTTCTCTTAAAGTAAATGCTGTGTTCAAGCAATACCTGCTCCTGTGAGTCATGGAGTATTCGGTCAAGAGAATGGAAATACTGTACCAACACACATATACCAACAGTAGTCCCCCTGCCCTCACCAAAAGAGGAAAGTTTCCTGTTACGATCCCTTGAAAGAAATCCAACCGTACTTTCACCCTGCTTTCTGTTTTCTGAATTTCTCCTGACAGTTGGCTCTTTCGTTTGCCAGAACCACAACAAAGGACGGCCTTGAGTTTCCACACAGGCCATTTTCTCCCTCTCTCGTCTCTGATCATCTCACAAAGGTATTATTGTTGCTGGCTCACTGGGACTCAGTGCACCTGAGGCAGATCAAAGGCACTTTTTAATGCCCGCCTGACCACACAGGTCTCTCTCCCACTGCATTAAATTAAACTCGATGATTAATCTCTGTAGCCCTGAGGGTCCCTTGGTGCACACGGAGAGAGAAAATATATATTTCTATCAAAACACAAGTATAATATACTTTCATTTTATAGCCCTAATTAAAAAAAGGAACAGCTAATTTCAGCCAAATGCAGCTGCATATAGGTCTCATTAAAACACAAATACAACTGCTCTGTGTGCTCTATGTTCACTTCATGCAGTCTATGCAGGTAATAGATAAAAGAACAGTAAACCGAAGCTTTTCATGGATTAAATCCAGAGGAGTTTAGAATTTGCTTATTGTCTGCTGGCTAGAGACTGTTATACCTCTGAGCAGATGAGTGAAGGAAGGCAGTTAAGGAAATGATTATAAAATGCTGAGTAGTTACATTTAAATAAAAATCTACTTAAATCTAGCCAAGAACTGCACAAGCATCTATTCCCAAGTTTGCATTCAAGTGATTAAGAGCCTTAAAAGGTTCTACCTTGTCTATGGTGTGCAGTCTGTGTACGACTTTGGGGTTGCTTTAATGACAGAACAGAACGTTGATTAACATTAACATAGATTTTATCACGTCACTTTTGTTATATTAGTGTATGTAATGGAGCTCCATCTCTCATGGTTGTGGCATATGTGCACAAAAAGTGCTATGAAAGTGTTTATACTGATATACCATGCTCTAGCTTGGGAAGCAAAACAAACTATAGTTGTGAACTGGGTCTACGTTAGAATTTACCAAATAAATACATTAAAAATTAATAAATAACCACACACATGTCCTCTTCCAGGGCTAGTTATACTAAAGGAATAAGTTAGAGACAGCTGGCCCATTTCCAGCCGCTCAGGATTGCCCTCAAACCTTTTGGGGAAACTGTCTGCAAGCTCCTCAGCTCATGTTGGTCCAGTATTATGTCTTTATTAACCCAACTCTTTTTAACGAGTTAAACTCACTCAGCTACATGAAACAGGTTAGGAAGAGTTCACACAAACAGCTTCTTCTGAAAGGGCAGAACCCTCCATCAAAAAAACCTGGAAATAATAGAAGCAGTGGCAGACTCAAAGGGTGACTTCTTCCCCCAGAGCTGGTATTTGCAGGATGCCCTATCTGCCCTGTGATAGACAAAGAGATACCAGTGTAGTTCTTCAGAGACAGAGTAAGCTAAGAGCGGTGGAGTTTGAGGTTTAAAACTCTTGTTTAGGACGGATTCCAAATATATTCCAATTGGTCTCCAGGATTTAAACTTTTGTTAAATGCTCTGCTTCACAATACTGGGATTATTCACATCTTTAAATTCAATCATGTGCTAAAATGCTTTGTTGAACTGCAATCTGTGTGACAAGATCACCATTTAGTCATACTCAAGATCACCACGTATTCATGCTGTTACTAGGAAGACAACTTAACTTACTGTTAAGGCTGACATTTTATTACCAGTTTTGTTTCTTTTTCTCTACTGGAGCTCTCTCCATGAAACATGTTAGTCCTCTTTAACACCTCTAGCACTCCCATTGCCATTTGTTCGTTTTGGAAAAATCCAAGTTATAATCAGTCTAAATTTAAGACCAAAATGAGTTTTAAATAAAAAATGTGGCAGAAAAGGGTACTTATCTAAATGGAATGCTTTCAGACTCATACATTTTAAAAAGGTATAAATTTCAAAAGCAGACACTAAATTTTAATTGCAATCTCAGAAAAAGCTTTTGTATTAATTCACTGAGAAAAATTAGCAAAGTGAAAATTGCTTATCGGGTGTTTTTTTTCTTTTTAGTCATGATACGTATCATAATTCTATACATCATGGCAACTTTCAGAGGTAGAAGGATTTATATTGATTCAGTGAAGAGGTGGGCGAGAAGGGCTGTGACTGAAGACATGCACTCCTTCTCCAAAGACACTATTCTGTAACACATTAGTGACAGGCTTGTCACGGATAACTCAAGCTCAGTCTTTGGCTCAGATTTCAGGCTGCTCTTTAAGCCACTCTAGCATCGTGGTTTTTACTTTCCATGTAATTTTTCAGTATTGATTTCTACTACTATTAAAGTTCTTGCTTAATAGCAAATGCATGGTAATATATAATTAATATCCAAAGGTAAAGATAGAGTTACCAGAAAAAAATCAAGGAAAAGGGTGAGAAGGACAAAGGTCATTTTTCCCTTCAAAAACATTAGCGTAGTCTGTACAAATTAGGACTACGCATACAACCTACCCCCATGTGGCATGAAGATGTTCCACAGATCATAGCAACTCGGGATGTAATTGGCTGGTTCTCACATGGCAGGTTGTGTCCTTTCACATCTGCTCCAATTACTCCTGTTAAAATAAAATTAAAATTTTGGTTTAAAGAAGATCAAGCCAACCCTCACAAAACAGAGCTTCTCTGCACACAAATAAAAAGTTATTTTATCATATCAGATTAAAATGTATTTTTATTCCAGATACATGAGGACACAAGATGATTTCTTCTCTGTTCATGTGTATCATCACAATTTTTAAATGTTATTTTGACTATAACCTGACCTTTATTCTCTTAGGTAGTACACTACCATGCAGAATAACAGACTGCCCTATTGTGAAAGGCAGTATGGTAGACTGCAGATATGCTTATTTGTTCACAGTTTATATCATGCATATACTGTATAATGTGTTTTGTCAGGGGTATGAGCTGGAGAAAGGGGTAACTTGGCAGGAGACTGGAAGACTGCCAGCTTTGTTGTCTTGACTGCTTGCTGCTGTTCTGTCCATGTCAGACAGAACCATCCAGAGGAAGATTACTCCTTCCCTATGAGGAACTGTGCTTGGCTCTGAGGAGCTTCTGTGTGCAGGACAGGACAGGACAGAGGACAAACTCAACAACTACTCAGCCCACAGCAGAAACACAGAGCCAGGAGATGCCAGAGCTGAGCCAGGAGCTTGCTCACAGTGGGGCAGAGCTATAGCCAAGCATCAGCACACACCCCACCCTGCTTAAATCACTTCAGGGGAGTGATCCTGCCCTCCTCCTCCTCCTCTCCTTGGCTGCATTCTTGCATCACATTGTGCTTGCACCCAGCAAAATGAAGCAGCCCAACAAGTAATACTCTTTTGTTTGTCTTTTTTTTTTTTTTTTTTTTTACTGCATTGTATCTTTATCTGCAGTACACAGTCTGGTGACCAGTTTACCAATCCTGCTGAAAAAAAAAAATATTTTTCTCACTGAAGAAGGAACATGAAAGCATTTACTGGACATTGTGAAAGATGCCAAGTGCTACTGCTGGTTAGTATGCTACACTTCATTAACACCTTCTTGTTTGGGTCACCATGGCAAGATTCTGTTATCAAATCAGTCTGTTGGGGTTTGTCTTATCATGATTGCCATGGTTATCATGGTATCATGACTGGAAGTTATCTAAAGAATCAGAAAAGTAAGGGCTAAAATTTTACAGTCTTCAAAAATCTGTCCCTT
The DNA here is from genome assembly GCF_003259725.1 of Athene cunicularia. Taxonomy (NCBI): domain Eukaryota; kingdom Metazoa; phylum Chordata; class Aves; order Strigiformes; family Strigidae; genus Athene; species Athene cunicularia. Next base: position 4,194,222 of record NW_020799109.1, read on the forward strand.
TATCCTAGCTGGCAACTATGTAGTAGAATAACTTGTCATACACAGAATTGATTTGTAAGGAACAACAGAAAGCTAAGGTATGTCTTCTTTTTCATTGCTCAAACAGACATGCTTGTGTTCATATTAAGAATTTTGGATATGGTTGTCTAAAAGGCAACTGTACTTACCTGCACTAGGCAACAGGCATAGAATTTCTTAAAAGTTTAAAATATTATTCACACTTCAGAAGGAACAAATCTATTAAACTGAATTGTCAGCATATGTTGCAAATGTATTTTCATAACAAAATGGAAGAGCCTCATAATTAGATATTTTTAATCACTAAGAAAACATGCATTCTGAAAAAATATGTATTTGGGGACTTTTTGAAATCAGTGGGATTTTGTTGGTGGCTTTACTAGTGTTCAGAGTTGTGAGTGTCTTCCTATTTATGATTAATTGAAATCAGACAGCAAATAAGTCTGGAAAATTCTCAGAATAATGAAAGCTTAGATTTTTTTATTTGCTAAAAATAATTGAATTGCTGTTGTAAGTCACTTTCACCTTTAATGTAGTTGGAATTTTTCATTCTCTGAGATAGACTGAAAATCTTTTGAAGATTCTCAAGAGAGACTGAGAACAAGAAGTCTGCATGACACACAAACTTAGGAGAGATTTTAGAAAAGCAGGCAGTGCTTAGCATGCGTACTTTTGGATCTCTTCCACAGTGACATAGTATTTTAGATACTGTACAATAAATTACCCACTTTTGCTGAAACAATGCTGATGTCTTTTTAAAAGGTGCAATGTAAACATAATTTTTATGAGGCCAGTCCCGAAAGACATACACACGTACTCACATTTTTATCTGTAGGCTCTTTTAAACTGGTACAGTAGGTCAAAATGTAAGACAGAACTGCTCAGGGTTTAGATTTTTATTTTTCCATAATAGGTATCAGATGGACTGATTCAGGAGTCATAGATGACCTCCACAGACATGCGTATTACATAATTCTTTACCTTATTTTACTCAAAACTTTGAAGCCCTCATAAACTTCAGGAACCTGTCCAGCAAAAAAACACTTTATATCTAGCCAAAAGCAGATCTGAATAGTGCATCAAAAGTTATTAACACCGAAAACAAGATGTCCATCATGTCATTTTGGTTTAGCCTGCAGGATACAAGAGAGCTGCTTTTGTTAGTCTGCTGTTACAGACTACTTTTAAAACAACCAGCAGAATGTGTTCAAGAATAAGAATAACGACACCCACTGGATGTTGTTGTCCCACAAACTAATCTAATGCTTACTAATATACAACTCATATCCTTCAAACAAATTGTAAACCTCAATATTTCATTACAGATTACAGCAAGGTACTTAAACACACATCAGTACCTTTCCAAAACAGAAGTTTTGAAGAGTTATTTATTTCCAGTATTTTCACATTTTAATTCACTGCTTCAAGTATCTCCTATTTTCTTCTGTGCCCCATTTATCATTATTAAAAGGTTAATATGCTTCAGTGCATTGCCATCCTTAATGTCTTTTGATCAGACACGGTTTCACTTCCTAGTCCTATTATCTGTGTTCTCATTTTGATTTTCTGTTTTTTTTCTTCAGGATTTTCAGCTCTGTATTCTACACACTGTAGGTTAAACTAGACATGAAAAAGAATAAGGTTCTTGTTATTGACAGCTATGGATGAAGGAAAGCTATTCGGTATTTGAGGGGCTGCCACACCGTTCATTTTCTTTATTCTGTTCCATTATCTTTGCACTCTCCCACTCTCCTTTTGCTCCTGCTGCCTCTCTTGCTATCCAAATCTTTTCCTCTGTACTGTCTTTTCTACTAGTTTTCCTACCTATTTATTACCCTTCCCAGATTCAAGAAGAATGAGTTCCATCTTAAATCTTCCTCTTTTCCCCAACTCCACTGAGTTACGGTGTGACTGGCATGCAGGTTCTCCCACTGTGTTACTGCCTCATCCCGCTGTACTGTGTCTCTCCCTAACAACAACCTGTACGTTTCTTTTCTCCTGACAATGATTTCTGTAGTCCGCTAGTGTTTGTGGTGCCATCTGGGAAAACATCTTCTGATAAACAGGGCTAAAAGAAGCAGACTGTCTCTGTCCACTGAAGTCTTACTCTGTGGGATGCCAGTAGCTATGTATTTCTAATGTTAGAGTTTATTTACAGAAGACTATAGCAAATGAACAGCTCTCTATTCTTCTTTAAATTCATTGATTTCAGCACATGAAATTTGCTGGGCAAACCTTTTGTGCTCTAAATCCAGTACTAACGTAACAATGCCAATTAAACGAAGGCCCTCCAATGCTGTTTTCACATGCTCTGTGACAATCCAGTTTTTCAGCCAGTTCATTATTTCAGGCCACCTTATTATTACATCCTTTTCAAAAACACAAGTCTGCTAGGGCACATAGTTTTAAGCATGTTTTTATGCAATTAGGATACTAATTCACAAATAAAAAGCTATTTTTAAGTCACAACAGTAGGAACACAATACATCTACGACTATGACACTGAAAAGCCTTCTTTTTTGCAGCTGGATCTCTATCTGATCTTTCTGAGGTAATAAGAAAAGCAATCTACATGATTACTTAACCTCATCAGAAACAGTTATCGAAAGCAGAGTAAATGGATTTAAACATTTAAAAAGTTCCAGGCCATAATTTCTAGAAAAAATGAGATTTGAAACATCACAAAATATATGAAACAAACCTGATATTTTGGCAGCTAATCATGTTCCATCTAGACCTAGAGAAAAATACTCTGATGAGTAATAGATTTCCATTGAACAGTTTCAATAACACTGAGACTCTCTGAGGTAAGACTTTTTTCTAAACTATCAAGCAAAAAAACCCTCAATTTCCTGATGAAAAAGTTACATTGAATCATTTTGTTATTCACTGTATTTAGGTAAGGCCAAACAGCATAGTAAGAAAATGAAGCCATTGAGCCTCACCAAATATATTTCAACACAGTTGAAACTGGGCATATTGGAATATTGTGCTGGAAAAGAAAAAAAAAAAAATGTCTAAGCATCAGGCCTCCCACTCCAGCTATGGATAAAAAGTTCAAAGTCACAGAAGGGAATGCTGTGCAGCAGCCAGTTCCCCCTCTACTTTTGTATGCTAGTTTAGATACACAGTATTTACATATTCTACCCCCCTGGACCAAAAGCAGTGGTTTTGGTATATATCCCACATTGTGCTAGTATAAATGTATGTGAAAAAGTGTCTATTGCATTATTTAAACAAAGCATGAATCACTTCTAAAACTGAGAAGGAAGACTAACTATGAACAATCCTCAGACATGAGACTTCTCACTTAGAATGTTAATTTTTTATTTTTCTTGCCTGTCCCCAAAGTTTTGAGTAACAGAAGCTGCAAACTCTCAGCACGTCAGCATGCCAACACAATGGTGTTTCACTTCAGGAATTAGAAGTGAAGCTAGCAGAAGTTAACAAACAGTTTGGAAATCCAGCTGAAAAGAAATGAGCAGTGATAGCCTCTTTCTATAAACAGATATTCAACATTAGCAGTTATTGTGAGGGGGGTTTTATTTTAGTTGTGCTATTTCATAAGAACAGCATCAGAGCAAATTGCTGGATACAAAACAGGCTGTGAGAAAAATGGTTTTCTAAAATTAATTCAATACATTCCTGCTTCCAAGAATAGTAAAGATATGACTGAGTACCTAGTCCTCCAGCATGTGCATCAATGAGAGATGCTGCTACTGCAATCCCTTCAGGGAGACCAAGATCTTTTGCAGCGTCTGGCGTTAGACCTTTTCCAACAGACTCTCCAGGAGACAAGACGTGGTTTCCTGGGCAGACACAAGAAAAACCAAACACCTGTCAATTTACTAAACAGAAAAATAAATGTGTATGTTATTACAAGAACTCCCTTCCTCTCTCTCAAGTTAGTGTGGTATATATAAAACAAAAAAGTGCATCAAAGAACTCCATCTGATTAAGAAATATCTTTCATTATCTGTCTGTATATTAAATACAGCCATGCTAGAGCAGACTGTCCCATAGTAATTTAAAAGTTCAAAAGTATTCAAAGTCCTATCTAGCCACAGAGAAAGATTTCACCACAAGCAATTAAACTCTGCTTGGCATCTTTCCAACAGATATGAAATACTTATGCAGAAATCCCAAGTTCTTGTGGTAGTTCCTGACTAGGCTGCCTGCAGCCGTTCTCTGTGCATGTGAACGAGATTTAGCTCAGCCCATGCTCACAACTGAAAACTGCACCTGTTGCACAAGGCAGGGGCCATTTTTTCCCCCCATTTCCATCCTTTCCAGCAGTTTCTACTAGGAATAAGGTAGCTATAGTAACAGAAACTCTGAAAAAGAAACTGGTTTAAGCAGCAAATTCCTCCTATTGCAGCTGTATTTCCTCAGAGACTTAAATAATCCCTTTTGAGTCTTCACTGGCCTTAAGTATGAAGAACATTATGGTCATCCTGAACACAGCAGTGCAACCCTTCCCTCTCAGTCCTGTCACCAGGGAGCCTGGTGGCAGGTCCCATCTGCATTTATCTCCGCTACCATAATGCGCATCAAATTTTGTCATGCGAAAAGAGATCGTTTCATTAAATCATGGTGAGAAGAGATTGCTTAGAGCTTTGAAGAACAAATCTAGAGTCATTAAACTTCCAGAATTTAAGGACACTCCCCCCCGACCCAGCCTCCTCTCTGGCTGCTGAGTATAACCACAGCTGAAGCAAGGAGACTGACAGCTCCTGGAACTGCACACACTTCCTTATTTATCTAAAGATTTGGTGGGTGAGAGGCAGTGGAAGGCACAGTGGGAGCTCCTATATACCTCCCTGCCAATACCATGGCTTTTAGTACATATCTGTAACATTTACTAAATTTGACACATTTTCTAGGCAGAGTTGACAAAACTTTTTAAAATAAAACAGGCTTATGTTCACAATCGATTCTATTGAGAATGTTACACCTAAAGCACGTTCTGATGTGTAGAAAGGAAGCAAAATATCCACCACGACAGAGATTATATAGCATATCATAAAATACCAGGAATACACTAATGCCCATGAGCATAATCATCTAGAAATACAGTTATACTACCTTAATAGTAGATGAAGGTTATGATATTAAATTTATGGGTAGAAAACGGGTCTTCAGTTTTATGTATCACTTAAATCTTTGTCTTTGCTTGTAAATGATGTTGGTTCTTCACTTTTAGGAAGGTGCCCACTTCCTGACAGATGCAGTGTATGGAGCACTTTTTCATTAGACAGCACACACAACTTCTCGGTACTCGTTTCTCCAAGAGTTTCTGTTCTACTGACCGTCACACTGCTGCCTCTGAAACGCTAGGCTGAACCTCATACTGGAAATTTAAACCAAGTATGTATAGTCAAAACTTCTGCATTTGACTTTGGGTTTATATTCGAACGTTGGGGGCAGTAAGCAAACCCCACCATTTAGCTTATAGGGAAGGAAGTAATGATGTTGAACTATCTCCTCAGAGGAAAAAAATGTCTGTACTTTATTAATTCTTAGTGTAAAGTCAAAACATTGTGCTAGCTTTTCAAGAGGTGATCTTTTGCAGTTTTTCTCCAATTAGTTGGAGAGCAGGATGTTTCTCTTTAAGAGAACTTTTGTATTACCTCTGTTTTTTTAAGACATTGGAGAATAATTATCAGTAAAGCAAGAAGTTCTGTGTTTCTCATGACACTCAAAGACCCTGCAGGTGAAAGGAAGTTCAGAAGAGTTCATGCAGCTAAACCCACATCTTTTTCTTCAGAATCAGTCACCTGACATGAAATCACACAAATATCTTGTATATAGAGCATGAGGTGAAATTAATCTGAAATAAAACCTCTTTTCAGGCACTCAATTCTATGGCTGGCTTGTTTATATCAGTCGTACTGGTCAAACATTTTAGTGTGTAATTATTATGTGGTTAAACTCCATTCTAGAGTTCAGGGCTACTATTAGACAAAAATCTTTTCCTACCAGCTCCTCAATTACTGTATTTCTAGTTAATGAGCACTAAGGGAGCAATTTCCGAGATAAAGATAATCCTCTCTCCTACAGCAGCAGTAAAAAATGACCCTATAGAGTCCTCTGGTACTAGTTATATATCAGAATGACCAGCAGCATTGCTATCCCCCATGGGCATCAAGTGTATGAGAATGGGTTTCTTATGATTTGAAGATGCAGCATAATAATCTTGTATTTTTAAAAAAATGAATTAAACAGTAGAGTATGCCCCATCTGTTTTAGGAGTCACGGTAAACCTGAACAATTATTCCTTGACTGAAAGCACTTTCTGACAATCTGGGAAGTGACAGCAGTCAGAAGCCACCCATGACAAGGATCGAGAAGGGGAGTCTCCTAGGTCAGCCAACAGTCAGGGAGTGCAGAAAAGAGGTGACAGCAAGTGGGAGCAGCAAAGAGAGGACACTGACTCAGCCCCTCTACTTCACCCTCCCAGCTTTAGAAATCAGTGAAAGCTCTGCTAAACCCATACAATATGTTCACGAGGAGCTTTGCAAAAGGGAAGAAGCCCGCTCTGCATGGGCACTCTTTCTGTCATCGTGGAAGTTGCCTCCCCACCCACACAAGTGTGAGTAAGTAGGTGTGGAATGGGCAAAGCTTTGGCTGAACCACATGGGTAGAGACCTGGAAAGGGAATTTTAATTCTCGTGGTTTACTCGTCACTGAAAAACTAGAAAACTCAGCTAAGCATCGCTATGCTTAGAATCTGTAAGTAAAAAGCTATTAAATGATAAAATAAAAAACACAAAAAGCAATCAAAGAGGAGCCACAATTAGAAAGTAAAGCATTTGAAACAAGTTGTACTGCAGTACTAGACCAGGAGAGACTGAACAGATTCTTACTTGAGCAAAACACGGTGGCTTTAGAAGTCAAGGGACAGCTACTATAAAAATAAAGGTATTCTACAGCTACACGCCAGCATTTCAACGGCAGGTGCTGCCACCCTGAAATCCTACATGTCAGGGGAAAGAAGCTGCCAGAAAGGGAGGAAGGGAAGTGAGAGCCGCCTGCGTACAGAGGCGGGCAGTGGGAGTATTACAGAAGGCTGCATAAAAGAGGCAGTGAAAGGACCGAGTCTTCTCAAGGCTCCTGCCAAAGTAAATGTATCGAGTCTTTTGTTTACAGAAGTCTCCTGTGCAAGTCATTTACCTTTGCTATAATGACTTCCAAAATTAGACCTAACCAAACAAACCCATAATGGCTGAAGCTGGAGAACTTTCTGTTTCACATTCAGAGAGCTGTTTCACTAATGCAATGCCTTAATCCACAACCTTTTCATTTCGGACGAGACAGACTATTTCTAGCTATTTTTTTTCCTCTATAAAGCAGCAAGTTTACAAAAGGAAAAAGCTGTCTGAATCTCTTCCTCCTCTTTTATCCTTCTTCGAAGCCTAATGTTAGAATTTGCTATGATCAGGTTTTGTTTAAAGAATTCATGTGGTACCAACGACCCTCTACCTTTTTAGGCGGTTACCACAGCAACCAGCTATTTACCAGACGCAACACACAAGGCAGACAATACATCTTCAGTCAACTTTAGTAATCAAAATTCACTGTACTGGCTTACTAATATTTACCAGAACTAGGTACTTTAGGATGTAGACCTTTTTAAAACCAACAAAAGCAGAGCGCAGCAGGGGGCCCAGCTGACTCAGCTATGATATACTCCCTGAGAACAGCTTTTCATCTATCACGCAGAACGTGGCTGCATTTCATATGCACTTATATTTGGCTGTATAATTGCATAAAAATTCAAAAGGAAGAAAATCAAAAGGAGATGTCCCTTTTCTTCACTAACTTGGCACAAGCAAACTTGAACTTGAATGTATCAATCCCTTCTGAAAACCCAGCAACCTCAGAAAGTAACCCAACTTAAGGATACATCCTGTCTCCAGTTTATAGCCTTCCCCAAACTGGACAATCTAAAGGCTTTTTAATTTAAAAGACAATACACAGACCAGACATCCTGTTAAATAAGTGATATATAACATGCACTGAAGAAGTTATCTAGTTAAACAAAGCTGCGCTAAATAAGGATCAAAGGAAACAGGACCTCAGTAAAAAGAAGCACTGTCCATCCAAATGGATCTCGTAATAAGCAATGTAAGGGATTTTATCCCTCTCAATTGTATAATACTCATATTTAACTGAGATATATATGGCTGATTGTTGTACAATTTTTAACCCAGCTGATTAGCAAAAATAGCACTAAGATCAGAAGGAAGCAGGATAACGATGCAGACTATAAAACCGTAATATTAACTTCTTCTTAGGACTGAATGCATGGTGGTTGAAGAGTGTTAAAAACAGCCAGATTGGGGCTTTTTTAACCTGGAAATACCCTCCATAAAATTTCCTGGTTGGCAGTTAAAAACTTCAGAATTTTTATTCAGGAAAACCAAAACAAATTGTGATATTATAGGCCAGCTTATTTAAAAGTGAGAAAAACAGTTGGTTAAACAAAATCACTTTGGCTTTCTTCAGTTCAAAATTCATCTCTGTCTATGCGAGCTGCCACAGTAGCTTGAGGCAAGTCTAATTTGGGTCCTTTCCATCCCACTCTCCCATACAGCTTATGCCTTTGGCTGAACTACATCTCAACTACCTAACATGTAATTACTTAAGGCAGACATATTAGGTTGCTAAATACTGGCAAAAGCAAGCAACCTATGTGCAGGCAGATCCCGATTCATTAAGCTGAAAAGTAAATTGGTCCGCAGACCATAGGTGCCTACTTCAACAAAGACTACTGCCTTCTTGTCCAAATGAAAGAGAGCTACTTCATGTATAAATGATAAGCTTTCCTGGTTAAAGGTCAAAAGAAAAAGAAAAAAAAGCATTCTGCATCGTTGGATCATTAGGCATGTACATTGACGGACACGACTGAGTTTTCATTACTAGACTTCAGTGAAACAGTGCAGAATGAACATCTCTTGTAATGCATGGCTCACTACTCCCTGTGCTGACAGGCATACGTTATACAATACATACATTTGGATGTCTTACTAAGCAACTAGATGCAATGTATTTGCATCCAAACCCAGCTACCTAATCTCATGGTTTTGTGTGCAAGCAATAATTTCAGTTGGCTGATAATTTAGATTTCTGGCACTTTACTGTACAATATTCCTAATAGTCTCTCTAAATACAGAGATCATCAATGTAGACGATGTGACTACTGCTATACTTCCAGAGTTGCAAGTAATTGGACTTTGGTTTGGTACAGCACATCACTAAGATTATACAGGCAAAATAGCTTGTATTAATTATGGATTATTACTTAACAGAATGTGTTTTATTACTGGATGGTTTTTTAATAATTCACGATAGCAACTCCTCTGTGAAGAAATAATTATCCCTTTTTTAAAACTGAAAAAAATGACAGACCAAAAATAACCTGATCAGTTATTGAAAGGATACTTCTGAATCTTTCAGCTAAGCTTCTGATACCTGCACAATCTTATTCCCCACCACATTCACACAGTATCCAGTTCTAATAGCCACACTGAGAATATACTGATGCATTATGAAGGGTTCAGAAATGAGTCAGGAAAGCAATGACAAGGGTTGAGAAGTAAGACAGTTCACACAAGTTTTGCTGAAAAACCTCAAGCAGCTCAGTATTTTCCTTTAACATAGAAAATTTCAGCCTGCGCAGGTCAGGCATGTCACTACAGTCTGCCAGACAGGAGTAGGAAGTTAAAGTTCAGATGAAAAATAAAGTATATTCTTTAATTAATTCATTAACTTTGAGAAATGACAGCAAGTAACAATCAACAACCTTTAAGTGCGAAGCAGGCTCTCCATCACAGAAAAGTATAAAATAAAGATTGGTTCTAAGATACACTTTAAACTACTTAAACATTAATTTTAGGGAGTCCAACAGCCTCTGACTTGGAGGAAGTCAGCAAATTCTTTGAAATAGTCCTTCTGGTTTTGTGATCCTGACTCATACAGCAGACATCACTATTTTAAAAGCTATCTCAGCATGAGGCTTAAGCAAAAAACAGATGAAGAACAAATCTGTACCAGAGAAAAAGTCAGGTAAAAAGAAGAAATGACCCAGAACTATTCTGAGAAATGCTTTTTTTAGTTTTCTGGTTTTAAAACTGTATGAAAAATAAGGAAGGAGGACAATAGTTGAGAAATGTAAATATTAAACAATCATAAACAGGCTCAAAGTCTGCACAAAACTTCTCCTATGACTTAAAAAAAAAAAAAAAAAAGAATCAAAGAAAAAACTCCTAGCTTTCATACTAGAAAGTTCACAAGTCCACAATGTGGCCAGAGTAGAAGAAAATATGATTCCCCAGGCAGACAGATCCTGAGAGCAGAACTCTAGAAGTGGACAGCGGGAATTTTTTTTTTTTTTTTGAAAGCTCTAAGCTTTTATTATTAGTTGTCTAAGCTATGACAGAGGATGAAAGAACATCACACAGTACTCCTCACCTCTTGCAGCAGAGAGGAGGGACAAGTGGAGAGGTGATAAGCAGGGTGAAGAGGAATGGAAAATGTCACCCAGGAAACACTGTGAAGAAACCTGAGCTACCTGAATTTAGCCCAGCCTATTAAAGAACAGTTATTGGAAAGAGGAACAATAGAAAACAAGGAGAGATTTGCTGACAGGACACTCGACAAATTCAAGAAAGGGAAAAGCAAAGTTCTGCACCTGAGGAGAAGGACCCTGTGCACCAGGACAGCCTGGGGCTGACTGTCCAGAAGGCAGCTTGGCAGAAAAGGACTGTGAGGTCCTGTGGACACCACGATGAACATGAGACAGGCATGTGCCCTTGCAGCAGCCTCCTGCGCTGCATTAGGAGGAGGGTCACCAGCAGACTAAGGGAGGTGAGCCTTGCTCCCTTGCTCAGGAGGCCACAACTGGAGTCTTGTGTTTTATACTGGGTTCCCCAGTGCAGGAGAAACATGGACATACTGGAGCAAGTCCAGAGAAGGACTCCAAAGGTGACAGAGGCATGTTGTACAAGGAGAGACTGAGAGACCTGAGACTTCCAGTCCAGCAAACAGAAGGCTTGGAGGCATTGGCTTATCAATGTACATAGATATCTGATGGGAGGGAGCAAAGATGATGGAACAGGACACCCAGCGGCACCCAGGGACAGTACAAGTGGCAATGCACACAAGCTGAAATGCAGGAAATCACATTTAAACAGAAGAAAAAATGTTTTTACTGGGAAGAGGTGATCAAGACACTGGAACAGGTTACCCAGGCAGATTTTGGAGTCTCTGTCCTTGGAAATACTCAAAACTCATCTGACACAGCCCTGAGCAACCTGCTGTAGGTGACCCTGCTTTGAGCAGGGGGAGCTGGACTAGATAATTTCCAGAGATCCCTTCTAACCTCAACCATTCATGTGATTCAGTGATCTCAAGATGGAAAAAAACATAAAAGAAAATAGAAGTCACAGGAACATGTCGCTTTTGAGAAAAATTCTTTCTAACTTCTTACTGCTGAATCACATATTATGAAATAATGCCTCAAGCCTTGAGGAAGGAGACACCCTAGAACCTCTTTGCGCTGTGCCAGTTTCAGCTCCTTTACAGTTGCTACAGCTCTTGGACAGACTGAAATGACAGGAAGCCAGAAAAATGTTAGCATATTTGGAACACTCTCCAGTTGTAAATTCCATGGATTTTGACAGCATGTAAGTGTAAATATCCCCTGATTCATCCTTTTAATTTTGTTTGAAATTATAACGTGTTGTAATTTATTGGGGATAGCAAAAGACCAAAGACAGACAGATAAAGGGACTCCATACTTAAGAGAAGCCTTTTACTTATTATTCTCTACCATTTGCAAAGTGCAGTGTTTAAAGCTTGTTGTTACAATCAAGCTTTATGAAGAACTGGCAGCTAAAAGCTGACCTGAAAAAAAAAAAAATCCCTTTCAGCCTTCAAGGAAATCCCTCATATATTCCGGAGCATCTGGCATCAAAGGCCTTGGAAGAGATATAAAACTGGCAGAACTTATGGCTTGACCACTCCCTTCACAGCTGCTGTAGCATAAGTTAATATTGACTGTATTCTCCCCCTCTGGACGAATCTTCCTTTTTCAGCCTAAATGTAAATAAATGAGTAGAACTTCCAAGTATTAAAACTAACTACTTCTGACAAAAAGTAAAACCTAAGCAGAGTATTTAAGTGTAACAAGTGAGGTATACAATACCATTATCTTCATTAGCTTTGTATGTGGAAGTAGACACTGGCAGATGCAAGAATATAACCATTCATCTAATAACATGTTCATGAATAAACAGCCTGCTGTTCTGTCACTTCTTTGAATGCCTAAAGGAATGTAGAGCTGAACCTACATCTGAAAACCCAGCACAATGTAAAGCTTGTGCACAGTGCTGGAACAGGGAGGGTGACACTACTGTATTGATGCATGGGAGTAAAGACCACTAACCATAAATGCACTTTAGAGTCAAGACAAACCCTTCATAATTGAAAACACAGTGCCAAAACTTAAAGGCAAAATTTAAAAAAAAAAAAATCAGAAGTAATCCCACTGGAGATGGATTGAGACAATCTGTGAAAAATGGGAAGCATCCTTCTTGAATGTGACTAAGAAAGATGAGTGGGTAAAAGATTCAGTAGGATTTAAGTAAAGAGATGTATAAGGACAAGAGGGTGTTCTTCCTTACCACCATCACCTGCAAACGCAAAATCAAACATGGCAGAATTCTACCAGTCTTACGCAAAAGCAAATTAAGCAAAGCTAGAGTTTTAGAGATATGAAAGAGAAAAGTGCTGCTTGAAGACAGTCACGAGACTAATCTCCATATTATCCAGTCATATCAAAGTTTAAGGGGAAAAAATCCAGGTAATTTTAAGAAAGAGTTTATCATTTTGTGAACAGGATTGTTGACGATGCTTGTCTGCAAAACCCTATCTGCTGACATCACAATCTGTCCATGCAAGAGTTATTTTCATTAGCATATTCATTTCAAGCACTCAAAGTTCAAGACAAGCACTGAATTTCCACGAAACTTGTGAGATTTAAACAATCCAAATAATTTTCTCAGTTTTGCCTCAGATGTTCATAAAGATCTCATACACATGAGCTGTGTATTTATTCACTTTTGAGGATGTGGCTGTAAATTCCTAGTCAGGAAAAGCTGGGAAATGGGTTTACAAAATCCTTATCATGTTGAAGGACTGTATTTCCAAGTATGAAGCTTTCTTTTCAAAAAAATACTTCGTTAAAATCAGTGTGCTGCTCCATCACAGGTGAAAGAAGGCGACAAATGCCCCTTTACAAAAGATAGCATTTTAGCCTTCAACACGTGATCTACAAGAACAATAAAACCTATTCTGCAGCACCTGCAATGTTCTCTCAGACAAAGGCACCATCTTCAACCAAAAAAAGACCTGGCATAAAATATTACCATTCAATAAAAAATCATTATTTGGTCCCTTAAGTAGCCCCTGAAGTAGAAGGCTGTGGTGAAAATTTATCAGGCATTTTCCTCCAAATGGAATATATGCTTCAGTACCCTAAAAGGTCTATAGTACATAAAATTTTAACGGAATTGTTAATGTCTTTCTAGGTTTTATAATACCACAAAAGAGATACTCATCATGTGTTTTCACCACAGCAGATAAATGCTAATGCCTGTAGTAACAACACTTTCACAGTGGTTTTGAACACAAACCATCTTCCACTCTCTTGGTGGGCAAATTAAAGGGATCAATAAATTCTGTAGTATCTCCAGATAACACTCTTTACCTTCACAGACGTGATCAGTAAATTCACGGTGTACAGAAGGGACCACAAACAATTATTATGTGGATTCCCTGAAAGGTTACACTGCTCTGAGAAATGTAAAATGTCAAAGGCCTGGGCATTTCCATATGTAAACCCACGCCTTGATGTGGGAAAGGTTTGTGGAAGATTCTAAAGGTCAGATGTGAGGGTCTCCCTTATCAACAAGGTCATGTGTTAAGTTAAACTGAAACTAAAAGAAGTGTACTACCTGGAACGGCAAGCACCACTGATTACAGTAAATATACTTTTAAAGGGCAAGACATTTTAAAAGTGATGTTTAAAAGTGTATTTATCAGAATAAAGAAATATGCACATTAAAGAAGTTTTTCTCAGGTAATTTCCATAAATATTTCCAGTGTTATGAAAGTTAAAGCTACTTCAAAAAACCAAAACCATCTAGGGTCATAACTATTTATATATGGTTCCCTCTGATTAGAAAGAATAGTAATTTCACTAGAGATTAAAAAAAACCCCACATAGCTTTGCTGCCTATTTTAAACTGGTAAACTATGTATTTACTTTTGTTACAGAGTGAAAATTGTGCTAATTTTATCTTTGACATTTTGCTTTGTTTAGAAAGAAATGATGATTCAGAGGCTGCTAATCTTTTAGGAGAGATAAGTGAGAAAAATGGTATTATCTCTTTACAAGGGGAACGTGCAGGCACTAAAATACATCCTTGTATTTGAGCTAAACAAACCTTGAGCAGACATACACGGTCTTGGACAAGCTTGAGAACAGAAAAGGAAATTCCACTAGAATTACTTCAGACTTGTCAGGGTTTTGGTTTTGTTTTCATTTTAGGAGGAGAGTTTTTGACCATGTACAATCTCTCTTCAGCCTACTCCCACCTAGGCTATCTGGCAAATGTGAGTTCCTTCATCTGCAAGCCAGCTAAGTCTACTGCTTAGAATTCTTTTCTGTCAGCCATAGCACACCATGATGTGCCTCCTGGAAGCACACACTGTTCATCCATACGAGTTACTTAAACAAATTGCCTTCCTTCTGTATAATGGGCTGAAGTTAACGGCAGCTGAGACTGTCACTCACGGGGCAGCACCCTGAAGCAGGATGATAAATACAGCTTGAGCTGAGTGCCAGGTGTGATCCTGTATAGCATCTGTGGGCTCCTGGGGGGAGGTCTATGCAGTGATGGTGCTTTGCCACCGATGCCAACACCTTGGGCATTGGTAGGAAGGAGTCTTCCACTAGACAAGACCATTCCTGCTCCAGTTTGACCAGTGCTGCTCAAGTGACTGAACGGCGCTTTCCTGCTAGATGGATCTACAATGTCCTGATTCATTTAAATAAGGAAAGCTGGGCTTATTCAGAGTGCTCTTCTCAAATCCAACAACACCGAGCACTCATTAAAACAAGCAACCTCCTTAAACTTTCATTGAAACAATGCTACCCTTCCCATTTTCCCATGTACATGTAAGATTAGGGGTGGCAGAAAGAAAAGCACTTCTACAGCACACAACACAGATCTCAGCACCGCTAGGCAGCATGTGGGCAGGGAGTGAGTTGCTTTGTTTTGGTGTCCTTTTGTCTCCTTCTGAAGTTAAATCCTTCCAAGAGACTCCAACAGGCCCAGTTTAGAAGATAAAGGAATGAAGGAGCAGCTGCTATCTAGTTTCCATATTCATACAGAGAGCTCCTTACTCCCTCTTCATAGACACACAAATGAAGGTCGCTGTCCCGCTTTTTGTGATTTTATCACATTGCTAAATATAACGAATGTTAATACCTTCCTTTTTAAACGAGTCAAGGTTAGACAAACAGTCATGGAAATAAGCATATATTCTACCTAGGGCCAGGTTTCACATTATTATGCAAAACAAAAAGTGTCTTATACTTTGGATACACCTAAGGTAATCAGCCCAAGAATCTGAAAACCAAAAAGTTTCTCAAGGCGAGTAAAAGTTTGTGCTCTTCAGAAGCTTCAGGTTCTAGCCTACAGTTTGGTGCAGTTTTGGAGGTCAGATTCTGTCTCTGCAATTCCAGACAAAGGTATTCTATGGTTCACTTCTTGAAAATAAATGGAACTGCCCAGGGAAATTGACACTTTCCCTATTAACTCTGGAAAACATTTTCGTCTCACAAGAAATGCCTATCAACAGAAGTTAATTTACTGATTTGTTTTGTAAACATTGTGTTTTAACAAAAATGCAAGCCTGATATTGGAAATTAATGATTTTTGCCTTGCTAAATGCTGAGCCATATATAGATTAGTTTTATGAGGGTCACATCACATCACAACAAAAGGCCCTTTTTATTAATGGCTACTTTATCATTTAAAACATGTATGTTTAGTTACTTAAAATGGCAAATTGCTTTGCACTGTCCTTGAAGTGCATTGCATAAATATTGTATTAAAACCTTAGCTTACACTTCATAAATAATTTATTTTTAAAATACTCTTCCATGAGACTACCAGCTGCCGAGATGTTCCATTTTCTGGTAAAAACATGTATTTATTGCAAGTCTTATTTTAACTTGTTGAAGATTTGCTAAAAGCCACGTGTGATAGATGTTTTAGGAATTGTATTCAAACTAAAACCTCAGGAAGCTAAAAGCCTAATACTCCTAGTAGGTTTATACCGTTGCTGAGGCAGTTTCAGTTGAAGGGGGAAAAGCTGAAATCTATTCAAGGAAGCTTTCAAGTACAATTATCTGAAAACCTGAAAAAGACTTATAGTGTATTTTGCGATGATCAGAAGATTTTATAGATTTCATTACATTTCATTTCACTATGGTCCTCCCTATGCCACTTCCATTTCATGTTCCTGCATTTAAACTGCTGTACAAACTTGTTCAAAGTGCTAGACATTTAAAAAAAAAAAAAAAAAAAAAAAAATCAAAGGAAATTTCAGATAATTAACTTTGATGAACGAGCATATTTTAATTCATGTCTGGTAATATTCTTGTTAATGACATGTCTGCTTAGGACATCCATTAAAAGTCCATTAACTTAACAGGGAAAGTCTAATAAAGTTATCCTGGAGATTTTCTGGTATATTAACATTATGGACTTTTAATGAATATCTGCTGTAGGAATTGCTATTAGCAAGGCTACCATTCTAATTAAACTTGGGCTCTGAGAGTGAAAAAAAACAGTATAAAGATAATAACAAGTAGAAGTAGCACTTTTCTTGAAAATTACTATAAGGGAGATTGGTAAAGGTCACAAAACATGCCATGAGTAAGAGCTATAAATTACGACATTGTGGCTTGGTTTTTTGTAGCCTGGCATCCAATATATGTGTATCAGGTGCTTCCTTCATGTAATCAATTGCTGAGGCTCCCATTTACTTCTCTATTGTTGAGACTGAGCAGTACTGAAAGGCTAGCTAGGCCTTTCAGAAGGGTAGAAGATAGAAAATTTAAACACAGTTTTTCATGAAAATACAAAGTAAAAAGAGTATTTAGGAAAGCTATTAACCTATGGGCATCCAGCCTTGTTATCAACCCATCTGAAGCTTCGTTATGTCCTGCTACATTTCTGCTGATATTCACAACAAAACAGCAAAAGATCTTTCTATATGTATAGAACTTTTTATATAGACACATATATATCTTTTTACATATATATAAAACAAAACAACCCCCAATATACCTATTTTTTCATACTTATCCTTCACCAGATCTTCCAAACCAATCATTTTCCAGAAACTGTCGTCCCAACCTCCATCTGGAGTGTATGTCCACTTGCACACTACCGTACAGAGGGACCTAAAAAAGAGACAATATAGGCACAGGAAAATGAACACATTTGGTTTTAAACTTGTGACTAGAAGGAGTCTGTGCAAAATGATTTCTTCATTCACCCGTCAAAAATTCCAAGCATAATGCTAACATTAAAAAAAAAAAAATTGATTACTGTTTGGAGTGCATGTCTTGAGATACCTTAAAAGGACGTTATGTTTAAGATTCTTCTCTGCTGAAACAACTCCTGGTCTGGCCACTTCATTGCATAAATCAGTCAAATAACAGGCCATGCACATGCCCAGAAGACAGCATAGCACGAACAGCTCTTTAGCAAGCAGCTCAAAGATTCCTGCTTCTCCAGGCTGTACCTAAATAGCAATGTTTTGCACACAGTATGTCCCTAGAAAAACTTCCTATTGATTACATTGAAGCTGAATTACAATTTACAGGAGATTATGTGTGCACTGATAATTAGGTTAAATGACACTGCTTCAATCCCTGCAGGTGTAAAATGTCTGTATCAGGTGAATGTGTACAAGCAAACCTGCATCCAACTACCGGAGCTTCTGCACAGCATGTGTTCAAGTACCACCACCACTAGGTCTGTATTTCAGCAGAACCTGATGACAACTCAGTGACATGCTGAAACAGCATTAGCCTTGAAGCAATTGAGTGCAATATTAAGTTCTTGTTTCAAGTCTCATTCCTGATAAACCGATGCTGAACTTCGCTGTGACAGTACAGCATCACGGAACAGACTACAGGAGCAGAATATAAACAAAAGACAAGAGTACTTGCAGAAGTGTCTATCATAATACAATGTTTTTCTAACATTCTAACATCAGTCCTAAAAATGACTGATATCCCCAACCTCTCATTCCCCCAAAATATGAATAATGATCCTGAAGATTTATTATTACACAGACTGTTTTCTGCCTGAACACTAAGAATCGTCTCAGAAGATTAGTATTAACTTTTCAAGCACAATTTAACAAACTAAAAGGTATTAAAAGTGCTAAATGCCACTGAAAATTTCAGTTGTCTGTAGTCTTGGGAATACTACCCTATATCAACTGCAAGACATCTCGGATGTATCTCAGGGAAACACAACATCATAACTGTTCTCAAAGAGGAACCCCTTTCAGAGATGGATTTTCTGTGATGTCTTACAAGACAGCTTATTTGGGACTAATATTAAGCCAAGGTGTGATTTCCCAGACATATTTTTTTTATTAGACTGTTAAAATTTGAATGTATATCTTCAAAGCAAACGGAATTTTACTGAAGCATTTGACTTTTTCTTGCAGTTTCTCATAAGTAAAATCCAAACAAAATTCCTGTCTACAAAAAATATTTTTTGAGTTAAAGTAAACCCTCCCTTTCATCCAAGGGAACTACCTAGAGACCTAAATAAGGAGAATTAAACTTATTATTGTATTACATATTGTTACATTACCACATGTCTAGGAAAACAAGCACCGGACAATGACCCCGCTGTCTACAGCAAGGTGCAGTTACTGAACAAAGAAGGAAGATTTCTGCCTTCAGCCAACTTAAAAATAACACAGCAACATAGCTGATAGTCAGATCCAGTGAGGTATCCCAAAGAATATACACATATACACATACCAGCACCTACAACCTGTACCTATAAAACACAATCAAACCCAACCAGATACTCAAAATACTAAGTATTCACTCAAAGGGGAAGAAAAAACTTCATGTAAAATACTTGCTGCTAGTACAGATCCCATTGCACTTTTCCTACCGAGGCAAAGTAGAGTGTCTTATTTTACAGTAGTGCAAAAAACATGCAGTGAATAATAAAGGATTTGGTCTTTTTGAAAAAGACACCACTAAGGGAATGGATTCTGCTATTTTGAGGCTTGACAAATATACTTGTCATAGTTTCCCATGCATTTATATAGAAATACCTCACAAACAAAGCAACAGTGAGTGCCTCACCTCCATTAAAACATAGTAGCAGAAACTAAGTAAGAAATCAGCAAACAGGACAGAAATAGAAAAGCTATTTTTATTTACTATTTACAAATCAAAGTTAAGGTTTCTCCTCACGGATAGTGTACACACAATAAAGCCAAAGAACAACACAAAGAGCCTTTCCACACAGCTGGAAAACTATCTGGAACTCTAGTTTCACCATGGTTTGGGGGTTTATGAGAACCAAGGATGTACAAGTGAGAGCAGGATTCTCACGGGGTGGGACAGCTAAAGGCACTGTCCTTGGTGTAAATCCTCTTACATGACACTGAGCAGAAGATTGGATGATTATATGGTCTCCCCATACTCCCATCTCATCCAGGACAGAAATGTGTATTTTAAATGCATCATGTTTCATTTCATTCTATTCTTTTTGGAATGGTGATGTTCATTCACAATCCCACTGTTTAGCAAGGTGCTTTGTTTTGTCTTTGTAATGAGGGAATTTATTAACATTACACATTTTGGGGAAAAAAAAGAAATAGACATAACTTTATATCATTACAAATACTGTGGAGATTATTTCAAGGTTACTCTTCAAACAACTTTAACACCCCACCCTCTCCCCATTTTTAAAAAAACATGTTAATAGATCAGACAATTACAATTAAGTGTATAGTTTGAAAACAGAAAAGCAGAAAAGCACCTGTAACTACAGCAATGATAATGATAATGATATAGGAAATTCCAATTTCCAAGGATTTAAAAGCCAGTCATGGAAATCTAATTAGGACCTTTGACAAAAACTGAGCGAATAAATAAATAAATTCTAGGCTGAAGAAAACACTGGGAAAAAAAATAAACATTTTCCCAAATCAGCTCAAACCTCTCATTAAAAGGGGGAAAAAAAAAAAAAAAAAAAAAAAAAAAAGGTATTGGAAATAAAGCTCATTTCATCACTTTAGGAAAAATTTAGACATAAAGCGTGAAACAATAATGCATCAAGTTTTCCCAAATATGGTAAATACCAAATCATAACAAGTTATCATCAGAACAGAACATGTATTTTTCTAATTAGATCAATGCTATGAACTATTGCCACACTCTGAAAAATGCTCTAAGGATGAGAGCTAAATGTCATGGCTCCTCACTTTCAGAGATCACAAAGCAACTCGCTCTGAGTCTCCACGCTTAACCCAAAGAGAAACCGGAGCTGTCTTGCTGGACTCCAAAGAGCATATTTTAAACAGGGGCCAATTCTTCTATACAGCCCACGCTGAGGAACACCACATCATGTCTATAGGCCCACCGAAACAATGTGGATGGAGACAGAGCAGCCCTTGCCAGTCCACTGAGTTCCAGTGTATCGGAGCTCTCTTACTGGATCTGGTTGGACTGAACATACTCTAGTATGAAACAATAATGGGGCTGTGAGCATTTTCATCCTGCTTTTGTAGATTTATAAATGCAAAGTGCTTACAAAAAAAATATAAATAAATGATTTCTGGTTCAATTTTAACACAATATAGACAACATGAACTGTTGGAGGACAGTTCTTCTCAAGTGAATTAACTAGCAGATCTGATATGAAGACCAACCTCAACTCCAGGCTAAAATACTAACCTATTACACTGGTAGCTTTTTATTTTCATGGCCACGAGAACCTCAAAATGCTTGTTGTAAATGCAGTCTGAGCATTTACACTTCTCTGGAATTTAAGCTCCTCGTTCCATCATTGCTGCCACTCAACTGCCCCATAAAAAGTAGATGTTTAATTGAACAATATAGCTTTATATAAATCCTTAATATTTATGAGTAAGTAATATACTGCAGAAAGACATTCTGGTCTCTTAGATAACAGTTCAAGAAAAAAAGGATTTCTCTGGGATGCCTGTAATGACAGATTAACTTCACTACATGCTTCAAAAGAACAGGGATGTGTTGAACTCAAATCCCTGCCACATACCTGATGAAGTGCTCTAAGAATTAAACATAGCTGCTCAATTTGTATATCCTAGAGAGCTGTATGCATGTGTAGAGAGAGCAGTTGATTCATGTTTTTTCACCTTTGAATACAAATGGCATAGATATATATTAGCTTTTGGGAAGTCACTTGAAAATTCTCCTCCAGAGCATCACCCTGAGAAAGTGATAGCATGAACATGGAAAAACTGTATCCAAAAAGACATTATGGTAAAGAGGAAGGTGAGGAACCAAATCATTACACCTACAAAGAAAGCCTCAACTATTAGAAAATTTTGTATTTCTCAGCAACTTCTAAATTTATGAGATGAAGGCCAAACATTAAACAGAAACAGTACTGATACTCACTGTGGTATAATCCCCTTTTCTGAACCATTTGGCAGTACTGCCTCAATTATTTGGCCATAAACACCAGACTTGCACTAGCTGAAGCTGGATGAACCAGATGGATTGAAGCAAATGTTCCCCTTACTTTACTACCAGGATCAACTGGGTTCAAAGGTGCTGAGTTAATAGGCAATCATCTAGGCAACTGCCTCATCTAATGCAGGACTTGAGCAGATACGGTGCAGAACTCCTCAGTAGCACATGACATATTTAGCTAGGCTGAAATACCATGAATTTGAAGTTTGTTTTCCTCAAGCATGTTCCCAATACAATGAAATGAAAGATTTCCTTTCTCTGTTCTGAACAAAAAGTTTTGCTTAGAATACTCTTACTGGAGAAAACAACCCTTTTGCATGGAATTTTTTTATTTAAACCAGATTTTCAACAGGAACAGGATTATGTTTAGAGTTTGTTATAAATTCTAGTCTACAAAGAACTATAGGATCCTACTTGCATCCAAGAGCCTCCAGAAAAAAAACCCCTGCCACATTCATTACAAAGTAGATTTGGCTGGGCACAGAATATTACACAATCCTTCCTATTACTGTCTGGCTCTTGAGGTTTTGCACATCTCTTGCCGAAGACTGACTACAGACGTGCTGAAGTCCTGTATGACTAGAATCTCAGTATTCTGAAAAACCCACCAGCATTAGGTCCTTGTGAGTAAACCATGAGGTTCAGGGAGTCTGTAGGGATTAGGCACACATTGATAATTCCTAAATGCTGTCTGGAAGCAATGATTTGGCCCCACTAACCTTCAAAAGGATCCAGGGCAACTAGACTCATGGCCAAAGCAATACAGGTGCCCAAAGTTAGTTTATATGTGGCTCCTCCTGCATCGTCTACCCATTCTGAGTATTATTGCTTACTCTGTTGTACTTCTTGGAGAGAATGAAATCAGATACACTCATCAAAAAAAAGGGAAACACTGTACAGTCTTAGTTAACCTGCATAAAAATGTATCTAAAAGATAAAGGTCACAAAAATCTTCTCCACACCTACTTAAGAGTTGCCAGAGCTTTACGCTTTGGTCTGTTCTTGCTGACACCATCTCCCACACTCCAGAAGGGATAGAGCAAGCAAGGACATGGCTCCCAGCTCTGCAGAGATTCTGCCCTGTCTGGGAGAATACTTGCTAACTTTGACAACGAAAGACAATTTGAGGTGTATTCTGTAACTGCAGCATTCTTCTGGAAGTCATCCTACTTTTGAGTATGGTTTAATATAAAACTCCTATTAACGATGATAGTTACTAAAAGAAAGGGTTTTCCCCTGAAAAGTGATCCCATAAGGTATTTATATATGGTTTTCTATTCAAGAGGGTTGGTACAATACTAGAATGAGTCAGCTACCAGCTTTAAAGGCAGAGTACTTATGGTCTTGGAGGGATCTGCTTAATTCATTCTAACTGGTCAGAAATGAATTAAAACTCATTAACATAATTAATTTTACAGGCATCATTAACAGCATAACAGTTTAATCACAAAGTATATTCAGTGTATCACTTCCATGAAAAATGTTCTTGCAACGTGGCTGTCATACTGAGAGTGACTTGGTGGGGATGACTAAAACCAAGTGCACCTGCTGAAGACTGTACCAGAGCTAAATCTTACAGAAGCCAGGACAGGGTACAGTTAGGTCCCAAAAGAAATAGCGTGTGGTAGGATAAAGTAACTCTGTGGTCTGTTGCCCTGATTTATTTAAAGCTACAAAGAATCAAGAACTGAGAAAGCTGTATGACGTTCTGAAGGCAAGAAGGAGACCTGAAACAATGGAGTGTGACTGTCACAACATCAAACATGTTTTTCCTTTTGTTCTGCAAACTTCAAATTTAAAACAGATTTTGAACTCAAACTGAAAACCAGAGCTTAGGTTCTGTTCAAGTGAACTTCTCCACATACTGACATCTGGACCAAGCTGTCAGTGTCCTCCCAAATTATGCACCCCACAGTCCTGAGGCTTTT
Organism: Athene cunicularia; assembly: GCF_003259725.1. Classification (NCBI taxonomy): domain Eukaryota; kingdom Metazoa; phylum Chordata; class Aves; order Strigiformes; family Strigidae; genus Athene; species Athene cunicularia. Next base: position 4,218,033 of record NW_020799109.1, read on the forward strand.
TACAAAAACGAGCAATTCACTGCTCTAACACAGTCACAGATATGCCTGTGGTTTTTGCAAAAATGTTCCAGACAAAAAAATTAAGACAAAGCACACATACTCCCAGCATCCAAGCTTTATGTTAAACAGAATGGGGCACTGGTACTGCAAGAGCCTGAAATACAGCAGAGGTTATCAGAGAGCAGAAAGAAACTCGTAATTATCTCTGCTCCATTATGCCTAATGCCATATACTTTAATACATGACCTTTGAAATAGAACCAGATTATTACATCCACATTCACTGCTGGTATTTATACCTGTCACACCAATGTCTCTGCCTGTCCGGTGTATTCGGTTGTTTTGGGGCAACCTGGAAAAGAAGGGGGCAATTTGTCCTAAGGGAACAAATCTCAGATAATAGGAGAAAGAATATGACACCTAGTCATTTAGTTTTGAAGCCTCTAAAATGTATGAGATGCTGCCCATGTTAAGCATTTGCTAAAAAGAATCAAAGAGCGGTGGGTTGAGCTCACAGCGGAGTAAGAGCTGCACCTGTTGTCACTCAGTTACTACAGTAGATCTCTCGCACAGATTAGTTTTAAACCACAGGGCCGAGTAAGTCTGGGTGTGCTCTATTTCACATACACTGTGTCTGCATTTTAGTCATTTCACCTATTCAACAGCTCTTTAATTGCATGTACACAAACCAAAACATGTCAGGGTCTGTTCCATCCATCCAACTGTGCAAATCCCAAGTTCCTAATATTTACAACACACCATTTTTTATTATTATTGCCTTTGACCCAAAGCCTATGAAATTCCTGCCTGCCCAAACCCATTGTCTCAGTACAGCAGTGCAACATGACTCTTGCCCGAGAAGGGTTTTCTTCTTCTAACAAAACATTAAACATGCCAAAAAAAAAAAAAAAAAAAAAAAAAGAGACAGGTGGGGAAGCCTGTTTGGGACAACTAGCAGACACATACCAGTTGCACTTGGAGGCCTCGACTTTCAGTCTTTGCATGTCTGAGGACTTAAACCAAGCCAATAAAGATAGCAAGTAATCAGCGTTAGCAATTCTACTAGCTTCACCCTTTCTGTGCTCCAGATAACATGTATTTATCAATAAAAAGTAGTCTGACTGCCATTTAGATTTTTTTAAACAGTTAAATATCACAGCAAAAGCAAAGCTTTCTCTCTATTTTGAAATCTTCACCAAAACTGAAAAGGAAAAAAAAAATATGTATAATATAAATATTTTATATATAAATATATATAAAAAATTCTAGGATGAAATTCCTTCCTTCTGTATGATGCAATGAAATGCCAGTATTTCTTAACACTAAGGTCAGTGGCAATTTTGTCATATTTCACAGGTGAAATAGGATTAAACTCCAGATCTGACCCTTAAAACCTTAAAGAGTTAATGTTTCAAAAATTATTTGGATTTTCCTTTTTTTAATCTTATTTTAAACATCATCAGTATTGAATTCACCATGAGAAAAACTGAATCTCAGAAAATAACTCTTCAGTTCCAAAAAATAAAGTTTTAGTAGAAAAGATTTCTTTTTACTAGAAGTGTGTAAATTTGGTAGAAGATACCAATCCACAGTCACCAACCCAAAGGACAGTGAACAGCTCGTGACCTATAAGATGGATTCACTGAAGTTAATGAGGATACTGGCATCTGGTGATGGATAATACCTTTCCAAACCTTTTCAAGCCTGTTGCTGAAAAAAAAGATATATACTGAAGTCCTACATTTGGCCTAAAGATTTCATAGTTTATCTTCAAAAATCCGTGTTCAAAGTATTTGACCAGATAGACTATTCTTTCAATTTTTTCTGAACACTGCTGTCTCAGTGAACTTGTATGGTCCTAACAGACTCCTTCACAATCAACAAGACTAAATTTTGGTTTAAAAATATGTGAATTTGTATTCAGCAGCTCTGTTGGCCTCACATCTGGAAAGTCAGAAGTCTCACTCAACTAGTGGCACAGCTTTTATTTAAAAATGTTAAACAGGTCTCCCTTCCTCATCGTAAATCTCCCTGCCAAAGCACAGTCCATGAAAGAGTTATGTACTCTTTTGAGGCAATGGGAAGGCTCTTGGGGAACAGCAGCTACCCCGCAGCCCTTGAGGGGCTGGTATCCACCAAATCTCTGACCGACAGACACAGGCACTACAGCAGTACTTCAAAACTTATTTATCAGGCAAGGATGTGCATGGGGCTGTAAGGGGTAACGGGGTTTGCCCAGTTTCCACTGAGGTGAAATGGAGAGTTTCTTGTGAGGTATCAGATCAGATTTCACCACTGCTCAGGGATACCCATGCTACAGATCCAAACACAAAAATGGTCTCTGCCTCAAAGGGCAGCTGTCCCCGGGCAGCAGCCACGACTGGTTTTCTCTTGCAGTAAGCAGGAGCTCCAACTCTGTCAAAGGTTGCACCAGGTGAAGAAAAGCACCAGCTAAGCACATTTCACAAATATTGTCTCCATGCCCACTTGCTGGCCAGCCCCATTTCAGTATTCTGTAAGTTCTCAATAATATGCAAGAAGAAAAAAACCAAAAACCAATTCCTTGTGCAACCACGACATAGCTTCCTTGCAGATTTTTCCCAGGACCTCAACAAGAGGAAGCATTCTAAGGCCAACGTATTACCATGGGCTTTTAGGTCTTTTGTCAGGACACAGCACGTAGAAGCAGGACTCGACTCTTCTGAGCACATACCACCATGCGTGTGTGTTGAAGTCCCACTCACAGCCCTTAGCAACAATCAGTGAGCAGGGAAGAAAGTATTTCTTTATAGAAATCAAAAAGTTCGAATTATTTCTGTAAAAGGGAAAAGGGAGTAATTAACTCAAACCTCACTCTAGTATTTGGTGTTCATACTGTAACACTTAGGACGTTTTCAGCTGGTTTTTTAAATTGCAGAATTTTCTAAGCAAATATGTTGCTTATTTGAAGGGATAGATTTTATTGTATGAAAAATACAATTCACATTTGCAATTTTCTACACCCACATCTATAATTAATATCCTCTGATTGCAGCCACTCCCTGACAAGATTCCATGTTATATTTAAACCCTGGGTGCCAGTTTGAAAGGAGAAAAAAAAAAAAAAAAAAAAGACTACATAGCAACACAAGGTTTCAAAGCAGCGAAGTGCTTTAAACTCTGGTAACAACCTACTGACCACCCCAACCAGAGTTAAGAGTGACCTCCAATTACCACCACAACCAGCACAGAAGTCTCTTCAGAAATATAAAGTGTAGATGTTTCCTGCACTCCAGAAGAGGTACAAGACTCATGTTGTATTATATGATAAACCTCAAACTTAATGACAGACTGTTGGGAAAACCACTTGTGACACTCAGCCTCTAAGGATTGACACACATAAATAAAGTGCCGTGTTGGATAAGGTACCTTAAAAACGTAATTTTTGTACATCTCGCCAGAGTACATGATATATGAGTATTGTAAGAAAACTGTCATGTTTTACTTTTGCATAAATACACACACATATTTATACACATACAGATATTTACTTTGGATAGAGAGAAGGTACCTGTCTGTAATTGTTTGCTGTAATCTATTTAAACCTGTCCTTTAAGAAATACAAATAAATGCTTCAAACACTGCAAATGTCAAAAAAAAGTCATACAACAGATAAGTCACACTAACTACAATGAGATTATGTTTCTTTTACTATTTGTAACAACATACAATTAAAAAAGTGTGTTTCTCTTTAGGAACACACTATCAAAAGATTTAAAGACTTAGACTCTTAAATTCAGTTTTCCTAGAAGTTATGTCATCAGACCTGAAGGGAACCACCCATCTCAAGTGCAACATATCAAGTCAGATTAATCCCTTGAGTACATCCAGTAATTTCAGTGGATTCATACTGGGGATACATTTAACTAAACACGTTGAGTTGGACCAGAAAGTACAAAATAAGAATATTTTATCCACCCACATACGCCTCACCATGTCATGAGGCAAGGGGAAGCAAACAGTCAGCAGACTGCTTGCTTTTTTATTAATTTCATTCTGTATTATATTACAGACACCCAACCAAGATTCAAGCCCATTGTCTTCAGCATTGTTGAAAAACACATAATGAGACACAGTCCTAGACACAAAAATGTATTGTCTAGACAAATCAGACATAGCATGTGGGATTGGAAATATTAATCCATTCCCTTAAAAGATGGCAAACAGAGGCAAAAGAAATTGAGTGACTTGGCCAAGGGTCAAAGAGTAAACCTCATTCAGACCCCTGAATTGAATCTTGAACTGCAGAGACTCAGTCCTGAGATCCAGGCAGAAAGACACCATTCAGATACTATGATGCTGCACATACCTAAAAATCTTCCTATGCACAGCTAGTCTAAACCTTTAGATATGAGAGTAACAAGAAGAGTGCACATATATGAAATCAAATTCACTGTAAGTTTTAAAAGCTTAATAAGCAGAGGAGAGGTTATAAAAATAATCCCAAAATGACAAGACAAATGAAAAGCAAAACTGGAAATAAAGCCCACATATCTAGCTGCTCCAGCCCAGCAGCCTGCCCTCTGGACATACCTCCTGCCATTATGCAACATCAGCAGTGTTTCAGTTCAATTTATTCAGAAAAACATACTATTTCAAGCTAACCACTCTGCAGTAGGAAGTCAAATACCTATTTTAATTAAGAGCTTGTATTTAAAAAAACACATATCTTCTCCTGTTACCTTCTTCAGGCAGTTAAAACTATTACACAATTAAAACTGAAAGTATCCCTATACAGAGCCAGTATACAGCTTTCCTCTTGAAGTCTGATCTCGAGCAAATTTACCACAGTTCAAAACTTCACCAAACACTTGATGAAGTTAGGCAAAAGATTAAGCAAAGACTACAGGTAACAGAAAAAGGTCAGGTTTCAGGCAAGCTCCCTCACCACCATATGGCTTTTGATAGTGGCATTATTCCCTTCAGCAACATAAATTTCTCCTAGTACAATAACAGCAGCACACCACTCCTCACATCCACGTGGGCATCACCTAACACATCTGTCAGTACCAGTTGGGGCTTCAGTACTGGCCATCACATGGCCACACATATCCCCACATCTCTTAGCTATATTACAACAGGCTTTATTATTCGACAGGGCTGGCATCAGCAGGGTATAGGAAGATGGTAGTTATTAGCTCCATGATGCTTTAACCTTCTATTGTATGAAAAGTAAATGTGGAACATGCTCCACCAATATCCATGTTTAGGGAGCACAAAGACTTAGGAAGTGTTCTGGACTCTCTTCCAGTGGTTTAGAAAGTGTGACATGATGCTGAGGGCAATGTCTGGCCAGCAGCCATATGGATGCTGCCATTCCATACACTGACTAGTAAAGCAAATCTCTACATGAGCAATGCTACAGTTCATGATGTGGTTTATGCTGGTTTCATATAATTGAGTAGAATTAGAGTGATGAGAAAAAAGCCACTCTTACAATCCTAACACTGATATCCGGACAGAGAGAACTATTAGTCCAGAAATCTCCCCATAAGTTCACTATAAAGACACATTTTACTAATTCTGGAGTAAATAATGTATCTATTCTTAACATCAAAACTTTTGAGAGGGTAATTTAGCACAGTACTTGAGCATATGTGCGAGTATAAAGTCCTGAAGAAATGTCAGTAGAGTTAATGGGAGTTTTTACCAGCTTAGTCAGACTATGCTGAACTGGAACCTAGGCCGTCATGCACTTGTGGCCAGACGAAGCCTAAGTGAAACCAGAACAGAAGCAGGAAAATTGCCAAAAACACTGCAATAAAAGAAAGTTTTAATAACTAAATTTTGATGCAGACTGATCCTATTTCACATGCTAAACTCTAATATTGAGCCCTCCCTCCTTTACTCAGGCAAACCACTTCAAGTCTTACCCGAGTTAGGACAGCAGGATTTGGCTGCCATGTGCACCTGAATCAAAGATGCATGTTAGAGATTCCTACACAGGCAATGAGGTGTGTTGTTACCTCCTGTCACAAAGATCAGTTTGGTCAATGCGTACTCTAAAAATCTTAAATCATTCCCCAACACTAGATACATTTGTTCGAAATTTACAGTCATTAGTATCAATTTTTAAAACCATTTTTGATGGTTAGATTCTAAAGTAAGGCATTTAAATCAAAGGAAAAGCAAGATGGTTTGTTCCACATACATCATATGCTGTATTGTATACTTGTATTTAAATCTTTTAAATGATAGTACCAGAGCACGCACTTCTAGAGTACATTTGATAACAGTAATAATGATGTGAGTCCTTTGGAAGTGTATTCATGTAAAAACGGGTAAATTTTTGAGCAAATCTCAAAAAGCAACGTCGACAGTATTATTTGGATAAATGTGTGACTTCGTAAACCAAAGAAAGAAAACCCCACTAAGTAGAACCACAAGGAGTTCTGAAACAGGTAACAGAAGTGAGTGAAAGCATACATAAATTTCCATAAAGTATGAAAGAAAAAACAATCTTATTTACATCATAAGAGAGGGGGATTGGAGGTCAACAGAGAAAATAAGGAAGGCTACAGAGTAGATAAATCAGATGTCATTATTCCTCAGAATACAGCCATAAAGACATTTCAAACAAAACAAGCAATTGAAAAAGGGTATGGGTATTGCTGGGACCAAAACCTTAACAGATTTTAAAAAAAGAAGAAAAGATTACATTACATGGATATCTGGACTGCTCCTACTCATAATAATGAGAAAAATAATATAAGGGAATATAAACCATCATTAGCTGAGCATTCTCTAAAATAACTATCTCCAGAAGGATGTTAACATGTCAATTCTAGGATTCTTCCCTCCTTTTTTACCTCTGAAACAATTACTGCTGCCATTGTAAAAGAAGGGACTGGACAAAATGAACCTCCACTTTGATTTGTTATAATCAAACAAATCAACCCATGGCTTCTAGGAAAAGTGGCTACAAGGAAGACGTTACTCTTCTAATAGCCTGTTATACAAGAACGGCGGACATCAATGGTTTTTACATTCATTTAAATCTTAAAAACAACTTCATCTGGGAATGAAGATCTGCAGCTCTCTCAGAGACAGCTAACCCTCCCAGGTAAGGCAGGCAATGCCCCAGCTTGCCTTACACTAAACACTGTGAAAGGTGACGGTTGAACCAGAAGGGTGGAGTTTACCACTGTTCTAAACTCTAATGAACCCTTTCATGCAGTTCTAACAAGACTAAAATATCTGTCTTTCTCTTTCTTGATACTTGAATTATACTGCAATACTTGCAGAAAATACACTTGCAATTGCTGCAAGCACAGAGAAGATTACACTAAAAGTTAATTCAACATCCCTATGCTAGCTGCCTGAAAAATAAAGAATGCTTTATTCCCTCTTTAATACTTTCTTTTTAATGAAAATTTTAAAAAAGGAAATAATTTCTACATTTCTGCATTTTACCAAATTTAGTGTGGAATTAAAAAGGTCACGCTTCAGAGAAACTCTATACATTTTTATGTAAGACAAATTAAGAACAAATTTTTAAATGCAATTTTGCAAACTACTATTTATCTATGAGCTTGGTTCTACAAAGGCTTAGGTGTGAATAACCTGACCTGAACCAATAGTGTCTTTGACGTCAACTGGAACATTTATATGTCACTTGTTTGCATAAGCAACTGCAGGATTGTGCTTGACTTACTCTGTAGATTGTCCTTACTAATGCCAGCAATTAAGTCAATAATTAGGCTGTACAGCCTCATCCAGCAATATCAGGCTGTACATCCTGCAAAATTAAGCCATTTTCCTTAGTATAAAGTGGTTTGCACCTTGACAATAAAAATAAAAAGCACAAAGAAAATTAACTCACTGATGTTCTAAGATGGCTCCAGAGGTGAACGGCCAGCTTTCACTGCTGCAAGACGCAGACAGAAATAAATCCTCAGGTCTGAATTTAGGTGAGTTCTCCTGTCCTGACTTGCCATGAAGGGTGTGAGAATGAGGAGGAGGGACAGCACAAGACCTGCTGTCCTGCAGTAATCAGAGATATGCAACTCTGGACTGCAGTAATGAAAAACAGAAAGAAAGAAACAAACAAACAAATCTACCTCCAGGTCAAAAAGTAACACAAGTGGCACCTCAAGAGCAGCAGTTACTTAAAGAGAATTTTCTGGAAAAAGGAGTAACATGTCATACCATGGGCTAAATCTACAGTACTGTGTGAAGATGCTCCTGTTGTATGACAAGTGCTGCCAGTCATATCTCTCAGCTGGAGCAAGACATAAGATGAAAGCTTCTCTGGGTGAACTGACCTTGATTTTTCCAAATAAACAATTTCTTCTGGTGCCAATTAATCTCAATCAATAAACTGCAGACTGTTGCAAATCATTATATGTGTCCTACTGAAATCACAAAGTACCTTTTCTGGGCTGTAAGTGGACAACAGATTCAGAGAGAAACGAACAGTGTAAGAAGAACAGTTCCCCAAACATTCATACAACCAACAGCCTGTTCATACCAACACTCTTGGATAGCAAATAAAGGACCCAGACCAGCAAAGCACTTAAGCACGTGCTTTAACTTTAAGCACGTGCCTAAGTGCTTTGCTGGAAGAAGGCCCAAAGAAAAGAATGAACATGGTTAACTGGAAAGCGCTTCAGAATTGGATTGACTGCTTTGTTTTTCCATTAACTCTAGTTGCTAGTAAACACATGTTTGGTCTCCGCATTCTGCCTAATGTATTTAGCCCATATCACAAAAAGAGTGATCTGGCACAACCAAGCCCTTTACTCAAGGAAGTTCCATGAATTGGAAAGCGAGGGATTTAGGCTACTTATAAGGCACGAGTGGAAGCAGCACCTTCACCTCTTGCTGACAGGCAAACCCACATGAAGGCCCTGACCATAAACATGCTTTTAGTAGTTCACCACACAAGCCCACATTGTCCTGACTCTTCCACCTCTAAAGTCAAGCTCCATAGAACATATTTTGGAGACCTCACCAAGAGGGCACAAAACACTGCCACAGGACCAGTGGCTCACCTTCCTCTCTCCCACCTGTGAAGGAAAGAAACCCACACTTGGAGAAGATAATTTCCAAACCTGGGTCTTGGGAATGTGACAGTCTTTTTTATTACCTCCACCGTGGTCCATTAATAACATTTTTATATGTATCAAATTTATCCCAAAACCAAAATGAAAACAAAATTCCCTAAAATACCTTAAGCAAAATGCTTAAGTTTAAAAAAAGGTTGGAGTCCAAAAATGGAAAGATGATTAGGGAGGTAGGTGAAGTTGGAATGAAACAATAATAAAAAGCCCTAAGAACACATCATATATTCATAGTTCTTGAATCATTAAGGCTCTGCATGACAGCTCTCACAAGCACCAGTATGGCAAACTCACTGACTTTTAAGCAGGAGTGAAAGTGGTTAAGCCCTAGGACAAATAATTTGAAAATCTCAGCACAAGTCTGATCTCAGAGAGTTTAAAGGAATGCAGACTGCCCAAAAACACAGCAGCTGTTTGTTTTTTCTGCCACCTTTCCAAGGTTCATGTCTGGAGTGAGGATAAACAGTTCTGAAAAAAAAATTATGTGGAGTTCAGACTTTAAGAAAATAAAACATCAGACTAGTATTTCTTGCAGAAAGATTAAAAAACCCCAAACCTTAAATTATTCAGCCCTGGAAGTTTTCAGGTAGAGCTCTCGGAGCAGAGGTAGATGGCTTCAGGCTTCAATATATTAAAATGCTTTCTCTAAACCAGTTTGCATTTTCAAAAGCTTGGCCTGATGTGGTTTTCTTGAGCAATATTCCTCCAAGCAGAGTTTCAAATTTAATAAGGTAAAACCGTATTCCCTATTTTATGCACACATGTGTGCATACACACACACAAATAGAGGCCCTTTCAGATAAACCAAGAAGTAAACAAGATCGAGGACAAAGCCTTAGAGGTCAGCCTGAAGTGATTTCCATCAGCACAGCAGGTATCATAATTACAAGGTAGTTTGTGCTGTTATTTTGGACATCATTCTTTTTACTCTCCCTTCTCCTTTCTCTCCCTATTATTCTCTTTGTGCCAAATTAAATGAGCATCTACTTTAATTAATTAATATGTCTCTTGACAGGCTAGGCAATTAGAAATCTCTGGACTCTGAACATATTTAGTAGATATAACTTTCCTTTGATCCACACTTAAATAGACAAAATGCGAAAGACTTCAGAAGAAATTTACTTAAATAGTTTACCAGTGGAGCTAAGCGATGTAAGGAAGGATTGTCTGTGTTGTTACAGACAGGTCAGAAATAGCAGGAAATTTCAGGCACCATGTTGAGATTCAACATCTGTTTATGAACTGTCCTTATACACAAAATGAAGAGTTGCTACAGGACAAAGAATACAAACCCAGGAAGTCCAAAACAAACTGGAATCTCTCCAGAGAGCTCTCCCATTATATTCATACCTGGTGGTACTGGGCCATCAGCACGAGGAATGGTGAACACTGAAGAACTCTGATTTGTCTTTGAGATACGTGGATTTGTCTTTGAGCATCACCCAATATGACGTATGAAATATACCATTAAGGAGACTATATCACCTGTTCTTTCCAAACCCAGACTGCAGATGCATGCCCACCGAGCTTGGGGGACAGAAGAAGGGAGGCCAAAAACTGCAGGGGATGGGACAAACACAAAGAAAAGGTGTCAACGGGGTATTGTGCTCTTACACATTCCTCATTTTCCCCTCTTTATAGGGAGATGAAAGCATTATGCAGCAGTACCCCCACATACAGATGCTGGTTCAAGGAATTAAGGACATCACACCTACTTTTTCCATTAAGACAGGAAGCGACACTCAATTTTTTTCTTTAAAGTAAAATTATATAATAATACTGCTTTTTTATCAAAACAGCCTGTATTAGGTATTTTATGTATGATGACAGATCACCATCAGAAACTCCCAAGTAGAGTTTCATGGAAGGAATCTCAGACGATGGAAACTACAGGAAAACAGTTTTCTGTGTATCTGTGGCATGTTCTCCCCCTCTCATCACTTTTAATTAAATATAAAACCACCTTATTGTGCAGATCCAGCCTCAACCCTCAGAAGAATGAGCTAACCTTGGAAGATGAGGTTGGAAGGAGAGGAAAATATCTTTCAAAGTTGTAAGTTTGAAACTACAGACAATGAAAGTTGGAGTTACTTCCTTCATCCTAACAATGTGTACTACATGTGCATAAATGCAAGTGGGTTTTAGGGGCAAGGAAGGTTTTGAATAACAGGCATATCTTTTTGCACATTCTCAGGTAAGTTTTGCCCCATCAACTTCTGCAGTATGAAAGGCTTTCCTACTTTCTTTCCTACTTTGACAAAAATTCCTTGTGTGTGGGTACTAGAAGCAATTGTTAGGCCACCTTCCAGAGCTTCCCTTCTACTCTTAACAGCCACTGGCATGCAGACCCTGGGTGTGATGGCAGGAGAGCCACAGCTCTGGGGCTCTGAGCTGACTGCAAACCATCGGGTAACCCAGGGACAGGCTCTCTGAGGAATGCCTGTATCCAAATTCCCACTCAGGAGAGTACAAACATACATCTATAATGCAGAACATGCGCAAGCTCATAACTCAGGCTGACAAATCTGAGATAGAGCACTTGAACTAAAATAAAGTGGACAAAACCAGCTTTTAACTTAGATTAGCAGCTCCAGAGGCAATTTAAAGCTGCATGTGAGCAATCTGAGCCAATTATATATATATATATATATATATATATATAAAATCCAAATATTATCTGAAGCCAGGTGATAATACAAGATAAAATAGAAAACTTCCCACCTTCACTTTAAAATAAAATTAAGAGCTGTGGTGGAATCTGAAATTTCAACTATCCTATCCACAGGAGAATTAAGTTTCCTATGCACGCAGGGTCTGACAACCAATGAGCATAACTTCAGTCATCTTTGCTGTATCACACTGCAATCATTATTGCTTCATCTGCTTCTCTCAAGTCACTCAGAATCCTACCATCGAAATTTAATTAAAGAAGGTAGTAAGAAAATAAACAATCTTTCTTGGAATGTCTTTGATTCCCTAAGTACATATAAATTTCATCCACTGACGACTGAATTACAACCTTTCATCTAATGAGCAGCTTAATGGAATGGCACTGGAATAAAGAACAGGGGAAGGAAAAAACCAAATCCTTGGTGATTTCATATAACACATTATATATTTATATAAATATCAGGCTCACTATCTGGCAACATCAATTTGCAAGCTACAGTAAAATTGCTATCTCAGTGTAAGGAGAAGGAAGAGCCAAGCACTTACACCAAATCAATAACCAGATCTTACTTATAGTTAAAGCAGCAGATGGTCTACCACAATGACAAAATGAAAGAACATACATGTAGAAGTGTCTCTTTCTTTAGACATATTCTTGAAAGCACTGTATCATTGATCTAAGATTATTTTTATAGGCAGATGACAGGTCAAGCATAAAATACACTATTTTAAAGGTTATGGAGATGGTAAAATAGGTATCACTGCCACAGACAAAGAATCATTTTCTTTTGAAGTCTTCGTTGTCAGGTTATTTACATTTCACAGTTAAAAGGCTCCCCTCTGGATAATGCGAATGCTAAAACAAATAAGAGAAAAAGTCCTATGTAAGCTAATGCTACTTTAAAGAGATAATGTAAATCAATCCTGACACCATCAGTGTCATCCTAAGGCACGATGAGAATTTCCAGTGAAAGTTTTTAACATTAAACAGATTTAGATAGCCAGCCAACAAAAATAAAGCAAACATGTAAGTAAACTGCCTTCCAGGCCAAGACTGTTGCTACAGCCATGTATTACGGAGAAAGGGATAGGAGGAACACTCTAGTAGTGAAAAGCATTTGTTTGGAAGAATCAGTCCAGAATAAATAATTTATAGTGTGATCTGTGAAAATGGCTATGGAATAGGACACCTAATTCTCACTGCAAGTTAGAAAGAAAGCTGGATGCCCAGGTAAACATTTTGAAGAACATTACCCTTCAAATTATACGGCTCCTTTCCCACCTATAAAATAATAATGCCACTTTCTTAAGAGCAGCATTTTAAGGATGAATTATTAAGACTCTTTCGTATGCAAGATATCACAGAAGAGTAGGGCTTTTTTTTTTTTTTAAAAAAAAAAGGGCAAAAAGAAGAAAGAGCTCCTTATGGAATAATAAATTTAAGTGAGCTTTAATACTTTCAAGCACTATATGTACACATACAATGCACAGACTTCATGCTACATAGCTTTCTTTTCCTTCACTGGATGAGAACACTCCTGGAATGTTATTGTTTTCAGGGGGTGGTTTTTTAAGAATTTACTGTGAATACATGCATTATATATGTGCACACTGAAACACTGCTGGGGCTGTAAATGACCCAGGAGTTCATAAACATGGCTATTTTCTTATCTGGTTCAAATTTATGCAAGAAAACAACTGTTACATAGCTCTTGCTGAACAGAGACCAAATCTCACAAGGGACAAGGGCTTTGCATGGGTCTTTCCATGGCGTTTCACATAAGGAAGAGTTCAAAGAAGATGACAGATTGTTTATAACATGCTTTGTACCATGAGGGTCCAATCCCTGATGGCGTTCACAGAAGCTAATGCAAAAGAAACACACACCCTTTGAACACCCAGCCTATATCTGAAGAGAACCGAGATGACTTGAAAAGAGATGAAGAGAACTGAAAGACAACAAGGTCCTCTGTGGTTTCTGCCCTGCTTCACTACTCCTCCCCCCAGCCCCAGCCCCAGCTCCACTGAAGCACCGTTATCCAGTCCCACCATTAGTTAGCACGTCAGTAAGCTGGATCTCAAAGACTCCTAGTCATCTCTACAAACTTTATTAAGGGGAGATTATTATCTGACTCTCGGAGAAGCTAATAATTACAGTGTTCATATATATATTGCTTCTGCACAGGATCAACAATGAAAGGGTTGTTTAAACACAGCTCCTTTGCTTCGATGGAAAACTTTCTGTGTGTACCACTCATCAGCTCAAGTAAATGTTAATGACCATTATGGAAAAATAAAAGACAGAAACATTTTCTGATGTGCATAGTATATTTATTTAAGAGGCTTCTTATGATGTAGGATGTTGCATTTTGAGACTGAAGAAATAAGACCTTTGAAAGCAATGAATATATGAACTCTTTTTTTTTTTTTTTTTTTTTAACACACACACACACTCTCTCATCTATACACACACACTCTCAAACTACCACACTAGGCAAGATCAGAGCTTAACAGCCAACAAAACACACATTCAATCCCTGAGATCATTTTCCTGAAATAGAAAACTACATATGTTTCTCAAATTTCACATCAAGCCACTGCACAGCCCGAACTGCAGGGGAGACCAGAGCCAAGCCTGCCTTTGGGCTTGGGGGAGTAAGAACCTGAATACAAGATGATTCCTTTCATATCACCACATTTCTCATCCACAATCTAAACTTACAAACACCCCCCTTAAGCAGCATTTCTAGCGGGGGTTGCTTATCAAGCAGCCTTTGCTTTGTCAAATTAAGACATATCGCCCTGGATTAGTGAGACTCCCTGAGTTCAAAATGACTTCATGGTTGGCTCAGAGTTCACTGTCTCTGTGGCAGGTTGCCAGTAATACATCTACTACTGCGCCTGCCCCCAATCCTTTTCTATACTGACCTAGCTGACTTTTTATTTTAGCAGCAAATGAACACAATAGAAAACTAAGAGCTAGATACTGTCACAGCTAATTAACAATCCTAACATCTTTCACCAAAAAAAAAAAAAAAATCGAAGTAGTAAATATTTGAAGATCTGAATGCAAGTCTCTCAAATGCAATGTCTCAATGTATGTCAAAGCTGTTGGAAAGGGACAATGAGTTTTTCTTCACTGTGCAGATACAGTTAGACACTATGAAGGGCTCCTGTTCTTGTGGAAAACACATTAAGCTTCTTTTGCTAATATTTTGTAAAGGGCATTTGTACAATAACAATAGCTAAAGCTTCCTGTTTGCCTGTGTGCTTCCTGGCTAACATTAACGAGACCTGCTAACAATTTTCTTATTTAGCACACAGAACTCTTTCAGATTACTCTGTGGACTCAAGGACATGTCGTTTTTAAATTAGAAAAATAAAATTTAACAGTAACGGCCTGCATTGCACCTGCCCTTCACAGTCCTGATAACTTTTACAGCTATACGTTTTCTATTTTCTTACACTGGATCAGTCTGTGTCTCACTAGTCTCCAAAGGACACGTTCTGAATTTATTAAAAGCCTGATGGAAGTGGAATTCTCTCATTTGGCAAAGATACCATCACAGGGACACTTGCTTTTGGCTCCATGACAAGAAATTCATGGTACTTTGTTTGTCCAATCCACAAAAACACCATCCCTCCCAACCAGCCCTTCAAGATAATTCTCCCTTCTCCAGAGATTTCTCCAAACAAGTCTGCAAGCCTGAAGTCTTGGGTTTCATTTCATAAACAGGACACAAAACCCGAGTGCAATTCAGGATACTGTCACGGCCACATGGGCTGCAGTGCTAATCAAGAAAGCTTTCTGAAATACTCCCTAGCCCCTTTCTTTCCAGACAGGGGCCTAATTTTTAGATCAGGCATCTTCTGAATTAGGCACAAAATATAAACAAGAAGCCAAATGCCAGCATCCCAGCCAAAGGGTATACATTAGTCATGGCAAGGCTAGGAAGGAAGGGAAGGGCAGCTGGCCCCAAGAATCTGGTGTCTGTGCTGCTCTGGTTACCACATCTCACTAGCCAGGATTGCCCAATCCTTTAAAAAGACGCAGGCATCCTTCAGATAATCATTTAATTCACACCAGTTTGTTTTTTCAACAGTGCCTCTAAACATAAGCTCCTCTTCCAGACTTTCTCTCTTTTCAAAGTTTCCAGCCTATCTGGATAAAATATTTGGTGAGGACTCCACTAACCACAGCGATGAAATACCTCACAGTGGTAAAAGTAAGCAAGTTCATAAGAGTGTGTGTATGTATGCATGAATTTAACAGATGAAGAACAAACACAGGGATGAACAAGAATCAAGTCCTCAATGGTATTCAGCTGCCTAAACACCTCTGAAGATGTAGATTTAATTCACTTCTCCAAATCACACAGGGGACATAACGGAGCAGACTTGAACCCAGACGCTTGGACCTTCTGAGCTTCAATGTTTTATTACAAACTTCCATCACCAGAATTCAGCAATGGATCAGACTCTACTTCTCTTCATCTCAGAGTACTCTGCAGAAACCCTGCTAACCTCTGAGGAGTCCTCTGGATTTCAATGAGTGCAACAGAGCCATCTATAACCCCAATCATAAGCAACGGGAACAGGTTACAAATAAACTTTAAGGACTTAATCCCTGCTTAACATGAAGAGTCAGCTATTTAAATGTGCAGAAGCCAAGGAAGTAGCCTCTTTCTCATCAACAAAACAAAAAAAGGTGACAAAGTATCTTCCTGTTGAAAATATACTGTATATTAAAAAGATACTAGTCTTTCACACAGATATAGCCTAGCATTAGTTATGTGGCTCCCAGAAATGTTTTTTATGAATGACAAACATTTGACTTCCACTTTACTGTCTGTAATTACCATAAGAGTATTAATTTCTTCCTATTATCTAAGATCTGTTGGAAGGAGGTCATTTAGAAAAGATCCCCCGAAAGTATAAGAAACATCTCTGTTACACCATTTTCCTTGTCATGATGGCTAGCAGTTAAAGACTGGACAAACATTTCCACAGGAAAATTATTTGGGTCAACATTTATACGAGATAACGTCTCTATAGGTAACACATTACTTTCCCCGGCTATTAAAATGTCTAGATTGTAATAATATAAAAACATTATGCTGTACAAATATTCAGTTTGTTCCAAGTTTGTTTGGTAATTTTGGGAGGTGTCTTATAGCATGATGTTGGACATTCCTACCTCAATAATGTCAGCCTGACATTCTTACCTATGTTTCCAAACCCTCCTCCACAGGTTTAATCTCTCCTTGGTTACAGCTCGTCTTAAATCATGTAAATCCAGCCGGGACTAGCTAATTTTCCAGTGAGTTGCTTATGATTGAAAGTGGCCCTGCAACAGAACACTGGATCTAAAAACACACAACCTTTGAGAAATTTGTGTGTGAATTCTACCCAATTTAATAGCTCAGTCATATTCTTATCTGCAATGTAACCCTTTACAAGACTTCAGAAATACAATAAAATTGCAGATGTGCATCTCTGATAAGAATTCTCCATCCATAACACAGTAGCCTGTAACTAAACCAGATAGCCATTTAGATTTTATTAGGATAGCTTTATCCAAAATACCATATAAAGGAAAAGTTATCAGAGGTTATAGATGGTGGGTGGAAGAGAGCAGTGAGTCACGCTCACCATGAGTAAAAGTGCTGACCCTCTGAAAAGCACTGCTAACGTGTCTGTGAAAAAACAGCTCACTCTTCTTCTCCACAACAGCATTTCTGAAATAAGACAACTGAGTATTCAAGTGGCAAAACCAATACTCATTGCTGCAACCTTGGGGAACAGAAGCAGGGAAGTTCCAAGGTTTTAGATTTGTTTAACTGAAGAGCTGTCAGTAACATTTTTTTAAATGCAGAATAGTCAGTCATCAATTCAATTTGGTTTTTTGTCAAACCAAAGGAGAAATAATTATTTTTAATATGGAATATTACAGGCAACAATCTTCCAAGGACAACGGGAATCAATGATTTGGAACTTACCCTTTGCAATTGATTGGTGGACACTGTTAGGTTGGATATATAGCAATTTCAAAGACAGTAGGTAAAAATCTCAGAATACGTTTGAGTCTCTTCTAACAAATCTTTCAGGTGAGAAGCATTGACTGTTTATTATACATCTACTGGGAAAAACCTGGCAACAAGGCAGTTCAAGCCAGCAGAATTAAAGGTGAAAGACTAACCAGTTCATACTCAGAAACACACATCAAGAACTGCTTTCCAAATGCTTCAAATCCTGATCTCACACACTACTTCACTTTGTGCACTGCACAATCTCACTGAAGCCAAAAAGACTATACATAGTTTTTAAATGTTAAATGCATACAAAATGTTTTAAATATCCCCTAAAAAATTAAAGAAGCAAGTGTAATAGTTCAATGAGTGCAGAAGTCTTTTTCCTACAAAACTGCCCTTGGAATTGCATTTATTTTGGTAAAATCCCCATCACCAAAACAAATTTAAAAAAATAAATCTTTCTTTTATCAGGGCCAAGTTATGTATGATTCACAATGACTAACACTGTGTCTTGCCCTGTGAATAGGCTCCTTTGTGCTCAAAGGGAGAAAAGGTGGTAAGAATCTTATACTTGATAAATTCACACTTCCCTAGTATTACGAGCATATGCAGGACCAACTACTTTACTTCACCAAACTACAAGGAAATTCCCAAGAAACAGGTGTGCACAGGGGACAGCAGATGAAGGGAAAAAAAATTAGGTTTGATACCAACAAAACATTTCTTGTCCTTATTTTCCTGTCTTTTTCTTCCTCCTTTGTTACCCTATAAAACATTCCATTAGAGCCAAAACAATGAGATAATTTTGGGGAGCACATTAAGACAGCAAAGAAGGATGTACAAGGAACTATTTAATCCATAATAGAAGACTCTCAATCAAAGGGTGGGGGAAGACTGTCCAGAAAGTCTTCTTCCCACATTACTTTCTCCCTTACAACATTCACCAACACAATCAAAAAAGTTTTGGAAAAATCAAAATGTCATTTCTAAGGAAATGAACTTGCCAGTAAAAATTCAGTCAGCTCTACTTTTTAGTATAATCTTCTGTAGGTTTTTCCTTTTTTGTTTGCAAGTCAAACACATCACTTTCCTGCTCTATAATGGAAGATACTCAACAATAGCTCTCGAACGCAAAGACTAAGTAAGGAGAAAGAGAACACTCAAATAAAAACAATTGTGTCTGATGTGAAGGTATCTTCCATCCTGGAGAGACTAAAACTATTTGTGAACAGTTTTCATTTTAGACTAATTTTTGCACAGATTGACCTCCACAAACTGCAATGGAAATAACCGTAAACTGCACTGAGTTGGGAATGTGATTGGTCCATAAGACTTTATTTTAAATAAATAATACTGTAAGCTCACTTTTCACAAGGACTTGTTTATCTGTAAAAGCGCTTCACTTGGTACTAGTCACTTCAACCAAGATTTTAAAGGGGTTCTGTCAAAGGAGTTTGTTAAATGGCTCAGCAAATATTCTAGGATGCTTTTGGGGAGCAATACAGCTGCCGTGTTTTACAGTGAAGTGAACATTTTAAACAAGATTTTACAAGATACCTCCCACATGGCAAAGAAGTGTTTTCTTCCAATTCGCAAAAAATTCCATAAATTTGTCAGCGAAAACAGATTTCAAAGAATTATTAGAAGCATATTTCACAGTAACTAGAGCAATCATGTTTACGTTCCAAAATGGAGTACAATACCAATTAACTGACACTTGTAGCAACACACTGTATCTGTGAATTACACTGCTCACAGGAACAAATGTGTTCAGGAATGCACAATGGAAGCAGGAGATAGGTTCAAGATGTTTTGGAGCAGGCTGAATTACAGACAGATGTACACAACAGCATGTCCAGTCAAAATGAATTAAAGCAGAAACATTCAGAAAAAAATAGACGTAGATGACCAAATCATATTGTTATAATTAACATACCTTGCAGTGACACCTGTGGCTTTCCAAGATAAGAAATCCGGAAGGTCAAAGAAGTAGCCTGCCTTCTCCCAGCATGATTCTTTCAAGTTCTAACAAAAAAAAAAGTAGAAATGCAGATATTAGAGGCCAGGCATGATCACGTGCTTATTTTAATGCAATTTAAAAACCTAACATTTATGTAAAAATGACAATTTCTACAAACCAAATATTCTGATCATCCAATCTGCTCTACTCACTTTACAGTGATTTACTGCCTGAAGAACTGAGCCTTTCCCCCACCACAGACTGATCATAAGAAAACTTTCCCATGAAGAGTTTATGGAGGCACATGTTTCAGATCAATAACGTGGGCTCTCTCAGTTGTTCCCTGTCAGCTGCTCAAGGCAGAGCAGTCTCCAAGTCAACAGAAAACTTTCTCAAAAAATACTTGCTTGAAGAATGCTCTACCTTCTAAAATCAACCATTTAAAATTCAATATTTTTGAATTGTAAGTACAGGAAGAAAATAAATATCTCTGTGAGCACAAGAAAAATGCTTTCAAATCTATTTCAAAATGACTGAAATATGATTGAAAATATAAAGAACTTGTAAGCTTTCAGTGAAGCTTTTTTCCACAGCTGGGTCATTCCGGAGCTCTCAACTGCCTGGAATAACCAGTAACAATCAGCTTTAAAACCACACTACAACCCTACAAGTTGCCATCACAGCATGCACATGAATTGACATGAACAATTAACAAAAGCTTATCTTTGTAAACTCTGCCCCTCTGCAAAACTTCCTTGAAATGCATAACAAGACCAAAGCAGTATGAGTGCCTAAGTTTCCATTTGAAAAGAGATTCGGTGTGATTTCATCAGCTGAGGGAACAGCTGAAGACAGTTACAGGAAAACCCTTCAATTAAAAGTATATCTGCAAGCTCCCAATGGCCATGTGACACTTCCTACCTCCTAAAAAACTTCTACAAGACAGATCATTTGCAGAGAGTTTCCAACACTATATTCTGCAGAGAGCTAGTGGTCCAGAATGCAAGAAGTCCATTGGAAGAGGCCAGTCACATCACCTGGACCAGGCTCTATTCTTTGTTTCTATCTCCAAAGCTCAGTCAGATATCAGCTTATGACAGCAATGCAGATTCTTAAAATTACTTTTCCACGAGAACAATCTCCACACTTGCCACAGGTATCAGATGATGATGAATGGGAAGAAAGTTTCCCACGAGTGACGTTCCAATGTGACAGAAAGTGTGAGCATCACTGTCCTGCAATACAACAATACCATCCAATGGCCACCTCTGGCCTCAGTGCATTAAAATAACTGAAGAATATCAAAACCAAGCAAAAGCCAGTGCTGCCAACCACAAGGTTCACAAATCAGACTTCCACTGGAAGATAAAATGGCTTTAAAAACCTCCACCATCTTTTTAAATAATTGAAACAGTGGGAAGTTTTCTCACTTAAGAACAGCTGTTTTGCTAGAAATGCAAACCCTAGCTGGGGCCTTTTGGACATGAAGCCCTGCTAGATGGCACAGCTTCAGCCATAACACAAGTTAGGTCAACACTTGCATCTAGCAGGCTAAGGCAGAGTTGGAGAGATACTTCAGAAGTGCATGAGATGGGAAATTACATGCATCTTCATCTCTACACAAGAAATCTGAGGGATGATTTATTTGTCTTCTTTTAGCATTCAGGTCCCATGTTTTTCATCTACTCTTCTTAAGTTCAGGCTAAGACTCTTGTACAAGATTCCAGAGGCAGATAATTTTTTAGAGAAGTAAAAGTATTAAACGCTAAGAGAGTCTCAGTAGCCTAAGATTTGCCAACAGCAACTCCAAGTCATCCTCCCCCTCCCATCCCAAAAAACCTTGTAAGAACCTGTGGTACACCGTTGAGCAGATTTTGGCAAAGGGTCTAGAAATTTTATAATCATGCTTTTCTTTTCAGAGCTCTTTTTTTTTTTCCCCAAATTACTTATTAATTGTCAATAACTAACATGACAATTTATCTGCATTTTAAAAGCTGCCATCAGTTTTCTGGAGTAAAAATTAATTACATGCAGTATCAAGAATATACAAGCTGAATTAAAATTACATTTTAAAAACTGCTCTTTGGCTCTATAACTTCATTCAGATACTATGTGATATCAACCAAAATCTTACAAGTCTAGAAAGTTACTGAAATGGAATTTATGAATTTCAGAAACTAAAATGCAACTGGATAAAAAAAAAAAAAAAAAAAAAAAATTTTTTTTAGGTTTGGATCTTGCAAAGAATCTGTCTTCTTTGAATTTTGTTCTTCAAGAGCTTCTAAAACATACTGGATTTCAGCTGAGTTCATACAACCTTTTAACATAAAATGCACAACCTTTGGATGCCTGTTCCTAATCACTCAAGTTTAGCTTACTTCCTAGACATATGTGGCTGCTACTCACTACAAATTTCACTATATATGTGAATGCAGAGGTGCTCCATAGTTTAGTACTAAGGTCATTCAGCCTAATTATTCTGATAATAAAATCATTAGAGAATCACAGAATCATATTCTGATAATAAAATCCATTAGAGAATGACAGAATCACTTAGGTTGGAAAAGACCTTCAAGATATTATGTATTGTTAACATACCTGACAACCTTCAAGAACCAACAGGAGTAGTTTGGCTATTAGTGTTAATCAGAATAGAAATTGGATTAACTGTCCTCTTCAACCAAATCTGTTTCATCAAAGATACTCCTTGGGTCCTTATTCTGTTACTTCAAGAATTCCCAAAAGCCACATGTTAGTGACACTAAAATATGTTGTTTCATGAACATCCAAATGATTCATTCTTTGCCATCTTGATGCTTTGTCATCACGAATTAGTACAGACAAAAAAAATCATAGCATGCCCTGATGCTTTTTCCAAAGAAATTTAAAAGTCTCCATGTTTTCGACACTCAGTAAAGTTAATTCTAATTTATTTTCACTCACAGTCAGGAATCTGTAACCACATTAAAAGGATTGTGGAAAAGACCCGGGAATGTTCCCAATGCTGTATTCACATCCTGCGACTCACCCTCCAAACTCACTTGTAAAGAAACTAATTCAATCTTTCTATTTTCCAGGGGTACTTATGGAGTCCCCTTTCTTCATCTCTCTCTGATTGTTCTAGGGTTTTTTAACAGCTATACCTCCAAACAGTTCTTTGAGATACTTACAGAGAATCTCAAATACTTGGGCACAAAGAGTTTAAGAATTATGAAGTACAATGTTTTTTAATCTTCCTAGACAAGAAGGGTCTAGGAGACTGAAGGATCAGGGAACTGATACAGAGCACATGAAAGGCCTCCACTGCCCATTTATCCCTCGACAAGTGAAAAGATTATCATGAAGCCATACTCCACAATTTTGTACTGTGTTAAATGTATTTGTTTACTGCTTCACTGGACTGAAAACAACACACACCAGCAGAATTTCATGTGAGCTCCAGCAGCTGATACAATTTTTCGAGACACCTAGAGATACATTCTCCTTGGGAAAGCTGAAAAAGCTTTCACATTCAGATTTTACTGGTTTGCTGAGGTAGTTTCTGTACAGAAAACCTCTGATTTCTACTCTTACTGAGTATATAATTTTCTCTTAAGATGAAGTGATCTTCAGACATCTAATGTTTGTGAAAACGCATTTTTTGCCACCAGAAATAAAATGTGTCAGACATCCTGACTTTTTTTATTGTTAATACAGGTTAAATATGAATCAAATTATCTTAAATGCCATTACAGACAGCCTTTGGATCAGATGCCTCTTGGCCACGGGATTAACTAAAGATGGACTAGAAGCAAGACATCTGATTTAGCAAAGGGGATCAGCCTGAATTTCATGGCTACTTATCAGCCAAAACCCACAAATTCAAAAATCATCCCAAAACTGGTGGTTAGAAATCTAGATTAAAAACAGGAGAGACAGATGGAAGCAGAGAAATGTTTTACCATTTAGTGTAAAACAGAAAAGTAACGTGAGCATTCAAGTTCCACATCAGGTCAAAAATCTAAGTCATCTGAAAATCAGGAGAGCGACACATTCACTGAAGAACCGTCTGTTTTTCCCAATTCAACCCCAAATTTTAATGTTAATCTCCCAGGCAGGCTGTAATAGTAGTCTATGTAGTGTATCAGTCTCTCCTTATCCAAATTACAAAAAAAAAATATATACTGTGTGAAAGGAAGGAAGAGAACAACTGAAGAATTAATGCACACACTCATGGGAATATAAGAAATTGGTGTCCCGTGCCCTACTTCAATTCAGACAAAGCAAGGACTTGGAACTTGCATCTCCCACACTTCAGATCGGACGCCAAGCCATGTGACAGAGCTATTCTGAGATACCCATGATAGGCTCTGAGCAGAAATTCTACCCTTGACAGAGCCAAAACTGCAAACTGATCAATTTTGCAACTATAAATTGCATTCTAATTGGTAAAAAATTAACTAAACAGAATTATTAGATTCATCTTGAGGCTGGAACTGGGGCAGGGGGCGTTGGAGAGGAAGGGCTTGGGAAGTAACCTCTTAGAGTAAGGCTACTGCTGAAGGTGGAGAAAAATGTCTTGCTGCAACACACTATCAACCAAGACACTGCCTTGGACACGTGTATGTAATCAAATCCCTGCGGCACCCTGAGCATAGCACCACAAGTCAGGCAAGCATCAGAGTCCAGGTCAGAAAGGGCTACAGAGGGACAGACCAGGCACATTAAAGGCTGAGTTGGAGGAAGCTGTAACAAGGCGAGAAGGACAATCTCTGTGCATGTTGTAAGCCACACCATACTGCAATGTAGCGGAGAGATACAGCTGGGAGACAGACTGAATAGAACATACTTAGAGATGTAGGTGCTTCAAACATCCCAGCTATTAATCCTTTTTCAAAATGGTACTTCTGCTTGATTAGCAACTGCAAGTAAAAGCCAAACTCAACAGTCCAAAGTACAACTTAAGGACACATATCTGCACCCTGTATGGATTTTGATAACACAGAGCTGTTGAGGCATTTATAAATGATTCTAATCAAGAGTTCAGTTCCAAAGCCAGTAGCTTGGACTCATTCTCACTTAACATGGGATTTATTATTTATTCTAATGGAAAAATATTCAGTCACATTCAAAAAAACAAAAAGCCAGCTGCAAAGGCAGCAAGCAATGGAGAAGACATCCATCAACAAAGATGCCGCTGCCAAGCTAATGCCAGTACATCCACTATTATTCTTCCCTCCACAGACAGGGAAAGAGATGTTTTAATTGTTTCTGCAAATTATCCCATTGCTAGTTACAAGTCACAGGTTTACAGAAGAAGGACAATAATGAATAAAACAGGAGCTGTAACCATAGCATACAAACATCACTGAACACTGTGCCAGAAGAAAAAAATAAATTACTCAAAACCTATTGATTTCAGTTATCAGTTGCAGAGGAATGATATGTTAACCAGTCAATCTGTGAAGTGATTTTTTTGGTAAAGGGAGGCTTTTCTTTGCTCTTATACACCATATTAAGAGCAGAGTTGTGAAGGCACAGTATATAAAGACTGCCTTTCATTTGGAGACAGTTACCAAGCAAATACCTACTCCCAGTCCAGCACCCCCACCCATTTAGAATAAGCTAGAGCATCTCTGATTTAATGGGACTAATATTTTTTAGAAATAGCTGATCTGTAATGTCATTAGTATGAGGAAAACATAACAAGAATCCTTTCATTTTGGCACAAGACACAATAAAACTTCCAGCCAGAAATTAGAAAGGAAGATTTTTTTTCTTCTGCTACCTCTGGGAAAAAACCAAAAACTAACAGGCTAATTCTAGAGCTGGAAAAGCCTTCACTGAAGTTTTTATGTTGCTCTGTTTAAGCTATGCTCTCACTGCTGTCATGTTGGTTTGCCATGGCATAGACATCCGTACAGTCATGTTGTACTGACACACATTTGCAGCAAAATAATTTCCAAGTGAAGGAGTATGTACCTACGTGTTCAGTTCATACGCACGTATCTACCTGCCAGAACTATCTACACGCTCATCCAGGCAGTGAATATCCAATTTCTTTAGCCAAAGTCAACAAAACAGCACAATCTGCTTTGCAAAGCCACAAAAAATGTACCTGCAACTACAGAAGTAAAAAAGTATTGCAGTAAGGTTTTGCAAGATAATTCTAAACAACGAAGAAATCTAAGGAAGTAACAGCAAGAGAAGTGAATTTAATTGGTTATTTTGAAAGATCCAGTAATCAGGGACTACTTTCCTTTTCAGTGAAGTTTACATTCCAACTTACTGACTTCAGAAAGACTTTGTCAGAATTATCTTTCAGTTAGCTTCTAAATATTTGTGAAAGGATAATGATTCTTTATTTCAACTTCATCTACAGCTGATGTTCTTAATTCAGCTGACAACATTCAAAAGTCAAATGTGACTGTACCCAAGGAAATTAGCTTTTTAAAAAAATTATACACTCATTTTGTTTTACAATACAGATTTAACACTGGACTCTCTTTATCACCACACATGGTCCACACAGGCAGAGAAATATAATGCTCCTTGTAAGCGGACCACAGATGTGCACACTTTAACAGGACTGCCCCACAGGCTATACAGTAGCTGCATTTGGCTGATCATTTACTACAAACAGCTGTCCCCAACATGCAAACTCCACTTGCAGTGATGGCTTTGTCACAGGAACACCTATCTGCAATCACAAACGTCAAGACCACCCAATTAATTTCATACAAACCACTAGGCGCCAGAGGGTAAAATGATTCAGCAGCGATCAAACTAAACTGAATGTAAGCCTATATAATTCACACAAAAGATCTCAAAAGGCCTACTACGGCCTTCCTAGTTTAGTTTCTTAATTCAAAAGCAAAATGGAATAGAGATGAAGAGTTGGAAGAACAGAATATACCTTGATAGATATTTAGATAGTTAAATATCTAAAGATAGATGAAGACAGAATAATTAAATACCTATTCTGTATACAGTGAGAACATAAGGAGGTGAACTGTTAAAGAGAAAGCATTCTACAGAAAAGGATGTCAAAAAGAAGCAGATGAGAGTAATCTTTGACTTCGACAAAAACCTGCAAAATCCCTCTGCAAACAAATACAAGTCAAGTGTAAGAAGAAAGCCACAAAAGATAAGGACCAGTATCTACTTCTTGTGCCATGATCTCAGCTAACTCCTCACACTGAGCGAGGTCATCTTCAAATTCAATTCTAGTAACAGGATGATGGAAATGGAAGAGTACAGTTAGGTCACCTTAGCCCTCCCCCCCTTCTCCTCCCTCTTCATTACCTCCTACTGATTCAGAGTAAATTTGCAAAGTCATATTCTTTAGTAATACTTTCAATTGTTTAGATGAAAATTCTTCAAGTAACAGAAATTCAATTCCTTTCTTTGACAGACAGCCTAGTCCCTTGAAGCTTGGTAATACTGCTGAACTGACTGATGTTAGACCCTTCCTCACAGAGGTCAAGTTTTCAGAGACTGTAGTTAGAAGAGCCCAGGGCAAAAAGTAAGAAGACAGGATCCCCTAATGTGGCCTTCCATAGCCAGGTTAGCACTGTAGAAAGGGATGACAATCTACACACAATTAATCCAGAGGTAGAACAACAGTCCAAAGGGTCATTTTAGTATCAATACCTTAACTCACTTCCAAAACTGCTAGTTAGTCTTCTAAATCACCAGTCTCCTAAATGACTCAAACTAATTTAGTTTACAGTCACATTTGTGCAACTTATCTTGTATTAACAAGACTGCAGTTTCATATGACTGAATCCACAGAATATGAAACATGGAAAAGTCAAGGAAAATCTTGAATATTTAGCCATTAGGCAATAAACTCAACAGAAACATTTATATTTATGCCAGCCTAAATAAACTTTGAAGCTCAAGAAAACAATGTTAAGAGTTCCAAAGTCCTGAGGATCCACTGAAGGGAATGTATTTCATTAGGACTAATTTTAAGTTACAATTACATCCTGGGTTTTGTTACAAATACATGAGGTTTGATTAAAAGAAAAGTATCATTTTCCCAGTGACATGAAAGCTAACTCTACTGGTTACTTCAATGGATGTATAAATTGTTCTTAATCATTAGCACCAGGTAATTTTCTCACCACTTCAGACACAAAGCAGTTATTTTCCCCACTGCACCCTCTCTGCAAAACCTAGATCAATGCAAGAAGATATGGAACGTGCACAGCACCAATCCCAGGCAAAGATGTACAGGGGAAAAATCGCAAAAACATTTAATAACAGAAACACAAAACTCCTGAGGAGTTCAAAAAAAGTTCCAGGGAATTCAATGCAAAAGTCAACAGTGAGTCTTCATATATTAGGGTGTACTCGCTGACCCAGGGCATGACTATACAAAGCATATGGCTGTGTTTTGTGTTTTGTTTATAGATGGTTTGTTTTGTTTACCCATGTGTAGTACATATTGTAGCCATGCCAAGCTTTCTGATCAAAAAACTTTCCAGAAACGTGATGCCTACCAAAGGGACAAAGGCCCAAAGTAGTTCCTGCATACACCTTGGTTTAGCCAGTTTTGATTATAGCCAGTCATAGAAGAATGCGACAAATCCACTGCCTGCCTTAAGTTCCTGTGGTACTGTCAGATATATGACAACATTAGGGAGGAATATTAGGAAAGGAATAGGGAAGGAAAGGGAAAAAACCACCCCTCTGGTCCATGGCATGGCAATGTTGACTGGGGAATGATATAGTTCACTGTCTCATATGTTTCTAGAACTAAGAGGCAAATGAAATTTTAGGAGCTTGTTTCAGAGAAAAGATACATGTACGCACAAAGTACAGTTAAATGGTGGAATTCATTACCACAAGACACAGTAGGTATAAAAAGCGCATGTGGGTTCAGAAAAGATTGGCTAAATTCATAGAGCAAAAAGCTCACTACTAATCAGACAAATAATTAATCAAACTGATTTCAGGCCTGACCCAATACGGTTCTTGCATCAAGCAGCAGGCTGCACCACTTGCAGTCAGATGGCTGGAAATAGTTCTAGAAATACTGGGAGCATTTTCAGAAAAAAACCTGAACCAACTGTACATATTTGCAGAGGCTGGCATAAAATTCTAGGAGAGCGTTTTATAGTATAGCAACAGACTTTTGGGATGCTTTGAGAGGGATCTTATTTTAAAGCAGCTCCTGAGACTGCACGGCTCACTGGAGCAAGCAGGAGGCTTGGTAGGAAAGGTTACTTCACGTATGATACAGAAAACATAAGCAGAGGTGAGGATTTAAGTCTGATGAATAAACTACTCGGATCTACAGCAACTGACAGAAGTCTTGCTGGTAGCATATTTGGTGATATTTAGCAGCCAGGAAAGCTGGAGAAACTGAAGGCCATGCTCACAGCCAGGCACACAGTGTGGGCAGACACTGTGTAAAACTTCCCCAGGCAGTTCTGCCAACACATCTCAGCCTTAACATTCAGTGCTCATAACGATTCCATTTTGGCCCTCAACTTGGCCACACCAAGGGCCACATTTTTTAAAAGAGCCCAATCTTATGCCCATGAAGCTCCCATATAGCCAACTGACTCAACGTGTGGCGTGCACAAACCAGGTACAGTGCAGTCATTTTCAGAATACCAGCTGTCACGATTAAATAGAAGCACAATGGGAATTCCAGTTTCAACTCTACAAAGCTTTCAGATATTCTCAGTTAAAAAGGATAAAATAAAATCTCTCTTTCTGCTTGCTAATCCTGTGATTCTCCCAAGGGATGTGAAAACGAAACTTGCTTTTTGCCAGCTTGTGCATTATCACTAGTTTAAGAAATAATCCTGCAATCAGAATAGAATATTTTTTTCTTGTGGTGTATGAGCTCGATCAAAATCTCATTCTGCCATGCCTCTGGGAACTGTGCAGTATTACCAGGAGGGAAATACACTAAAAACAGAAAATAAAGAGGATACAACTCAAAAAAAAACCATTAAGGAAGCATTAAGTACCATTTTCTAAGTAGTTTTCATGATCATGCCTTTAATACCTGTGTCATAGTTGCTTCATCAATAAAATATTAATAACAAAGAAACTGAAGAGACTTAAGTCATTTGTTATTCGTAGACCACTTGAAGACACTCCACTGAATAACAACATATGTGATACTGGTGTTTTAGCTCTCATTTGGAGAGCATGAGATTTAAAGTAAAATTTGACTCCTTAGCAAAAAGTGAAAACACTTGCATTACATGAGGCTGAATTTCAGCTGTCAGAGGCTAACATGAACTTTTGCTACTAGCCTTAAATCACATAATACACAGGTGCATTATTGTGATTGGTGCTGAAAATAAACTGTCACTCTTCACACAATTCCCTTCACCAGCCTCTTTGCAAGAAGTATAAAAGCAGTAAGCAAAGACTCAATCACATACCTATCCAAAGCTAAAAAGTTTAACACTACATGCCCACATCTCAGCTGATTACAACTGACTTGATAATAAACATTACTGTCCCTTCTCATGAGCTTGCTGAGGTGCTACTGTAGATGTTGCTTAAGGTGCCCGAGTTAAGCAGGCTAAGCTTAAGCAGTTTAAGTCTTTACCAGTGCACGCAGGATGCAGAAACTGTCATGTGAGCAGCTCAGCAAGTAGATACTGAGGTAAAAAACCCCCTCTCATAAGGATAATAATCTCTTTAGCTGGTATGTCAGGAGCTGAAAGGGGACATATGAACAAGCCCTGTTTTGTAATGCCCTTCTGCCAGGCTGTCTCTGCTACTGGCCAGCATGCAGGGTAGGTGTATTCTATTTTCTACCCATTTGCTCATGGAGGGAACAAGCCCTATAATACTTGCTCTCCCCTTTATACTAGAGCAATTATGTCAGAGGGCTTTGGGGCCATAGCGCAGACTTACACCTCTGGGGGACCACACCTGGAGACCCCATAATCTGGCCTTTCCTGATCAGTCAGGTACTGATATTCCAGACCTCACAATATAAAAATGTTCTAAACACAATGGATTCATTTATGGTTTTTACAGCTTACTTTTTATTATTTATAAAATGACTGATATATGATACTCCTAGCTCAGGAAGGAAAGAACTAATAGATGGATATTCGCATTTCAGTATAGTATCTACAAACAACATTAATTATCCTCTATTATCATTAATCTGTCAGTACCTGCTCCAACCAGTTAATTCCTTTGACTTTCCCCAATCTGCACCTTGTTACTATACGATGTTTCATGTTTGTAAGGACAGGAGACTGGCTGCTTGAAACTGGCAGCAAGTAATTTACATTTGGGCTTTATTAAAATGACAGCAAGTATCACTGCGACCAAATGTAAAAGCCAGACTGGAGGAGGTTATAAAAAATTCAAGTGTCGAGCATTTCTCCTTTTATCTGACAGCTATTATTAAATGGCCATATGTCATTCTGTAACACACAAAATGTAAACACAAGAGACAGCGGTAGAGTTCCACGTTATGAACAGAGCACCCTCCCTCTGCAGATGGTCTGTTTCCTACAGATGGGACAGAACTAAATTGAAGCTGTAGCTGAACAGTTTCTCTACCAGCAGCCAAAGACATCACATGTCACCAGGCTGTTGGGTGCAGTGCCTCAAAGGCAGCACCACCGGCCATGAGACCCGATATTGAGGTGGGGCTGGATTCAAAGTGCTATGAATCCATCCCAGAAGTGGCACCTACACCCTTGTGAGCATGCCCAGCTACAGTAGTTGGAGCAGGAAATACATCTCTGCTACTAAATCCTACAATACTTCAAGGACTCATTTGTTACCTGCAACTAAATTTGTACACATATCTAACCTTGAAATTAGACAAGAAAGGCGTATGAAATGTTTCAATCAGGAAATGCTAAACTTCAGTAAAATCAAAGATATTTCTAAATAACTGAGAGGAAAAAAAGAACCTCCAAACATTTTCACCACAATTTAAGGTTGGCCTTACTTTGCAGGCCTTTGAGTTCAACACTAAGGCTGAAGACTTTTGTTTTAGAAATTTCCTTCTCGGAAATTAACAAAGGGCATTAAGCACTAGGAAAAATGCACCACAGTCTTAGGTATACTCACTTCTTTTATCCACAGCAATTTAGGTGGCTGCATTTCCACAGACATCACTCCCCCTACGTAGCTCAGAACCCTGTGCTGCGTTGCATTGATGCGCTCAACTTGACTGACTGCACGATGGTCCATCCACATAATAACATTCCTATAGCTTTGTCCTTGGGGAGGGGGAAAAAAAAAAAAAAATTAGGTCTGGTTTAACCTCACCTTGGTACTGTAAATTACTAGACTCTAAGCTGCTTCACACTTTCAATTCCACATAGAAAACTCAAATTCTATATGTATTAATAATCCATAGTAGATATCTAAAGATAAAATTCTAGCCCTCCGAGACAACTTTAAGACATGCTGAGCAATGAGAACGCTGACTGAAACCAGTCAGGCTTGTGAGCATTCAACAACTTTGAAACACCATGCTCTTGTAGACTATCTTTCATTGAAAGAACCCAAATTTCTTGACAAAGCATACATATTTAGCTAAAAATACAAAAAAAAGAAGCATTTTGGTGACTAAGAACTAAAAATGTGACAAAATCTCAGCAATTAGATTATGAACTAAAATTAACTCAGCTAATCAGCTAGCTAGGTAGTTACAGGGATTCTCTTTCCTCCTCAACTGTTATGAGAACTACCCTAATTCCTTTCAGAAATACAGTTTCAGGGAGATAATTTGCTGAAATGCACTCAACTTCAGGACATAGCCTCTCATGTATAATCTTGAAAACACACTCCAAAACAAGGCAGAAGTATGAGGCACACCAATATTTCTATATTAGAACTGTGAGACTGCCTGAAACCACACCATTGCACACCCATACCAGCGTGACAGTATTCAGTGCATTCTTGTTGTCTTATTTAGCACCACTGGGTAAACTCAAAGTTCTTGGGGATCTCAGAGAATAAAAAGTGAGAACTGAATTTGACTCAATAGACCAAAATAGCCCCAGACATCATTAGGCATTGAACAGATTGTAAGAGACTCTCAAACTGAAAAATAAATAATCTCATCTAAATTTAGCGAAGGACGTTTTGGGGGCAAAGCTGGTTTTTTAAGAAGAATAGAAGATGACAAATACATCTGAGAATAGAAAGGGAACATCAACAGAACTGTGATTATGGCTCTTGGAACTACTGATTGGGCACACACCTACTCTTAAATGGGATTCACTAAAAAAAAGCGTATCACAGATTTTTTTTGAGACTTCTGAATAATCTACTCAAAAACTAAAAATTAAAATTTTTAGAAAAAGGTCACAGACTGTTTCTGAAGTTTAGCACTGTCCTAGACAGAGATAGAACACCAGTGTAATAAAATACATAAGCTGAACCTCTTGCTAGCAGCTCCATGACAGAATAAGCAGTTAGACTATGCTAACAATAACATTTTTAGCATTCCTTTAGCCAGTATAGATGGGCATTTATATACACTATAAAAGCTGCGATTAGTAAAGTCTGAAGGTGGAGAAAACATACAGAAAAGACAAATGAGCACAGACTTCTCTAAGAAGCAGTCTCTCTGAACCAAGGTGAATGAATTTGATTTTAGACACGAAACATTTAGCCAAACAATAACTAATACTCAAATTTATTTTCGCAGTACAATTAAAATAGTAAAACCAGAGAAAAATCCACTTGTAAAAAAGCATTTCTATCATCTCTATCTCCAAGAGTCAGCCCCATAACTTAACATTTGGAAGAGATTGTACATTCGCTCACATCAGTGACAACACATGTACAGTAACAACAGTTTTTGTGCTGGAGTCCTACCTTCACGGTTGACTGCCAAAGGTTGGAACTGTTTATCCACAACAACAAGGGAACACGTAGCATCAAAACCAACCCCTCGAATCTGGCTAGCATCTACTCCACAGACAACCTTCTGCAAATATACAAACCACATGTGAATACAAATATATCCATATATATGCAGGTTCCATGTGAACTAATGAGTAGAGAAAATGAGTTACAAGTTAGAAATGCAAGCTCAAACTCTGAAATTTTTGAGATTCAGTATTCTTTAACATGTTTAATAAAAAAATACCCCAAATTACCAAAAATTCTTTGGTTTTCAGAACTGAATTCAAAGGTCCATGAAAAACTTTTTAACCTTACTAGCCACAGTCCTGGATAAAAGCAGGAAGCACAAAAATATCAGAAAATAAAGGTAGCAGAAAACTAGCAATGTTAATTTTATCTCTTTTCTAAAAGCTTGGAGTTAAGCTGCATGTGAAACATGGACACAGGATTAGGGCCAAGTGCTTTCATCAGTTACTTCACTCAGTTCCCACCTGTGGAAGCAACAATCTTCCAGAATTGCTTTGGTAATATTGTGTCACAGTTTTTTGTCTTGCAACAGGTGAAAGGTCCAGAAAATAGAGTTGGTCAAAACCTGTAGCAGTGATACCACCTCTGACATGCACACCTTTTCAAAAGCTCTGCTACCAAGAGTTTGGATAGCATAATTTTTGGAAGATTTAAAAAAAAAAAAATAAATAAATCACCACCCAAAAAGGTCTGAACTTCTTGGCTTCCAGCAGCACTGGAAAAAAAGAAAACCACACAACGCCCACATGGATTAAGTGCCAAGTGAGGATGCAAGACACCTAAAATGTAAAGCAGTAATAAATTGCCACTTCTCAGCAACAATAAAAATATCATTATTTTAATTAATACTAGAACGAAAGACTTTCACTAGATTTGCTGCAGTGCCAGTCTCTTACTGGCTCTGTAAAGTTATAGTTTCAGAGACTGTATTTTACAGCTTACATATAAGAGATTGTATTTAAAGAGGTCCAGAGCAAGGACAAAGCAATTCACAAAGAGAAAAATCAAATAAGTAGAATAAAAGACTTGCTCTGCTTTAAGATCAAGCTGTTCTTCCCTATCACTCCTGTCACTCCCTTCTTTTCCTTCCTTCCCCCTCACCTCATCTCCTTCATCTCAGGGCATTCTGCAGAGCCAAGCTCATTAATGTTTGAAAAGGCTGATCAATAACAAGAGAATGGGTGAAGTGTCCATCTGCAAATTACCAAGCATATCATGAATATTTAAAAAGCCAACCTTAGAACATGGAGCAGGCTGGGGCTTTATTAAGAAAGATGAAATGGCCTACATGTGCACTGCCAAGCAAGGTCACTCATTTACTTTAACCACCAGCATGCGCAGGCAGATCCTTGGATCAGAGGGTACACATTTTCCCTTATAGTAAGGTTTATTTCAATCTGGTTTTATGCTTGATACTATCCACAAATGTACATAATTTACGGGGGTCTTATAAGACTGGATCCTCTTATAATGAGGATCACAGGTGAGAGACATTATGTTAGGCACCATACACAAACCAGATTATAATTTCTCTACAAAAAATGTTCCTTTGTGACTCCAGTGCAGCACAATGCACATCTTTAAATCTATGCATTACCATGTTGTGAGCAACACTGACTGCTCAGAGAACTGCCATGTGGCTAGAATATACACCAGCAAAGCAAAATCCACAGATGTGAAATCCTGAAGGCAGCAGGCAAGTCCTCCCCCTGAGCTAACAGCCCAAAAGAAGGCCTTTCATTCTATTTTCAGCTGTAGCACAAGCTTCTTTCACTCTGGCCTTCAGCTCCTCACCTGTGTAACACTGTGAGGCTACATCAGCCATATCCTCAAGGTGCTTTTAATGCATAAGGACAGTTACAAGTTATACAGTAATACAGCGTGCACAGAATTGAATGTTAAAGGCCAACGACTGGAAGACCTTAAACTTTCAAAACCTGGTGGTTTTTTTCACATACCTTTGTGACTGAGCAACAAGCAGCCCATATGTCCGCAGAGGATTGCTCGTAGTGGTCTGGTTGGGGCTCCCAAATTTGGATTGGCTGATCTGCGTGTGCCACTACTGTCCCAAACCCATCTACCAAAGCTGCACGAACACTTGCCGACCCAACATCAATTCCAACGTAGTATTTGACTGGAGTCTGCTTATTACTGTGCATTTTTAATAAAACCTGTTGGGGGAAAAAAAAAAAAAGGGGTTTAAAAACAGATAAAATGACTAGGGATGGAAAACTGCTGAAAAGGACAGGAGAGATGCTGCTGCACAGGCACTTTGCCTGATAATTCTTTTTTACAGCAATTCTTCACTTGGCATTTTTTAATTAAATTGAGTATTTGAGTCTTGCACTAGTTGTACCATTTTTCTTCAAATGTTTCTATATAAGTTGCATGGCACAGAAGCTCTTGGAAAGCAAATTGTAAATTTGCATGTAAGAATCTGCATGCTATGATAAAGTTCATGCACTCATACAGTCAAGGAAATGAGCTGTAGTCATACAGCATCATGTCTACATAGAGGGAAAAAACAAAAAAAAAAAAGAGAGAAGGAGGTAGGAAGGGAAGGAAAGGGTATGGTTACAAATGCTGCATCAATCAGGAGCTGGTGCTTTACACTGAAGGGAAATTCCAACCCAGAGACTTCTGGGTTCTCCTGAATTCTGGTACACAGGGAAGCTCCTGATGCCTGGTAGGTTGGATTCACCTCTGGACAAGACAGCAAGAACTACCACAAATACCTCATTGCCTCAATGCAAACAAATTACACCCCTGAAGTAGTGAAAGGGGTGGTGTGCTTGGCTCCATTGAACCCTGACCTGAAAGGGAACGAGGAGCCAAGAGCTGCTGCCTCCCACGGAGCCAAACAGCTAATGAGGGGCATATTACTGCTGAATGAGACAGTGAGTCAGGGTGAATTTCTGCAGAATCTGAAAACACTTTCTACTCCCAAAGTGGTATGATGTTGATAATTAAAATAGCTTAAGTGACAATCTGGTACATACTACCCAATTTTGAGCCCTCCAAAGAAAGAAAAAAAAACCCAACAAACCACTTGAAAAACAAACCAGTTAGGTTTTTTAAGAGTTATCCACCATCAATCCACACAACTTTAAAGATACAGAAAATAATTTGCTGAAAATGTGTTATGAGAGCATCCCAGGAAATCTCTGCCTACTCTCTGACAACCTACAAGAACAAAGTGAGGTTAAGTTAATTAGTTTAATTATTCACAATGAGTTGCTTATTTCACTATATTATGCTTAACTATTTGACATTTAATACAGTGACAAATGCACTGTACGTAATTTCTCACAGTTTGTGCTTAATTAATGGTTAACATTTACATTTTAATCAAGCTGGGAGAATGCTAAGTAAGAGCTGATACAAAGTATTTGAAACGTCAGACAAGTACCAAGTTTAATGCTTGTATGAATCTCTTAAGCCTCAGAAAAAAACAAAACTCAGCTGACACACAGCTTCTGATTTCCAGAAAATGAATGGATCAATTATAATTTGATGAATACACAGTATTTACAGAGCACCAAAATGGCTCTACTTAAAAACGGCCCATCTGTCCCGAAGAAGTGACCTGGATTACTTCTGTGTATGGAAGATGGGTTGGTTAGAGGGAGAGGCATTGGCAAAGGGGGAAAGATTTGGAAAGAACTGCTTAGTAGAACAATACGATTAGTCACATTTCAAATGAATCTTTTTTTTTTTTTTAATAGAGTTTAATGGTAAAATATACCAAAAGCCTGATAAATAAAAAACAACCAGTCAAACAGAAAATGGTGAAAGTTCTCTTTCTACCTTCAGACAATAAAAGCTTATCATATAGCCACATAAACCACACTCAACTTCAGCAGCAATGTTTTTCACTTGTTTTATTTCTACAAGACAGAAAACCAAGCCTTTTTTTTTTTTTTCTTCCCTGAAATATCTTGAGTACAGGTCAAGATCTATCCTTGGGTGTCAGTTTGAACATGGTGTTGGCTCAATGGAAGTGGCTGGTCACATCTATGGTTGGCTTGTAACCACTGCTGCTGATGGCTATTACAAAATCACTGAGGGTTAGAGGTAGCAAGTGAAATAAAGACCAAAAAAATGGGGAAAAAAAAGACTATCCCTTATCTCAGAAAACTCCAAGCACCATTCTGGATAATAGTGTAACAGCTGAATTAGGACAAAGTTTCATCTGCACTCAAAAT
The DNA here is from genome assembly GCF_003259725.1 of Athene cunicularia. Taxonomy (NCBI): domain Eukaryota; kingdom Metazoa; phylum Chordata; class Aves; order Strigiformes; family Strigidae; genus Athene; species Athene cunicularia. The sequence continues at coordinate 4,255,872 of NW_020799109.1, forward strand.
AGCATAAGCCAATACCTTGGCTAAAGAAAACTACCCAGCTTCCCCTCATCCTACCTCTTAAATGGTTCATGGAAATGTGGTTAGTCTGTGGAAATCTGTTATCACAACTTGTCCCATGCGACCATTTTGTAGTGCCTGAATCTGCCACTTCATGCTTGAACTACCGCTGCTGAGGACTAGGCACCATTTTTACTGTTCTTGGCTTGGACGGCATTAGCATGAGGAAGCTCTGTCCATCACTAAAGTTCCTCTCAGCACAAACCAAAGCGATTATCAGGCTGCATTCTGCATGCGCCACGGCAGGGTCACTAGAGGAAGTTGTACAGATCATTAGCTTCTAACAATATCAGAAACTAGACCAAAAAATCAAAGCTACAGAGCATATTGCGGTACTGAGGGAAACAGTAGCTGCCCTCTATCAGCACACTGATTCTACCCAGTAGATTAGGTGCCATACACACTAATCTTGTTAAGCAAGGTCATCTTGTTCAAGCGATGAGCAATCAGCTAAAAATAATGGTGTGCCATGAGTCTAACACCTAGGAATATTGGCAAGAAAGCTCGCTTTATTTTCTTGGCCCTGGCTCTATGACCTGGTCAGACTAACAAAAGCTAATGCCTCTGTCACAGAGAGGACAATTCTCCCGGTATCAGTGATTAATACTGCATCTGTCAGCTGGGGATACTTACAGCACTCTGCATCTTCCTCTTAGCCCTTGGCTGTAAAAGCAGTTTTAAGACAATCTTTTCAACAGATGATGTTCACTTTTTAATTTTGCACTCCATCTCCTGAAAGCTTAAAAGGCTGGCTGCAGATGCTGCTAGCTACTTGCAAGAAATTTTACTATAGAGAAATTGCATAAGGCTGTTCCTGATACTATCTCACGAATTTCCCTGTTTTTCCCTATTTCGGCACTGCCTTTAGCTGCTGACTCATAAAAAGAGGAGAATAAACCACAAGCTGCAAACCAGAGGTTTTTTTCAACACAGGCAAAGATTTCTTACTTGCATTTCACAAAATACAAATAGCAAAAGGAGTATTTTACATCCTACCTCCTTCTCACACACACATATTACTCTAAATTTTTATTTCTCTTCCTTGTATGGTAGCCTTGATTTTAGCTCATTAATTGTTTTTGCTACTTAGAGAACAAGCTTAACAGATGTTAGAGAATTAAGCTCACAGTACCTCCTACTCAGCACTTAAAATTATGGCTTTGCATTGGATTCTTCCCACAAACATTTGAAACCTGGAACCCAATCAGCCCATGTAATGTTTACTTTCCTTTTTTTCCTTACTAAGCAACCAGGATGTGCATGTGCAAGTGACTGCACAGGAATCAGTTTGTTTATATGCTCAAGCAGTACAGATCAGTCAGTGCATATCCAACTATTTTATTTCTGTAAATCAGTGGACGTAAGAAAGAGTTAAGTGACAGAGTTCAAAACCAAGAACCGAAAACCTATTTTAACTGGTCTTTCTCTGAGTAAAGCTCACCCAGATTTACAAAGCAATACTTCAACATCTTATGAAAAAAGGATAAAAGTAAATATTAATCCTTTTTTCATGCATAGCAAGCACTAAGTTACTGAGGCTATTCAAAGTATAGCATCTCTGCAATAGGATCCCATGTCTTTGCAAAAACATAATTCAATGCCAAGGGTTTTTCTGGAATACCAATCACTTGGTATGTCACTTACTTGTTAACTGGATCCACTGTCATCTCTAGGTCACAAGTGTCACCAGTTAGGGACTCTGCCTAAAGGTGTTTCTTGAGAACCTAAGAACTCAGCAGTGAGGTCGGTGGAAAATATTTAGCCAAAGTACTTTATTAACAATTTAAAGCAGAATGTTGTCATTCAGTTTTGCTTACAGAAGATTCCTTTGGTACAAGAGGAAGCTTCAAAACAGAAATGAAGAAACTCTTAATGTAGCTCAGAGGTAGAAGGCGGCCCCAGCATAAACTTCTTGCTTTGCAGTTTGGACACCCATGTACATTGCCATGTGCAAGGAAAACTTTGTTGTGTAAATAAAACTTTGGTTTGGATTTTGTATCTATTGGATTCTTAGCATACAGCTTCTGCAGTCAATGCAGTCATGAGCAAAACAGCAAACTGGAAAAACGATTGAAATAAAAAGTCCTAAAGGTCCAGTCAGACAGGTCAATTCCTCAAGCACAATATTCCTAACAAGACAACAAAATATTTGATTCATGAATGATGCATGTTTATGGACTTCCCAAGTTGTGGGTAGCACTGGTAATACCTTCTATACCCCCAAAGCATCTAACTCAGGGAGCCTGGATTCTTGCAGCCAACAAAAAAAGGCCTCCAAAACTTCAATAGTTTTGCCTGTCCATTGCAGAATTAGGGCCTCATATTTACAACTTATTATTTGAATTTGCAAACAGAGAGGGAGAGAGAAAAGAAAAAAAATTCAAAAAGACATGTCCAGCTTGACCGTGTTAGACCATGACTATGACTATAACTGCTAAGACAGGACAAGAAGCCAAAATTCCCTCCAAGCACTAAAACAGCAATGGCCTCTTTCTTTGCAAATCACAGCAGGGACAGAATGGCTTTTCAAACAAGCATTTATGATCAAAGGGCTACAGCATATGATAAATATTTATATGGCCTATTAAATAATAGTCTGTATAAATATTATTCAAAATGTGCGTGCTGGAAACCACAGACTTCCCAGTTTATCCTTAAACAAATGTGCTAGTTTTCCCACATAGGCCATGAAAAAAAAGAAGGGGTGAAACTGTCATTTGCAAAAATATTTCTTTAAAAAAAAAAAAAAGAAAATCCTTAACATTGTTTTCTTTAATTTAAAAGGCATGACTAAGTAACCGAATGACTGTTTCATTACAACTACCTACTAAGCTCAGTCTGTCCTACCTTACTTCACGGTTATCAAATTGCCAGGACGTCCCTTTCTGTTAAAGCTGAAGTGCAGGAAGGCTGCACACTCACATGCACGCAGGCCGAAGCTCAGCAGAAAGTATTTATCAGCAGCAAGTATAGATTTTGTGAAGGACTGGCATGTCTCTTTTAAACTTTGATCTTTGGAACGCTGCAGGCTGCCCAGACCCAGCAATCATGGATAAACAGTATGTTTTTAGTAGTGCAGCTGTGCTTTTCTATAGATTACCGAGAAAAACATTAACAGGCTCAAATTAGGCTTCATAATCTTAGCGTGAAAAGATCTAAATATGTTAAATAAAAGCTGCTTTTCAATTGTAGAAAGGAGATAAAATGAAAGAGGCATTTTTGTCATGATATTGGAAATTCAGCTTTTTGATGGCTTTCTAGGGTTACAGTAAACTAACAAAAGTGGTGCTGGTAGAGTGGCAATCACTTCTTGAAGACAGTGAACTCCTTTTCCTCTTTCAGGATCTTTAATTCCTGTTTGGATGTGAAGAGACAAAGAAGGCACATGTCTGTGTGGGAGAGTGGGAGCAGATGGGGAATTCTAATGCTGCATTGAAGGGCAGTACTAATATAGAATAATACCCTTAAATGCCCAAGGGACTATGCTATAACTACCAACAAGCATTTATTTTTCAGCTACCCAACAGCAAACAAAACAAAAACAAGGAACAAAAGCACACCTCATCTCCCCTTTTCCCTTCCCAAAACAGAAACACGTACATGCAAGAGATCTCTGTCTTAGGAATGTGAGGACTCTGTTAACAATAACAAAACTGGAATAAATAAAAAACAAGCTGGAGAAAGCATGCTTCTTCACTAAAACCCAAACACTTCTAGATTATTTCATCCATTCTCTGTTAAAATTCTGTGGAGTTTTCTTAAATCTTAGGACGAGGAAAAACAGTTTCAAATGGTGGAAGAGACCTCATTTTAGAAGGAGAATCAGACCCCAACTTCCAGTCCCATAATACCTAGGTTGTTCCACTGAAACTTTCCTAATTGCCCTCACCACATTGTAACATAACCTCAGTAAATCCCACCACAGGACTGAAAATATTCTACTACTTTCTAGTATCTCCTTTTCTCTCTATAAATAATTCACTATGTACTAATCTTCTGTAATGTCTCTCCATACCTTCCCCCCTCCCTCAGTGTCCAAGGCAAAGCCATTAATTCATCGTTGCCTTCGGCCCTTTAATTCTATCTTTTGTACTTTAAATACTTTCAGGCCAAACTACTTCCACCTGCTCTGATATAAAGCAAGACACAGTTTATCTTGGTGTAACTAACTAGCAGGAAAATGAAAATGACTAAGCAAATTATTCTAAGAAATGGGACCCAAAATTTATTTATTTTCAGCTTCTACTGCCTACATAGATACCTCACTCATGAACAGCAGAAAGATGTCAGCATGACCAGTGTCAACAAATAACAAGCTCTGAAATGTACAACAGAGTTGTTTTTCTCTATAATCTGCTCTAGAAGAGATTTGTATTAAAACAGAAAAATTATGCTCTCCTTGAACTCCCACTGGCAAATACAGCCCATAGGACAGTTGATCAAATAAGAGCAAGGGCATTCTGGACCCTGATTAAAGAGAAGAGTGTGGCTGCGCTGGGTCAGATGAAAGGTCTAATTAGTACAGTATCCTGCCACAAAGAGCAGGAGCAATAAGAAAAGCGTATGTCTGCCCTTTTCATCCAGCGATACTTCCCCAAGGCACCTTCTTCCTCCTGCTATCTATAGTAGAGGCACTTCCTGAGTCAGAAATTTTATCTTTAGGATTAGCAGACCTTGAAGGCTTTTTCCTCTCTGAATTTGTTTGTGCTCTTTTGCAAACTAGTGTAGTAATGAGTTATAAAGTTGTGCGTAAACAATACAAGAAAAAGTGCTTTCATTTGTTCTGAGCAGGCCACCTGCTAGTTTTATTTGATGTGCCCGAGCTGCTGAGCTAGAGGAGACAGTAAGTAACTGCTCCCTATTTACCTTCTCCACAAGTCACGATTATATCAAATTCTGAATCGTCCCCAGAAGGCTCACTGAAGCTATCTACAGACCACGGGTGACGAGCTGAACTCACAATTAACATGGTCAGGTGAGTGGTCTCTGACTGTTCGTGGATGTGCAATACTAAGGGCCATAATACAGCGCAGTAGTAAGTACCAATAAGCAGCAAGTAATGATCCCAAGACCGCTTTGGGCAAGCAGCGATAGCGCTCAGAAACGCTCACAGTAGAAAAATAACGTGTTGGTGTCAACTGAGAGGTACTGCTTTGATGCACAGAGGTGGCTATGGAAGCCAGGGATTTCAAACTTCAGGCAGTTCCCGATGTGTGTCTAAAGAGAGGAAACCAGGAGCTCCTCCCAACCATATGCTTGGGGAAGACTTAAGGCTACTGCTCACCCTGGTTTTCTTTGGAAGGAAGATCAAGGCACCCACAGGGTTGTTGCATGCCCTGATAGGCTCTGCACTGCAACAGGCATGAGGCTATCGCCGCAGCATGCAGCCAGGCTGCCTGGCCTGTGAGGCCAAGGACAGACCAGCTCTCTCACTCTAAGATTATCCACGTGACAGCAGCAAACTGGGCTGCCCCATTTGTTGTTCCCCAGCCTGTAACTACACCACACAAAAGAAACAGGTTCAGCTCTCTCCGTTCCACTGCTCGTCTAACACCAGGAACAGCAGGAAACAGCTGCAGAGAGGAGCTGTCAGGAAAAAGGAAGGCTGAGCACGGAGCCACAAGTACACACAAAATGAGATGGGGAAGAGAAGACAAACACACTACTGGGAAAACCCAACAGCTCCAAATCCCTCCGGGGCTCTCTTGGCCCTGCTTGGGCTGGGCCATCACTTCAAAAGCAGGGTCTGATCCTGCATCCATTAAAGTCAGTGGCAAAACTCCCAGACATATTAGTAGCTCAGGATTAAACTCTTGACACTTGCGAACATCACAGGTGCACTCACACGTCTGCAGGATTTGGAACGCTTGCCATAACCTACAATTTGTCAAACAGAGGAAATGTTGATCGGTTAATGCCAAGACACAATTCTCCCTCAGGAAAACCTACAGAATTAAGAGGGTATAGAGCAGAACCCTTTCTTCTCCAGACCCTGAAAATGGCAATTGATACAATTCATGCACACCAACCTATTCAGATCTTTTCCCCCCTGTGACACTGAAGCTGTATGTATCTCTAAAGGCTGTGCTAATGATCTGGCAGACAGACGTGTCCCAAATGACACTGCAGAATGCTTGAAGCTCTGAAAGAAGACACTATCTTGTTTACATTGACCGTGAGGGGAAAAAAACCACCATCTAATTATTACATAAATTCTAGCTGTAACAGCTTCATGACTAGTTGAAAGGAGGTAACAGGCTCCAAAATGACTGATGGATCCAAGTGGTTGGATCCACCAGCTTATTAATGTAATGCTGAGGAAGATCTTTCATATTCCCGTGTCTCTGACACTTCAACCTATCCCACGCAGGACAGAAACAACAATCTCCATTCGTTGCCTGTGAAAGGGCAGATTCCTGTACTGTGCCTTCTGCACTTTTTCATTCTCTTGTACACTATAATGGAAATGGAGAAACAAATAAAAACAACCAAAACAACAAAACACACATACAAAAAAAGCAGCATACAGTAAACACGACCCTAGCACAATCATGTTAATTTACAAATTATCTGTTTGAATTATAAAATACATAGAATGCAATTCAAAAGGCACAATTACAGCTCACGTAGCCACACACACACTAGCTTTGTGCTCCTGGAGCAAACCAGCCTCTGCACCGTGAGCTTCAGTGCAGGGTACACGGGCTTATCTGGAGTCCTGGGTAAATAAAGCCATTATGCTACTGTGGATACCAAATCAGCCAACTTAGGTTAATGCTGATTCTCTAATCACATCTGTAGATTCCAGTGCTACATTGAATTTGCACTAGCAGTGTGATTACGTATCAGCAGATCAGTATGAAAATAATTTGTTCTGAGTTCACAGTTTTATGAAATGACAAAACATCAAAAATTAGCATTCTGGCTGAAATCCACTGCATTTCCCATCAAGGCTTACACATTTAAGCAACATCTGAACCAACTGTCTATAATTACTTCTGGCAGATACTAGAACACTTAGGCCAGTAGTAGATGCAACAGTGAAATCAATTTTTAAAGACATGCTGTAAACCACTTTCAAGATGCTCAGCCCAGAAGCAAACATGTGTCCATAAGCCGAATCCACAATTTACACTGTTTGTTCACTCTTGCATAATAGGAGCATGGGAAGAATGACAGCCCTATGTAATTGGTCATTTTAAAATTAAACATTTATTTGGGCTGCAATTCCAAAAAAACTAGCCCTGAAGTTCCTGTCACAGCTACTTAAGAGGATGTGAGGTTGCACATTAGCTTAGGTTGAAAAAACCACCAATTCTGCATAAAACTCAGATATCTAGATAGATCACATGTGTGTAACATGTCTACATCCCCTTCTTTTTTACAGTGAAAGAAGAATCACATCTGTTCATCTGCACACAGTGAGTTCTCTTCCTTCTCCCTACATACACAGCTGGGGGGGTTTCATTTGGTTGGTTTGTTTTTATCACAGCAAAATCTGCCTTATTAATGATCCTATCAGTCTCATAATTTCAAACTCCCACAAAGACAAGCCTGAAAGAGTATCAGGCCAACACCTCTCTAAGTTCCCTTCGATGCCTTTTGCAAAACAGCTCAGAAGTCAAGAGCTTGCAAGCTTGTTTGCCCCAAATAGCTGAAGGTCACAAATTTTCAAACTTTATTTTATGAACAGTCTGAGGACTTTCCCTTTCACATGTGAAAATGAAGAGGGGAAACTGAAGGCAGCTCAAGACACCAACCAGAAGGTATTAACAAGAGCCAAAAAAACAAACAATGTGATCAGAGATTTCCCTTTGAAAATGAAGCTCAGAAACACCTCTCTACCACGGCCACGCTGCTACTGTTGATTATGCACACCAGGCTCTTTGGTATTCCAGTGGCAGGTACCAGGGAAAAATTTCAACGCGAGTCATTACAAAAGCCCAAGATACAAAACAGGAACACGCAGGAGAGCTATTCTGATCCTCTCCTGTAAATCTACCAGTTCTCAGGAAACAGATCAACCTTTTACAGAATCAAAAGCACGTTTAAAGGAAGAACGGCTTATGGAAACAGAGAAGGCAGACTTACTAAGGAAGTACAATATACAGAATGGGTGAGAGCCCTTATTTGGGAAGAGGATGACTTTTCAAAAGAACCAGCAGTTTCAAATGGTAACTTAGCTGTAGGACTGTTTGAAACACAGGACACAGTAAGTAGTAAGAATACACATAAAAACTTCCCAGCATAGTACCAGTTTATTTAGTCTCTCCTGACACTGTAAGTTTATTTCTGCCCTGATTCTTACAGCTGGGAACAGCTGTACCTACAAGAACCCAATTCCCCCCTGTCTTCCTCTTTCATCTCTTATCCCAGGCACCCTTCCCAGGGAGAAGGGGGGGGGAAAAAAAAAAAAAAAAAAAAAGCAAGCAGCTTTTTTTTTCCCCCAAACCATATGCCAGTACATATTCCTGAAGGGGGCCATTAACATTTAAAGACACTTTAAAATTTCAGTATGTTTTTGTACTATATTTAAGTACGTTTAGAAAAAAGCTAATTTGAGTAAATTAAGCAAATGGCCTTCCAGGATGAGGGAATACATGAGGATGAAAAACGAGGAGACCACCTTCACAGTAACATGACTGTTTATTACTTTCTAAGAACCTCAGAGATGAGAGAGCTCTCTCCTCTCCTCTCCTTCCCTGACATTTATTTCTTAAGTGTTCTCCAGAGAAGAGGCACTGATGCTAAATTTATTAAACTAGCTAACAAGTCCCAGGCACCTCAGTAGAGAAAGAATCTGCAAGGTCACCAGTTCCTAACTGGTGCAGAGCATGTCACCAGCAAGGAACACAAGTTACGGGGAGGTCTGGAGCCAAGCACAAGTAAACTCCACCAGGTTATTGGGGTGGGCTCCACACCAACCCACAAGCTTTATGGGAACGCAGGAGCAACTGCCATGCGAAGGAGACGGTGCCGCAAAGGTGCGAGAAAGCGGAGCTGCAAGAAGAGGAAGGATGCAGCGGTGGAAGCGAGCAGCAAGGACACACCAGAGCCAGAGATACGAGACGGAAAATACCAACTTGAGTAAGGGCAAGAAATACATTTGAGGAAATCTCCCAAGGATCTGGAGGATTAAGCGTGTGAGTGATGTATGTGTCCCACCTGCCTATGTCAGGTCACCTGAGCGCTGCCGTTTAAAGCTCAGGGAAAGGCAGGAGGGAACGTGGTAACTCCTACACACCCGTCCGCTGGAGGAATCACTGGGAGGAAGCGATGTGCCTACCCCAGCCCTGCAAAATGTCAAGTGTCTGCCCAGGCGCTGCGCACCCCCCGCGCAGCCTGGGGCCTGTCAGCGCAGAGGGGCTGTGAAAAAGGGCAGACCCCTTCTCGTTAAATGTAGGCGTTATAGATAGGCTGTGCTGTTGAGAAACACAGTAAAAGCAAACTTTGGGAAGTCAGGCAGGGAGACTAGAATGTAAATCCTATAATGCCCCACCAGCTACACCAAAACCAGGCTCTGAAACTGATCCGGAGCAATTTAATCGCACAGTCAACACACGCCCTGAAGAAGCAGCGAGAGGGGTTCCCCTGGAAAAAACCCGGAGAGGGGGGGTGTCACACCGCAGGTCTTTGAATTAAAAACAAAACAAAACACACCACCGCAAACGCGACAGCGTTTCTCAACCAGCAGCACCTCCCGAACGGGGAAGGAGTTTTCTTCAATGTCACCGCGTTCTCCTTTCAGCGCGGAGCTGCGGAGCGGGGGCTGGGCTGGGCTGGGCCGGGCTGGGCGCCCGCCTGGGCCTAGCAAAGCCGGGCCGCCCCGGCCAGCGCGCTCCCCTCAGAG
>NW_020799109.1:4265828-4389502 GCF_003259725.1 Athene cunicularia
GCTGGGGGGGTTTCATTTGGTTGGTTTGTTTTTATCACAGCAAAATCTGCCTTATTAATGATCCTATCAGTCTCATAATTTCAAACTCCCACAAAGACAAGCCTGAAAGAGTATCAGGCCAACACCTCTCTAAGTTCCCTTCGATGCCTTTTGCAAAACAGCTCAGAAGTCAAGAGCTTGCAAGCTTGTTTGCCCCAAATAGCTGAAGGTCACAAATTTTCAAACTTTATTTTATGAACAGCGGGTGTTGGGCAGCGCTGTCCGGCTGCACTGCCCTGGAGAGCCGAGCGGGCACTGTGCCCTGTCAGGAATTCAACCCGTACGAGCGGGTTTTGCCTCGGAAAGGGAATCGTATTTCTCCTTTATTTAAAAGCGAATAAAAGAGGGAGGAAAAAAAAAACAACAAACAAAACAACAACAACAAAAAACCAAACCCAAGAGGGAGGGTTTAGCTCTTTTTCTTGTTGCTAAATCGTGTTTCTCAGCCGCAGCTCTGTTGCCCTACAAAGACTGCAGAAATACCGGGGGTTGGAGAAGCCTTTAGCATTTAAGTGGTGCAAGAAGACACATCGAGAGCCAGGGCAAGGATAAATAGAGGGAAACAAGCAGAAGGGCATGTCCAGACTGAGGACGTACCCCGGTTTGACCCCTAAATACAGAATCGCTTCTTAAATAAACAAAACAGGACTGTGAGCCACAAGTTTGATTTTCTGCATGGGGTTCTTCCGTTTGGGAGTTTTACCTGAGAAGTTGGGAAATTTCCTGATGTGAGGAATAAACGCTGAGTTTATTCAAGGTTTGCTTAAAATGGAGGACAGGGCAGTAGGATCCCCTCAAAAGCATCTCTTAGAGACGGGCCAGCCGTGGCAGGCCCAGACCCCACCACATCCCTCATGGCCCACGTAGGGAGGAGCAGATAGAAACCCTCACATTCCCATGATGTCCAAACACTTCTGAAGAGGCCCCAGGGAGCCAGCAGGGATTTTTCCCGTTATCCCCCAAATACTCTACAGCAGGAAATCTTGTATCAAAAAGCTCTCTTGCAACATCTCCAGAGTTCTCCCGCTTTGGCCCAAGCAGAAATACTGCAGGAACAACCTTGCTCAGGGAAAGATGAGTGTTGTCTCGTGGTTAGAGCACAGGGTTCGTGGTCAGGAGCTGTGGGTTTTCATTCCAGCTTTGCCACTGAATCATTTTGAGAGCTTCGCTAGTCACTTCGTATTAGAACCAGTTAGTAATTTTCCGTTGGGATGATTTTCTGATGGAAAACACTACTTCTACAAAACTGAAATCTTCTGGGTGAAAATCAACTTTCTGTTGGGAATACCTTGTGTCTAGGTGAAGTAGGAAAGGAGACACAAACTGAAGCATTTGGAGTTTGCTTGCATTAGTCCAAATGCTTTGCTTTGAATAGACAGATTTAAAAAAAAAAATTTAAATACCACCTTCCTGACTGCAATTCCAAGTCAGCTCATTGCAGGGTGGGAGTGTGTGCTCTCATGCTCTGCTTTGCTCCCCGGGAGGTCGGCACCTCCCATAGCGGGATGCAAATTTCTCTCTTCTGCGACGTGTACATCCCAATCTGAGTCAGAGCGTCCCAGGCACACGGCACCTGGCCCCTGGGAACAAATCCTGGCGTACGGCTACTGCTCTGACCAAGGAACTGCAGCACGGAGAGAAAGTATAGAGTTCAGAGACACAAACAAGATGTTTCACCTTAGTTCAGTGATCCCAAACAAAATACCGTCACTGCAGATATACCAAAATGTTTTGTTCCACTGAAATGCTGTAAAATGAAGCCCGAAGAAATGGGCCTGAGTGTGCTTTCACTATCTCTGACAATCAAATCCTATAAAACCTTCCATACACGTGCTGAGCTCCGGTTTATAGTTCCTGTTCTTCACCCTCCCAACTATATCCCTTCTTCACTGTTTTGTTCCAGAATCCAATTCCTCTGTTTATTAAAAACAAATTTAACTATTTCTGTCTTCCAAATATTCATAGATTGCTGACTCTTTAAATATAAGTTGTTCTCCTCCCTCAGTGTATGGGTAGACACCATTTAAATCTCTTAACTTCTGTTTTGCCAAGTTAAACATTAACCATTTATATTTCCTTTCATAACAGCCAGTTTTGGATTATCTAATAAGCTTTCTCTGCACTTGTTTCAGTCAGAATTCATCTTTTCTGAACATGAATGATCACAGCCCAACATAATGCGTAATGTTCAAAAAGATGTCTTGCTAGTGACTTGTACAGTGGCAATAATAATAATAATAATAATAATAATAATTCCCTGTGCAGCCTTTTAGTTACAGACAAGGATGAATTTTGCCTTTTTTTTTTTACCTATATCTGTATCACATTAGTACTTTGACTTATCCAGGTCTTTTTGCTCAAAAAAACTGCAAAAGAAATTAAATAGTCATCTGTTTGTAAGTACAGACAAATGCATTGCTTTTCCTTAATATATTTTTCCATTTCATTGCACTTCTCTAGCACTCACATGGTTTCTTTCCAAGGGGGTGACAAATGAAGATATTTCGAGAACAGTTACAAGACCTTTAGCCTCCAAAATCAGAGTCCTGAAAATGCTTTTTTTTTTTTTTTTAAATGAAAGAATCAAAGTTTATCATGTATTTCCAAGACCACATGAGACTTAATTCATTACTCCTTTGAAATATTCTGAAAGCTGAGGGTTAAGAGGTGTTATATTAGTGCAGAATAATGATGATTAATTTGTGTTTCATCCCAAATGCAGGAAGAATAGATATGTGTGCAGTGGATCCTCTATAATTTCAAAATCTTTCTATAAACTTCAAAATATCTTTTAGACATGTGTAGCTTAAATGGAAAAAGAGCCCACTTTTTTTCCTGTTTAGAATGTGGCTGTTGTAGTTTTGTTTCAGATATTACTGCTTCAAATAACCTTCCTCTTCTTCCAAGATTCCGGACAGATTTGCTTAAAATTTAGCCTTTTGCCTTTTCATTACAGAGTAACTAATGAAAATTCCATTTTAAATGTGCTTTCTGTGAGACAGGAACATTCTTTTTTTTTCATTTTTAACAAAAGCCCGTATTTCAAACTCTAGGGATACAGCTTCAGGTAGCGTAAATCAGCATTGCTCTAAGATGGCCCGCAGTCCTCTTAACCAGCTCTGCAGAAAAATTTAGTGGTTTTAGATGACAGTTGGCATCTTTGAAATATTCTTTTTTGCAGAACTAGACTAGATGTGACACTTGCCGGAGAAGAAATCTTGCATAAATCTGTCTAAAAAGACTCAGTTAATCATATTACTTCACTAGCAGTGGTAACCTTTGGAGGCCAAAGTCCAGACAGGTTGAGAAATGGAACATGAGTACATAAAGGTGACAATTCCATTAACTGCAATCAAAGAGAGAGGTGAATGGTGAGATAAAGACAAATGACTTATTCTATAAAGAAGAGAAAATATGTGTGTGAAGGGGAAAGAGACAGAATGAACATTTTCCAGCCTTGTCAAGGAAATAAAGCACCAGTCCTGCTCCATTGAGACCAACACAAAAACGTCTCTCGGCCTCCCTGGATGCAAGCTCTGGCCCAGCATCTCAGCTTGCTGTTGAATGTTAGAGGGAACCACCATTTCAGGAGCACACGTGTACACAGGTGAGACGCCCCAGCAGAAAACTAGATGCACAAAATCTTCCTGAATTCCTCACCGTAGCCATGCTGGAAATGCAACTACTGGGCCTAGCTTTGCAGTCAACAGAGCATTTTGGAGGAATAAATAAATAAAAAAAAAAAAAAAAAAATGGAAAAACTGTTGTCATTTCTGAATCCAGGGATTCAGGATTCTCAAATATACCAGACAAGATCTTCCAGTCCAGTCCAGCCCCAGAGGCTGAACTTTTGGGCCCCAAATCAGAAAGCATGAGCACATATTGATAACTGAAACAACCACCACAGGGGAAGAACAAGTTCTTACGCAGGTTCAGTTCCCAGCTTCAGCACAGATAAAAGAGAGATTGCTGGGGCATGTTCTCAGCCTTCAGTGAGGCCAAGGACAGCAGAAGTAGCATCGCTAAGACAACTTCACATCACCTAAGTTTTTTCAGAGGAGGTGGAAGCTCAGAGACCAGCCACGCTGGCTGCTGAGCTGCTTTGCAACACTGGATCCAATCTATTAGCTCTCAAATCTTTCTAAATTTAAGATAAAGAGGAAATAAATAATGTAAAATCTATCTACATATACAATCTCCTTCTCTTTTGCAATTTTCCCACTTGCATGTGGGGTTTTCAAGAATTTCTATGCAGAAAACGTCATCTAAAACCAATCCATCTACCAAACCAAATCAAGCCGATAAGCAAATTGCTTTACTTACAGAAGCAGAGATGGATCTTTGAGCATTCAAAGATTCCGCTTACTTAGGTGCAGATTAACATAACAATTGAAGGGAAGAAAAGATTTATAAAGGGTCATGTAACATGTGCTTCCTTAGGCAGTTAATACGAGCACCTGCGGGTGGTTTTCAATCTCATTTTTAAGAAGCAGTGTAAAGCTGGTGTAGGAAATAGAAGCTGGGGAATACTCTGGATGAAATGCTTACTGAGTCATTAGACTAAGACTATTCATTCAAACAGGGGAATAGGGAAGTAAAAACCAACGGAATACTATGCAATGACAAAAGGGATTTTTGAGCGTACAATAGGAAAACAATGAAATTTCTTTTGGGGGACTTTTTCTGTTTTTAACAGACATTAAGTTATTCTTAGATACTAGCGCAGCCAAAAAGGGAAATCCCTGTTTTACATGGCTCTAAATATAGCTAGAAAAAAATTTCAGATTTGATCAATTTGTGGCCCATTTCTTTACATTTTGGATAACTCACCTTGTAATACAGACGTCAGAAACCGATACAAACACGCATGCAATATTTCAGGCTCCACCAACATTCCAGTGTCTTGCCCAGGGCCTGTTCCTGCCTGCCCTCTTGGCTGGATACCAACATCCTTTATTCTCAGGGGAGTCAGCCTTCCAAAAAACCACTTGGCACTAGAGTCAGGACTGCTCTGTTTTCCTAACGTTCGTGGCAGGCAGGATGTTTTCTAACTCTGGTACCCAACAGTTGAGCATTCCAGACAGCACAGGGATTTTTCTCGCAAAACCACACTGCCAGTGCCATAAGAGTAAGAGAAGTTCTGTGACACCGTGTGATCCTGGTGGGAAAAAGAGGATGATTTTGTTGCCATATAGTGATACACAAAGGGAAAACGCGCATGACTCCTGCCACCTTTATAAACTCTCTCCTTCTGTGGTGTGAATGCTGAAAACATTCTGGCTTAAAGTCATGTTTTCATCAACTGGTTCCCCTCTGGGAAGGCTGCCAGTTCTCCACAGATTAGGTTAAGGAGAAGACACCCCCACGCCCAAATGCTTGGCCAGAAAAGAAGCCCACTGCTGCAGTGTAGTGGAGGGGGTGCTAAACAGGCTTCACACACGTTCTTGCTGTACCCATCCGTGTTGCCAGCATGCAAAAATGTAAGGGGATATGCAAAAGTCACCCCCGTGACCTCTGCATGTCCCTTTACACTCCTTAAATATTAGAAGGACTACTTCATCATTAGCATTTATATTCAAGAGATCACTGATGTCAGGGCCAGCTACAACACTGCAGCCTTTGCCCTGTGGAACAGAAACTACACAGGTGAGGGCAGGCAGGTTACAACTCACAGACAGGACTGGGCTCCTCACTGACCAGGAGCTGACACGCTGCCCTGCTCTCTCTGCGAGGCACATTTGCCACAGACGTCTTCCATCGAAGCTCTGTGCCAAAATCCAGATGTGCAAAATCGTGAAATCACAATCTGTTGAGCTGGAAATGAATTTCACAAGCCAGGCTGTGAAAATCTGTTGAGCTCCTTAAATTTCACAATACCTTACATCTCATGAAATATAACTAACAGAGGTTAAATATTTTTATGCAACGTCCTTCCAAGACTTTTTCCATAGAATATGACCAGCTTACATGAAGTAGTTTGGTGCAGTGGTGATATGTCACACAGTGATTCCAGAACGCAGTCAGTGTGGAGAAGGGTTGAAGAGGACTCAGCTGCACTTCAAGCAGCATGTCCTGTTGACATGGCTGGGACTTTATACAAAAGTCAGATCCAATTTTTCCCTTTGAATTCAGAAACTAGTTGTGAACACAGTGATGGGAGGCAAAGCCCCATCAGCATCTGTTAATTCGTAAAAAATATCATTGTCTGTCCTTCAAGCGTAAGATTGTTAACTAGAATCTGGACTTCCCAGATTATAAACAACATGCAGCCTTTCTCCTGAACTCATTGCAAAATGTACAAATGATGTTCTAAAGACAGCACTGTAATCTTTTAAAATCTTATATTCCACAGGGGCTTATTCAAGTACTTAAAAAGAAGTCTGTAGGATCATTTAGCCACCTGCAAATCATACACAAATAAACCAAGCAGCACCAGAATCAGGAATAAAAATCACCATATATGTAGCTAGTTCCCCATAGCAGTTAGATTTTCATGCTCTGTGTACAACCCAAGACAAATTGTCTGCTTATAATTAAAATATGATACTGTTTCCAGAAGTCTTGCCTCTAGGGAGATAATTTTATACCATAGGGCAGATTCAGCCCTGGGTAGTATTTCTGATTTTCATGGAATTACACCATTAAAGAATTTTGTCCAACATCTTACCCACACTGATGCAATTCAACTTTTAAGGGACAGTTCTGGGGTTTCCTCCTAACTCAGGCCAAGTTTCTGGAACAAGGGAAGTCTGTAAAAGAAACCGTTGGAGGGATGTTTTAGTCTGGCATTTAGGAATATTCACATATTAGAAAACGTCACAGGATTTATTTTGTACATCTTGCACGTTAGAATTTCTGTCTTTATTTTCTTTCCTTACAGATACGTTGCCAGTAGGTGGTCACAGCAAAACAGGATAAAATCCAAAGAAATGTAATGAAACAATTACAGACAGCTGTGGGTAGAAATACATTTGTGGATCCAGTTAATTCTGCTTCATCTTTGTTATATAAATCTATTTTACAAATTTTATGTATTGCCTGAGCTTGTAATATATGATTAACGGGACGTCTGCACCACTCAGGACTCTGGGGAAAAATATAAGATATTAATTCTCCAACATTTTAGGTAACTTTAAATATTTTGGGCGTGATTGATCTCACGTAGTGCTTTGGATTTATGCTTTGCATGGCGGATGGAAATCAGAATATACACATCGATGCTCTCACTGATGTTGAAAACTTCTGACTTTTGTGCAGAACCCGAGAAGAAGAGCTATAACACTTCCCTCCTCCTGGAGATAACCTGGTCTTTCCTAAAATCATGCAGCTTCATAGGTCATGGCCCAGAAAACAGGAGTTTCCCCAGCTCCTCCTGCCAGTGCTACATGTACTAGGCACCGTGGTGGGGGGCGGGTTGCAAACGGTGGAAATGTCATGCTGTCAGAGGTCTGGGGGAGATTATTCCACCCTCTCTGCAGTTGTTTGAGCTGCCCAGACAGCACAAAGCAGATGTGCAGGTTCTTGAGGCTTCCTGGGAAAATCAGCACTGTTTCAAAATCATATCAGAACTACAGAAAGATGAATCAGGTTTGGGTCAAGAGGGAAGAAGGATGCAGTAGCTTTTGACTGCAGTCAACTGGTAAATGATGAACTCAACGTTGAGCGGTCTTGCAAGTCAGAATAGTCAGTGCATCGCATCAAAAACTCCTTTAGACTATTGCCATAATATTAGAAAGAACATGGAAAAAGAACAATCAAAGGTACATTTTAAATCTCCTATTTGCATTCTTAAACTGACAATCGTAAAGCCTAAGCAAATGCTATCAATAAATTAAAACATATCTAGAAATACTGCACAAAAATTAAAAAACCTTCTGGCACAGAAGACAGCTGCAGTTCAGAGTTTCTTCCAGTGTTAAGCACAAGCAGCACAATAAAAATCTTCTAAGCATTCTTTAAAATCACATTCTTGTTGCTAACTTTTGGATTTTACAGGTTGTCTTTCTAAAGCAATGATAAAACCATCACACCTTTTAATAAACTCTTTGAATCATTGACCAGTCTGAAAAACTGAAAGTGGAATAAAAAGCAAGACACAACAAAAATCAGAAATACTGTACATTTTTGCCATTTCTGTCAGCTACAGCTAGGAAATCTTGTTATAAAGCAAGAAAAAAAAGTTGAGGAAGGAAATAAATGGCAACTGCACTCTTATTTTAGGCTATTTTATGTCCGATTGTGTCAAAGGTAGGAGGGGTGTGAGACTGGGTACGTAACTCCACCCTCTCCAAGAACTGCCGGGATCTTTGTTTATGGGCATGATCCAACATGAGAACAGTTTCCTTACCTACGGTATGTTGTAATCACGGAAATATCCTGGAATGTTCTGACACCTCGTCCCCGTCATCCCGATATACACTGAAAAGTCATCATCTTGGGAGATACAGGACAGGAAAATTAGCATGGCAGATAATTATCCCATGGGCTGCAAACATCTCCCTCAATAGAATCCTGGCCACCAAGGGCCAGCGGGTAGGGTGATGGGGTCTGGGGGGGAGGCCAGGGGGTGCCAGCACCTCTGTACGTACCCTCCTCTGCTGCCTTCAAAGGGAATGATGCTTTAAGTCACTCCACTTAATGATCTGTATACTCTACTGCTGTAACTCAAATTTCTCCCCCCCAAAATCTTAAAGTAAACTCTGAAGAATTGGGAGGAGGAAGAAGCAGCTTTTATTGAATGAAGCAAGTTTTCCAGAATAAAACCTCATCCTTTTCAACCAGCTATTACAGTTAATCTGATTGGCTAGTGCTGTGCTTCAAGTTTACTCAGTTTTTTTTTTTCTCTTATTTTATAACTGGCAGCTCAGAGTTTCATCTAAAGCTATTTTGGATGCTTCTTCTTGCTTTAAAAAAATGCCCATCCAAGAACTATTTACTCAGCACCAAGCTTTAGAAAGGTTTTTTTTTATCTCCTTGATAGGGGAGGAAAAAATTTGTTAGAGTTACATTGTTTTAATACGTTAATGAAAGAAATCTCAGACGGAGCTGTGGATGTGACTGTTTATCATCATTTGAGAGAATATACGTCCTAAGCTCAGTGGTACTTGTGTCACTGAGTTTCTCATGTTGTTGAAAACTGACACCAGTACCATGATCTGAATAACTTAACATTTTGACCCAAGAGTAATACCCCTCTTTGAACGAAAGACCTCCAGAATTAAGACTTCAGCTGCTCCATCTTGAGCTACAGAGTTATTTTTCCAAGCTGCTGCCTGTGTTGGACTTCAAACCAAAACTGAATGACTGTGGAGGAAGCCTCATGTACAACAGATAAATACATGGAGGCTTTGGGGATTTTGGAACATCAAACCCTTCAGAGTACAAAGTAGGTGCACTTCCCTTCCCACCAGAAGGTTGATTTATCATAAAGGAATACATTGCTCTCAGACGAGCTCACAGGCTGGTCATGTTCTTGCTCCATTAATTTATTCTCAACCAGAATAAAATGAGTGTTACCTGTGGTGAGGGTTGTCTTTGTTATTGTTCTCCTCTATACACTTGTATTAAAGGGAACCAGTTCAGAGGTTGACAGTAAGGCTAAGGATTTTGGTGGTATTTTTGGCTTTTTAATCATTACCTTTTCAAGGCAGTCAGTGTTTTAGCAGTGGCCCGTAATGTTCTCTTCATTTCTAACCTGTTGCCATGTTTATTCCATTGAATTTAGCACAGAGCTTAGGACCACGGAGGCTGACGGACAGCAACTCCTCCCCGCTCAGCTTCCAGCAATACATCCTGGCCGTTTGCAGCTTGTTTAGCATGCAAAAACCCACACTGGTACTCTGGGTTGAGTAACCGTGTTCTTATTACACCCACTCAATGTCCTTAATATTGGGTAACAGGAAACCAGGGGATGAAACGAGCTATTACTTTTGGTTTCTAAGGTCCTGAGTCTGTTCTTAGGGGGGTATCTGCTCTTTGACAACACTTCCCATATTGTGTTTCAGCCAGGAAGATGGATGTACCTTAGTTAAAGTGAGTCATTCACTGAACCTAGGCCAAACTTTGAAGCAAATCTGGGCCAGTTTACCGCCTCAGGAGGAAACCTGTTTTTTTGCATGAATTAAATGTGAAAATGAGCAGAGCCTGACTGACATCTTCTCTGAATTCCAACTGTAAGGGTAAAACCCAGCGGGCATGAGCCTCAGGCATGACAAAAATGAGGAGGGGAAAACGAGGCTTCCTGTCTCCCCTCCAAGAACCAGAGAGACACGTTACTCAGAACTTAGGGTAAACTGTTAATTATTTACACACTAATTAAGTAATGTTTATAGAATGTCTTACATATGTAAATTGCTGTAAATATGCTTACATTCTTCCTGCAGTCTCCAATTAAATGAACTTTCATTTTAGAGCAAAACAATTCCCTACCAACTTGTTACACCAGTTCTTCAGCCAGGCAACATTTTAGCTAATGGTTCCAGCTGAAACTGCACTATTGTATTTCTCGACTCAAATTTCTGTGCTGGTTTGTAGTTGTTTCAATTCCATCACAGATCACATTCTGTTTAATGATAATTTGATTTTGCATTGCAAGACCCAGATGTACATTAGGAGGTCGCAACCTTTCCATTTATCTCTTAAAGTAACTATTTTTTCCCCAAGTTCCATCAGGTTAAAACAGTTAGCAATTTTTCTCCTTGAAGTGTCCCTTCAGCTTGGCCAAGATATATAATAGATCAGTGTAGCTACAAATGCATTACAACATTAGTCATCAATTAGTTTTAAACCATCACTGCAATATATCATTTATCTAGCTTGCTGTAGCACTATTGTGAACATTTAATTTTTTTAAGGCATCTTGCTTTTTTAACCTGACGGCTACATCCCCCTTTTGTCTCCTACACGGACATCTCCTTAAGGAACAATAAAAATTAGATTTGTTTGACCTGCACTCAGGGTTCGTTTAAGCGAGATGGATTTTAATTGCTCTGCCTAGTCTACCAGACAGCTTTTATGTAATATTCCAGACATTTACGCACTGTCTTTTCCCTTGCTGTAAGCAGGTGTGTGTGCCCACAAATGCCTGTAAAGCAGCTCTTACAATTCATTTCACATCTCTGGCAATCCTCTGGGAAATTGCTTACTTTGAGACATCACTGGCATCAAATTAAGGGCTCCAGTCATTGCCACTTCTTTCCTCCTAATCCCATTTTCTTTTGTCTTTAAGATTCAACTTTTTGTGTGGCTAATTCTAAAAGGACTTTGCTGAGGACTGTGTTCCTTGTGCTTGTGCTGTCACCATACAACGCAGACGACTCACCTCTGCATGTCTCAATGGTGAGGACGCGTACAGAGCCTTACCTGTCTGCCAAAATCCACACTGTCCTTCCACCATTTGCCCTCCGTTTGACTTCTTAGATTTACAATCTGAAGAGGTTTGGACCGTAAGACAACAAAGACTGAGAGAAGCACGTCTACTCCACAGACATTCAGTATCTTGAAGTATCTCTAACTTCAATTAGTAAGTCACGCGAGCAAGTTATCACAGCCTTGACTCAGAGCCTGAACACCCTGACTTCTCTGCCAGCTTGGAGTAGAGGCAAAATGAGCTCACGTTTGCCCACGATGAACCTTATTTGCTCCAGCTGCTCCGGCAGGGAGAGGAGAACCTCATGCGGAGGCTTCTCTCCCTGCTGACTCTCCTCTTCCATGGGTGATACAATCTGAAGATGAGGTCCTCTATTTTTCCTGTTCTTCCCATTCCTAAAAAGGAAGATTTGGCTGTCCTGTGAGTTACCAAATCAGCACAAAAAAATGGGCCTCCTAAGCAGTTATTTGTGCCTGCAGCTGGTTCTGGTCTAGTCTCTGTTGGACACACACATGTACTTAATTCCCATTTGTGCTGGATGCCTATTAAAAGAACAAATCTGCAAGTGAGGAGGGTCTTTTCTACCATGTCAATGGAAGTGAAATACGTAAATCTCCTGCATGCTGAGGGTGAATGTATGCTTAAAATGCTTGGGAGAACAGCTGTGAAAAAGAATAAGCAGTTTGTATTCTGCTGCAAAGTGTCACTGATCCAACACGCTAAGCTGATCCTCATGTAGTCCATTGTGCTTGCTCCGTTATACTGCCTACTGCTTCCATGTGTGGGGAATTCAAAATGCACAGCACAGAAAAAGGGACAAACCTGGCTTCTTCCACTGCAGCGTAACCAGCAGCAAGGGACCACTGGATTGGAAAGAACAATTCCAGTTAGGGGCCCTGTCAGCAAGTGGAGGTGGAGACCATGGCGAGCCACGGAGGGAGCTGAAGAGAAGCAGGGGGAACTGCCTGTCTTTCTCAGTCTGGGAGGCCATAAGAGGGATTGGAATAATCTTCCTTGGTGCCACTGTTTTTCTCCCCTTTTATCTGCCACCAGTGAATCCCAGTCATTCAGGCGACATCCTGGAGTGAGACTGGTATATGATAGGTGAATCACAAAACATTTAAATAATATTAAGGGTTCTGTAAGAGACTGTGGAAGGAAGTCCAGTTTCCTTTCCTTAAAACCCAACAGATCTGCACACTTGGTCAAAGCCCACAGTTCATCTTCAAAGTGCAAAGCACAACTGCACAGCTCAAGGCCTCTGTCTTCCCCCTGCCCGGTCAGAGCTGGCACCCCAACTCCATGATAAGCTGCACAAATGGTTTCCCTCTGGACAAGAGAGAGAAGCAGCAGAACACGTTAGGCATTAGTTACAGCATCCGTGGAAGAAATTCAGATGCTACACTGAGAAAAGCCTTAGAAGACTTTGCCATGATACAGACACTATGAATACAGCAGCGATAACAGGAAAGAGATGGGCGGTCCAATGCACTTACTTTGCATATGGACACATAATTTTAAATTTCATATTCCTTTTTTTTTTCCTAGGGCTTTTATATCCATCAATAACACACACTTCCCCGACAGAAGCACTGAAAATTAGAACCCATTTATTTAGCACCAAACAAAATCAGAAATATGAGAGGGCTTCAACACTAGAATACACATTTCCAAACCTCCGAGGACCAGAGGCAGCAGAGCTGGAACATTCACTAGCTGCATGTGCACTGAGGAGTTACATTTGTTCAAGAAAAGTCACATTACTTATATTAATTGGAAGTGTCCAGCTCATCCTGAGTCCACTTAAGCCTTGGCAAACTTCTACCTCCAAGGCATAACAAAAGTATTAATATAGATATTCCTTTATATTATCCCATTTACATAACGACTCCCACCTTTGCAACCTAATACATATTCTTTGGAACACAGAAAACTGTTGACTCATATCTGGACTGGGATGCCAAAACCTCCTAAATTTAGAGATGTTTGGAACAAGAGAGTTTGGTTCAGGCCCATCCACAACAGCAAATTAAACACAAGTCATCATCTGCGCGAGCGACATTTTCAGCATGTCCAGAGCCTGGCATGAGCTGACGTTCCTTCTCCCAGTCAGATTTACAGAGTTTGTGCATTGAAAAGTATTGAGCTAAATCACGGTCCAAGGGCCAAGTGCATAAATTAGACCTGTCCCCTCCCTTCAGTAAAACATATATACACGCTGTAGGTTGGCCAACGATGCTTTTGGCAACTCGAACAAGTCTGTGTGAGTGCGTGTTAACAGAAGGGGAGTTGCTGTCATACTCATGCATTTGCATTTTCTTTTCGAAGACTTTGGTGCAAGGAATATGTTGTACATCGTTTTTTCCCTCCATTCACATCAGATACTAGATTAAACAGGCAGAAAAAAAAATCTAATACTAAAAGTGTTGGCACATATTGCACTTTCTCAGCAGAAATTGTGTCGCTCGTACATCGGTTTGGTTTAAATGACGCAGGTCAATTGAAGGTCAGCAAGAAGTGCCAGGTTAGCATCCTCAGAGACTGAGGTCCTCTCCTCATTCACGGAACGAGTCCAGATCAAGAAATGTCAATTAAAGCTTCACGCCCGATGCTTCTCTCTTACAAGACAGTTATATTTCCTCAGGCCAACCAAGCACTCACCTGTTCCTTCAGGCCTCTGCTTATATGGCAAAACAGACTGACCAGCTGGCATGATGATAAGGGGACTGACACTATCAAACTGCTTCTCTAAACACTGTCAAGATTTTTATGAGCTGTGTATTTGCAGTAGTCCATGTACCTGTGAAGTAACTGAATCACTGTCTTCCATGTGTCAAAATGATGCCATTTCTGGGCTGTTCCATCTTCCTCCCACAGATCTACTGCATTTGAGGTAGAATGCATGGCCTAAAAACCCAAATACATGTTGCAGTCCTGACTGGCTCTTGGTGACTTCTAAAAAAGTAATACAGTGAATGCCACTAGGAAACCCACCAGTATTACCCCAAAGGGATGCAGTTTGCACTCTGGGCTTCAGCCTTTCAAACTGGATTATCTGTGCAAAGCTTTTCTCCATGACCTGAGGAACCAGCAGAATTATTTTTAGTTGAAGATGGAAAGCCTCACATAATCAGATGACATGAGAACTAGGGCTTTCTGAAAAATGGAAAACATGGAACGATTTTGGATTAAATCACAAAAGAACTAAATATTGTGCATATATCTTCTCTTGAATTTCCAGCAAATTCATCCTCTTGCCAGGCATCTCACTCAGCCCAAGCTCTCCTCTTGCAAAATTCCTTGGTATTTCATCTTCCAGGCTGCCTGATATCTCTGCTCCCCTTCAACTTCTTTCCAGGAGGTCCTTCCACAGATCCATGTCATTCCAGCACTGTGGCATTCCTGTGCCCCTTTGAGCAACTGGAGGATGTGCTACTTTGCACAATATATTCAGGTTCTTCCTACAATGTCTTCAGCCCTTCCCAGGGTGGCTGGTGCAGGGTGAAGGAGATGAACAGCAGAAGCAGTTGCAGGAGTGTCTGGACAGAGGATCGGAGCTCTGTTCTTTCCCTTAAATCCCCTGTGTTCATCTCTTAGCAAGCAGAATTGTTGTTCCATAAATGAGATCCAAAAATTATTTAATTCCAGAAATGAAAGTTGCAGGAAGTGTTTCTCTCCTTCAAGTTCTTTCTAAAATTATATCCGGGAAAACAAATTGTTAGGGGCTGACCTTGGGACTTGGCAGAGTCTGATGAAGGGCAGTGGTGAGGAAATCCTGTGTGTGTCTCCCAGAACATTCTGTCCTCTCCTTTTCGCACTGCACGTTCAGCCCTGGTTTGGAAGTGACCATGGGATGGGAGGTGGATTTACCTGAAGAGGGAAAGAAAGTGATGACAAGTGAAGTGAGCTGCCAGTTCCCTGTTAGCCTGTGGCAGGAGATGGTGCACCGCTCGGTGACCCCTCTCTCCGTACCTCTGGAGCCCCCAGCCCCGCTACTCTCTGCTGTGCTGGCCCTCCCAGCAGCTGGCAGCGCCTTAGGGGTGAGTCTGCTGCCCTGGGGCTGATGGGAGACCAGTCCCAGAGCACCAGCGCTGCTCACAGCAGCTCCCTCCTGGGCTTTGCCCTCCTGTCTCCTCCTGGGCCTCATCGACCGGCAGAGATCTGCTGCTTCACAGTCCCTTCCCCCCTCTGCAATTAGGACTACACTTCATTAACAGCCCCCAAAACACAAGCCTGAACACAATTCCCAGACAGATGGCTCTGGAGACTCTTTCCAATGTGCACCACATTTTAAAAGAAATGCTTTCTCTTATGCCACTCCCTCCTATTCCCAATAACAGAACAGCCTGGTAGCAACTACAGCAAACTCACGGTGGGAAATAGAACAGGAGAAAAGTATTTACTGTTCACAGTAATCTCCTTTGCTGTGATGTAGCAGAAATGTAACTGGCATGGCCTGAATATAAAAAAAAAAAATGTCTTTTGAGCATACTGCAGAAACTGCTGCTACAGTTATGCAAATTCCAGAACTTCTGTTTCTGTAAATAACAATTTTCCAGGGGAGAATTTACAGAGGAGACAGTCATGTGCTCTAGCCTGAACAAGAATCAGGAATTTCAGGGCCTGGTCCCAGCTCCACTTGGAGACAGGTACTTTGGCTCACTTGGCCTCCGCTTTCCATCGTAAGACCAAAACAATGATAATAAAAATCACAATGAAAGCAATTGAACAATATTTGCATGGTTATTTAGCATGTGTTTGCATGCTTTGCATGTTAAAAAAGGGATTGTTCCTCAACTTACAATCTCAGGACAAATAGGGAAGTAGAAAACGGGTAGGAGAACAGGAACAAAATTTAATATCTGTAGAAGTAAATTCAGTTCTGTAGAAAAACAAGCCGAAATGAGTATTTAAGAGAGGCTAAATACGCAAAGACTCAGAGCCTGGTGGAAAAAGTCAGGGAGTTCATACTGGGAACATGGGCTATGACGCAGAAGGAAGTATGGAAAGAATTGTGGAAGAAGCTGATAAATGGGCGGACTGGGCTGGAAATACTGGTAGAGCTGAAGGCAATATCATGACAGGTGTACAAACGATGATGATGATAATGATGAATGCCTTTTCAGTTTGGACAGTGATGAAGCATGAGTCCTGCTGACTAAGGGTGGAACAGCCCAGACAGTGACTGTTGGATTCTGCTGCCCCAGGGCAAGACGCAGTGGGCTGCACCTAAACCAAGGCAGGGGCGCCTCGGAAATAACACAATCCCTGCAAGCGAGGGTTAGCTGGGGATCTCAGCCACTTCCAAAGCAGTGCCCAGAACCTGAGAAAGATATTGCTTCAGAACTCTTTGATATGGCACATTCAGCAGCAGGTTCAACCAGTAATCCAGTGAAACATGCTTCCAAGTCAATAGGACAAACCCATGTGGGAATAACTGTGAGTCACATCGTTGCAGGAGTGGCACCCCTGCCCTGAGCCAAGCCCGGCCCAGAGCTGTTCCCTTGGCATCCAGCGAGGGTCTGCCACAGATCAAGTTCTCCATCTGAAATATCAAGCCCTGCCTCATCTGGGACAAATTTACTGCTTTGATCTTTAGACCCCACTTTATGTAGACATGCCAGAAGAGGTTTCCTAAACACTCAGACATCCATGGAGACAGAAATATCAACAGGAATCAATGCAGAGATATGTCACCTTGGCAAATTTAACTTACTATGTCCCCTTTATGCTTTGGCAACTTTCAGCTGAGGCTGGTTGTATGATTTGTTGCACTAAATTAGGGAAAGGCTGATTCAAGAACAAAAAATTGGAGCTGAAGAGGAGCTGGGGTTTTCATACTCACTGAAGTAAAATAATAATCACCTGTGAAGAGGAAAATACACGACAGAGGCCTCTGGCAGTAAAAATCTTAAAAGTATCATGAGCCACAGGTTACAAGAACAAAGACAAAGACATAAAGAAGAACAGATTAATCCAACCATGGCAGAACAGCAAGAAAAGCAGCTGGTTCAGATATTCATATTGACAAAACTCTGGCTGGCTACCAAATATACCCTTCCCACCCAGAAACAGTTTGGGCTTGAAGGGAGCATAAACTTCCCTTATTATTCTATACCATTAATTGCCAATTCTACTTGGTATCCAAATGCCAGAACATTTAACATCTGAATTCAGATATGGTGTGGTCCTAATCATCTGAAAAGTACCTACACCCTCTGCCCCACTCCTTAGGGTTCATGTGGGGAGAAGCATGACTTGCCATATGGAAAATATCAGTCAAAATAAAATATTTTTATCGTACGTTAAGAGTCATTCACAGTCTCCCACTGGTGTTTTCCGTAAAACCAAGACAAAGTGAGGTTGTTTAAGCACTGTCTAGTCTCAGAGACTGCAAATGGATGTCCATCCAGTTTTACTGCAGTCTGGTGTAGTCTTTCTTGATGCAGCACACATGCTTAGCCGTCTACATATTCCATAAAAGTTTTTAGTAAAAGTGGGAGGTTGTGCTACCAAAGGAGAACATGAGCCAAAGATGTTCTATTATCCATATCCTATTAAAGGTCAGAGAGAGCTCTTACCTCAGTGCTATAATGTGACCAGAAACTTAATTGAAAATATACAAAAAGGTTATTAATAAAGAGATGAAGCCATAGTAAATTTAATACAGCTCACAGAAGGACTTTTGCTGAAAAGAGAAGGTTATAGAGATAGATAGATAGGCCTTTAATTAAGGTGTATTGCTGGGTTAAGTGTAAATTTTCCAAGCAAGGATGAAGATAGAAAACTGGTAATTGCTTCCAATTTATATTATAAAAATCAGTCATATTCATTTTACTTCCCGTGACAGCCTTACTTAATTCTAAGGTTCATTCACTTAATTGGAAGGGAGAATTCTTTGAGTAAAAACATAAGGAATTGAATAAAGGGACAGACAGATTGCAGGAACTGAACGAACAGCACTTTAAACGAAATCATTAAAACCCCTCGTCCAAGATTCTCAATAGATTCATGTTTGCTGTCCTCAAGGGATATTTATTATCAAAGCTGAGTGGGAAAAGATTGGAAATTATATCTGAAAAAAGTCTCTAATGGTCTTCTTGAAAATTGAATCTGAAGAACTCCATGTTTCTATTACTACCATAATTTTTCCATGTCTCACAATTATTGTAGACTAGAAACTCAAATCTCTCACCGAGACCTCCTGCACCAATGGTAGAACCTGGCCAGCTGTAACCAAAAGGTACACATGTATACAAACTAAATTTGCTTCAGCCACATTCTCCTCGTTTACTTGTTCACAACAGTTACAGGCGGGAGCGTGTTCAAAGAGAGCATTGTTGTAAGTATTCATACAACCCTCTTTGCATAAATCAGCCTCAGAAAAAAAAGTCTTACTAAAGCGATGAGTCTTTGTGGGTTTGGGCGTTATCCAGTTAGCGATAAGGAAACAATACGTGGTGGGTTAAGTGGCAAATAACAAGCAGTAATGATAAGAGCTAACATTTAAAAGTAATAGTCCTGGAGAATACAAGTAATTCACAAGCCTAAATATCAGAATCACTTGTTGACTACTATTGAATAATAAATCTATCTCTCTTTTGCAAGTAAATTGCCTAACAAAAAGAAGATTAAGTTCTGAGGGGGTTTGTTTAGTTTTCCAGTGTTTCACACAGCTTCCATGATATCTAGGTAACTGCCTGCTCTCCTCCTGAGAAAGACCAGCACAGGACAGCTGTTTCCACACTTACTGTTACTGGGTAAGAGATATAATTCTGTAATTATCATCAACCAAGGTGCACTGAATTTTATCTCCCAGTGCATAAATCAAAATAAGTGCACCACAAATACATTCCTGGCATGGGCAAGTGGATTCTGTTACAGACAAATGCATCAGCAGCACTATGTCCAAGTCTTTCTGGGATCCATTTAAGCGACCACTTGAAAAGGATCCATAGGAAAAAAAAAGGACCATAAAAATGGGGAAAGCTGAGGCAAAGACAAGTAGCACAGAGCTAAATCTCTCCCTGTCAGAAGGCAAATGATGTTCAAGAAATTACTCTATGCACAGTTTTGGTCTAAGTCTTTGGTTTCTGGAGGGAAGTGACAAGGGATATCCATCACTGGATAAAGAGAAGGTTAAAAATGTCCTGATGCTAATCGTTCAGCAAATATAAAATAATCATGTTGGGAAAGTATTTAATACTTCCAATTTTCAAAGTGATGAGCAAGCTTTAACTAATTAAACAGCAAGGTTAGAGTAATTAAAAGCTCAGATGTTGCTAGTACGAACAAAATAATAGATGGAATGAATTATCTTTAAACAATTCAAGACTAAAAGAAAACACCAAAACATTCCTATGTTTACATGAAAGGAATGAGACCTATATACATCAAGAATGTTAAGGCTAGCAACAATAAATTTTTTATCTGTCAGCGGGAAGGGAAGATAGAGCTCCAGAAAGCCCAGGGAGGATTAGGGAGAACAGTAGACAATCGACAGTGAAGCAGAGACAAAGCTGGGAACATAACTATAAAGTGCTTGAGGAAATCCCTAAATCCATTGGTATTAAAGCATTTACAATGACTTTTCAAATGTTGTGGCCAGCCTCACTATCAGGAGAGTTCTGTCATTTAAGACACTGCAAGCAGGATCGGGTCTTCAAGTTAAAAAAGCTTTAGTGAGGTTAGAAGTTATTTCATGAAACACACTTATGGTGATTTGCTAATAGCTACTATCAGGCCTTAGCTGTGCATACAGAAACAAGTTAAAGGAAGGTAAGATCCACCGTGAAACCGAAGCTCCCTGGCTGCTCGGCAGGGAGCACATGCTATCAGTGATGCCTTGTGACAGCAGCAAGGCTTTCCCAGACCTTTGCTTCTGCCCCTGTGCTGCGCTTGCCACCCGCTCCCGTGGCAAGACAACTGCTGTGGAACTGCATGGAGAACTGAATCACTCAAATAACCCAAGTAGGGAAAAAAAATCCAAATAAAAAACAGCGGGTTTGTCTGTTTTCTGTAGCCTAGATTATTTCCATGATATAATTTAAAGCACACCTACACACGCAGGACGGCACCAAGAGACAGTAACCTGCAGCATGAGGGCAGAAATGAACTTCCAAGAGTAGAAGGAACTTCTTAAAGTGGTTTTATTGCTTTGCTTTTGTTTTCAGTAAACGTAAAATAAGCCTTCTTCAGGAAAAAAGAAGTAAGCTAACTTCCATTTTCCAAGGCTAAAAGTGAGCATCCAGGCAGTTATCACAGACTTGCTGAAATGTTGTGTTCACACCCTACCTTACTCTTCTCACTAACTCTCTAAGCACAGTAATTTGACACTAAAAATCAATTGTGATAAACCTCCACATGTTCTAAGAATTAAGCCCTAAAAAGAACTTCTCTGATATCCGAAAAAAAAAGATGTGTAAGACCAGCAAAAGCTGAAGAAAGACAATGGAAACTCCCTTTGCTTTCAGGAAGAACACAGTCTTATAGATATATATTTTAAGAAGGAGGGGAAGGATCTGTGTTATTTCAGGAAAGAATATCCAGGGTTCTTGCCCAGAGGGACAAACCCAGCCGTTCTTAACTGGAAGTGCCCCCTGTCCCACTATACCAATTTCTGCTTCTGCCAACAAAATAAGAGTTCTTAAATGACACCTCGATTGTGCAGTGCTCCTAAAAGGATACAGCATAAGTAGAAAAATGTAGCTGTTACGATCAGCTTCCTCACTCCCTCTTCTGCATAGGACACCTCTTTTACTTAATCCTTTTGCTTGTTCATGTGCGCTGAAACAACGATGAAGCTTTGCATCCCAATGCTCAGCCAGGGGCAAGGAGCTACTGCCCTGCTGGGCCAATCAACATCTCTCAACATCCTTCACTCCTCTCCTCTCCTGCCACCTCCCTGTCTTGTGCCTTTTCATTTGGATGTTTAACTTTTAAACCCCTATTTTTTCCCATGTGCAAAATCTTTACAAGTATGGGATGGCCCCTTCTTGTTGAAAGCCCTCTGAAAAGCACCTTTCCATCATGAAGCAAAAGTCACCCAATCAGTCAATGTGCTGCATTTCCTTTTAGAGGGATGAACTCTGCTCTCTAAGTAGTTCCATGAGCAGTGAGACAAAAGAAACCTACCTCTCACTCCGCCCTTACCGTGTGGACCAGGGCTTGTGTTTGCATTTCCTTCGTAAGGGACATTCAGAAGACCCCTTATCCTTAAACTAGCTAGCTATTCACACAAAATCTATAAGTACTTTATGTATTTGTCCTCTACTTTCCAGACAAATTTGGTTAATATCAACAAAACTATCAAGGATTGCTAGGAATAACAGGCTGCCACATACATACTGGTTGTGAGTCTTGCTTCCTTAGAAAACTTGGCTACAATAATCCTAGCAGCACTTACCTTTTGTCAAGGACAGTCTTCATCAACAAAGATATGATGGTGAAATATCTTTCTAACCATTCAGGTATCATTCCATGCTATACATTCTTTTTAGAGGAAGCTGAGCGCAGTAGCTAAAGCAAGATAAAAAGAAAATCTGGCAAAGAACAAAAAAGAAACAAGGCACTGTTGCTGTTGTCTAACATAAGGATACAAGCAATGAAAATCTTGGTTCTCCTTCCTGACAATCTTTCTCTTTGACTGTCCAATGTTGTGGGGGTTTGATGGATTATTTTCTCATTTAAGAAGTTACATTATATCTCACTTTTTTTTTTTTTTTTTCCTACCAGTCCTGTTCATAAAACAATGATTTTCCAGATCTCTCATTCTAATACAGGAAGAAAAAAAAGTTTCCAAAATCAAGTATCACTCAACATTAAGCACATAATGTAGAACATTTTTTCAATATGGTAATAAATTTTAAAATCTGGTCTTTGTTAAAGCCCAGCCCAAAGCCCTGTAATGTCTATGGAAAGACTTCAATCAGATTTGACCAGTTCTCACAGATGCAGCTATTAGTTCAGACTAAAATGTTGATAGTGCAAAGTGAAATCACTTGGGGTTTCACTTAGCCTTTTCACAAACAACCATCAGCAATTCCCATCAATGGGAATTATGCGTGTGTAGGCACGGGCAAAACACAAGTAGACTGTCTACATCGGGTCCTCAGCTTACATAGCAAATGGGACAACATATCCAGCATACTGTCAGTCAGCCCAACTGATTTTCTTCCTGAATAACCATCTGCAAGCACCAGGATGCCAAACATCACTGAGTGATACGACAGCAGGAATAGGCCCAAAATGCAAGCTGAAACCAGGGCCAGATCCGCCCCTTCCCCTCTCTGTCTAGCTCTGCCAATCCCTTCTCTTTTCAAATCATGGGTTTTATTCCAGAATCACACATTTCTTCATCTTCTGAAACAAAGCAGTAAGTTTTACGCCATCCCCTAAGCCCTTCCATTTTGTTCTGCTCCAGCCCTTACTACCCCAGCGATATTTCACCTCTACTACTCTTCATCCTAGGATCCAAGGAGGGAGAAGTGTGGCCACCAGAAAGAAAGCCTTAAAACAGCCCTAGTCTTCATGGTCCTCAAGTGCTTCAGGTAAAGGAGATCATGCCCAGCTCTTAAGTATGTGTGTGTGTGTTTGTATATATACATATATACACATAAGCAGAGAATAGTTCGGGTTGGAAGGGACGTAATGCTATTTCCTAAATTCTAGCCCTGTTAATATTAGAGTGATATGAAACTGAAAGGCAGGAGTGATTTATATGGTCACCACCACGCTAAAAGATAACACTGTAAGTGGTCGTCCGTTCTCATGGACAGTACACAGGGCTGGAGTCCAGAAGCCTGAGCTCATCCTGCCTCTGACATCCAGTTCAACCTTAGGCAATTATACAGCTTGATCCTAGACCTACTGAAGTCATTGGCAAAGGTCCGTTTGACGTAACAGTACAGGATCAGGTCCTGCATCTCTCCTCTCCTTTTGTTGCAAGGTGTCTCTAGGGTGAAAGTGTGTGAAGTGTTTCAAAGATTTAAAGTACCAGAGTTGTCATCCTGCAATTCTTATTCATGCCTGATAATTTTTACTTGTGGGAGTAGGCCCATTGGCTCCAGAGTCGTCACTATTTGTAACATTTCTAGTATTATTCATAACACATCTAGTTTTCTGGCATATTTTAATTAATTTTAGAAGTGGAACATTTTTAGCAACATGCTTTACATATTCAAAAGTTGCATGATATAATTAACCAAGGAAATGTCATAAGAAACACAGAGGAAATATTCTTCTTATTACATTCAATATTTCATTGCCCACAGTTACACTCAAGTCAAATCTGCTGTTCAGAGAGAGTTGTCACAGATCACTTAGTGTTTCATGGTGTCTTTTTAGTGAGTCTAAGTCAGGACTCATTTTTCTTAGTTTTAACTCTCTCAGAATGAAAAAGTAAAATCACAACTCAGGTGATGCTGTAACAGCATTAGTATTTTGCCTTCAATTCTGCAAACACCTTGTAGGGATTATTTTTACTCCATCAAACACAGGTTTGCAAATCTTGGCCCATATTACATCTACATCATGGAAATTTCAGCAGCACCATAATGCTGCCAGGGCTTGTAGATCCTTCTCTGGATCCTCAAAAAGAAGTAAACTAAAGTGGATCCAGAACACACACATGGCTTTGGCCAAGTTTGCCAAATTTTATGACTGACTGGCCCAATTCTTTTCCCTTCATTATCCTAATAGTTGGAATTGCTCATTCTGTCATCTGTCATCCCTTCTGTGGTGGTGTTGCTACAGAATAAAGAAAATGTCTTTCTCTAGGAAAGGGCCTTATAGGGCAGAGATTCACAAGGTGGTCCACAGATTAGATGCCTCCCTTTCCTCCTCCCCAAAAGCAGTGGTAACGAGCCAAAAATCTACTACAAATGCCACCTATAAAGGAAAGAAAGTTGCTAAGATACTTTTAGTACATGGGCATGTCTGGAATAAGGTTAACTGAAAAACTGCTAGCATCCACAGCATCCACCTGCAAATCAGGAGCAGATGCTCTAGCCCACATCCGTGTATCTGTCAGTCCCAGTATGACTATTTCCAGGACCAGTTGCGTCTGGTTGATGATATACAATTTAGGTAATTTCCATGATTGTCTTCATACAAGTCAGACTTTGGCCTTATAAACAGTGTTCTCTTTTATTAAATATGGTCCTTTGCACGTGGCAATGTGTTAGTGCTAGTCTTTATCTTGCTTAACTTTAGCCCTAACATCAATCAGCAATACTAAACTACCCACCCTAGATTCTCTACATATTTTGTCGAGTATTAGGAAGCAACTTCAAAGGGCAATTCATTTCATCCCAGCAGAACAAAGACAGACAGGCTGAGTCACCATCTCAGAGTACCTACTTGTCCCCACTGACAGCAGATCAAGAGTTGGATGGCTTGTTTAGACTGAATGCTTATCTTCAGATGCCTTAAGTTAGGTGAAATGAATCCCACTCAGATTTTTATTCAACATAAAATTCTGCTGCTTCCCACAACCTAAATTATTTTAGTCATCAGGTGCCTTACTCACTGCCTTTTGCTGTTTTGTTCAAGGAGATGATTTATAGAGTAAAAAGCTTTTCCTAGAAATGAAAGGGAACATGCTTCTTGTATTTTAACTTTACTTCTGTTACCCAAGTACTTCCTGCAGTATGGCAAGGTGTGGGTGTGGTGAACTCTTTGTGCGTAATAGATGCCAGTGATGCTGAAGCCAGGCAGTAGGAGATAATTTTCAAAAGCTGCCTGGCAAGCAGTTGGTCAACTGGGTGTCAGAAGAACACAGAAACTGGCTGGCTTGGCAGCCAGAGCTCTTCTGGTTGGTGGACTAGAAATCTGCACTTTCCAGAAAGCACAGTGGAAGAAGATATCCCAATCCTATGGAACCTCAGCAGCAGCTGGGGGTGTCTGATTCCCTCACATTCCCCCAAAAATCTGAGTGTTGGGTTATAAAGATGCAGCTAATGGATATCCTGGTGACTCAACATGAGTCAGTCCAATTAAGAACTGAATCAGGCTCTCCAAATATTCCCATGAAGCTCTTCCTCTGAAGACTTCAAAGTGCATTACAAAGATTCAAAGTGCTAACAAGTAGGATAATCCAATGATGATATCAATTCTGGCATGACGCACTTCCCATGTGACCAGGGACAAGTCCGTCTAGAGGCACACTTACTACACATATTTAGAAGCCACACAGAGATTTGGACTGAAATATAATAAAGATTGCATCTTGACAGTCTTCTCTGTGGAATTCTATAAACCGGTTGTAAAATTTTATAGAAAGAGCATTCCACTAACTATTGCACTCTGGGGGCTTTCCTATAATAAATACCTGTCCTGCTCCATTTTGGAACACAAACTCAGCTTTACTGCCCAGCCAGAGCTATTGTCTGAATCATGTAGCCCTAAAATCTTGATTCTGCTATCAACCTTCTGTTTGTCTGAGGAGAAAATAAATAAGAGGCAAATCTGAACAGAACCATGTTACATATTTGTTTAACCCTTCCTTGATGGAGCGACAAAATACTGCATTAATATCACACAAAGCAGATGTACAGTTTTAGGACTCCTCCAGTTCCTTCTGAGGACGACAATGAAACCACACGCGGGTTTCATTTGGGTGAAGGTGCTGACTGGATTCTCAGAAAATTGTAGTGGGCCAGCCCTACGAAATAACAAACAGGTTTTTTGAAAGCAGTGATTGTAAGAGCAGCAGTAGCATCGCTGCTGCTGCCACAATGATGATGTTGGGGGCCTAATACTGAACTCGCTGAAATCAACAGGAAAGCTTCTAGAAGTACCAAAAACCCTTGGACTGAGCCCTCACACAAGTGCTCTTTGTTGCAAAACATGATAGCACAAATCAAATTTGAGAAGCGTTTTATTGGCAGCAGACACTACGTCCTATGCATTGCGTTGAGGACACAAGTCATCACTGCGAACACTTGCACAATATCTAGTCAGTATGAGATAGAGTTAAACCACCTTCATTGCACAGTGGTGTACCAAACATCAGCAGCTGAGTTGCAGCAAGAATGGAGTAAGATGCTATAGCTCTAAGCACCAAGCAAAAACATCCAGATGACTTCACAGTCCCTGAAAAACCCAGCCATCTTCGTTCTACCCAAGGGTTCCCTGCTTTGGGAGGTGTTCCTCTGTGAACTAACGTTTGGAGCAGAAGAGTGCCAGCGCTGGCCTTGTTCTCATGTCCCTACCACACAACCAAACCCACCGCCGGCACCAGCTGCCTTCCCTGCTCACAGCTTTCACAGAGGTTAGTTCTATTCTGTAAATTCCAAAGGAGCAGGGCACAGCTTTGGTCCATGATCTCTCGGGTTGTGTAGCTGTTAGAACAGCCCTGGCCTGGCACTGGTCCCAGCCAGCGCTCTCCCAGCCGACGTCTGGGCACACCTGGGAGACAGCAAAGGCCAAGGACTGATCCCAGGAGCCCGTCTGGATGAGGCCACCTACTCGGGATGCCAGAATGGGGGGAAAGAGTTGAATCATGTGGATATGAGTCATGATACGCTACTTTGTGTTTGGGTTGTTTTATTTTCTAGCCATAGCCAGAGAGACTAGGGAATGAATGGTCACTCTTCCTGAGGCACTGAACGACTCTTCCTGAGAAAAAGTTGCTTACTGAAAATAGCACTTTGGTGAGAACATGCAAAGAGAAAGCTCACTGCTTTTGACTGGGTTTGCCCTGTGCTGTGGCTAAGCCGAGGACTGCAGCCTCTTGGGCTGCCATCCAGCTGGATTCAGCAGCAATTCATTCACTAGAAAAAGTAGAAAAAGAAACAGGAAAAAACTATATGAGGTTTCCATGGCTACTGGGCTGTACACTTTCTTCTGACTGTTATCACAAATTTTGCCATCCAAACAAGCAACAGATGCCAGAAATAATGCTTGGGTTTGGTGGGCATTCAGTTCAGACACACCACAGGGACAGGTACTGCCTCTGAGGCCAAGCAAGGGGCATGTTTTCATCTGTGGGCAAAATACAACGCATAGCCATCCAGACTTCTAAACGCTGGCCCTAGAGCTCCTCTCCAGTAATATTTCCCAATTATGTTGAAAACTTCTAAATTTCATGTTCTTTTGTTATGATTGTTGACAGTAAGAGGTCAAGAGAAACACTGCATGAGGTTTTCTGAAAGACTAACATCTATTAGAAACTACGGCATTTTGTAGAGAAGTGGCACAAGCTTTGACTTTAATATTCTAGAACAGTGAAGAGAGGACAGAAATAAAAGCCATCTAGTCAGTTCCTCTTATCAGTGTTGCTGAATTGTAGAGCAGATTTATCCTGTATTCATTTATGATATATTCAAGAGTGACAGGTGGAAGTACAAGCAGTGCTGCTTCTTCTTCACTCCCCTCTGTGCCTAGCCAGCTTATCACTATTATTCAGATAACATAAAATATGGTTTAAAAGGAAAAACTCTCAAAATCTTCATTAACCACTAATTCTCTGCTTGCTTTCCTATTATTCTGTTTCATCCTACTTCCCTACTACAGCTTCCACACCCTGGTCAACTTTTTGGAGCAATACCTGGATTCTGCTTTTGCTACAGAGCCTTCTTCCCTCACTTCCCTGCTTTAGGTGAGTTCATTTCTTTAACATATAGGCAGCCTTTACAAGTTTTAGGACTGAAAGGTTCTACAGACAATACCTCTGCCCAAATTTCAGGCATGTAGTCTAAGGACTTTGCTAAACCAGAATCTCAGGGATGCTGATTTACTGTTCTTGTAACCCAGGCTTTTTTGCCAAAGATCAAAAAACCCAGAGTCCCCTTAGATATATTTGCTGGCTAAACAGACTGCATGAACCACAAGCTACTCAATAGTTAATAATAATAAGCTTCTCCCCCCCAACACTTGCTTTGAAAGGACTACAAGCTCTGAGTCACTGCACAGTTGATTTGAGCTTAACCCTAATAGCTCTGTTATGTTGTGGCTTATTCTTAAATCTTCTTGGAAGCAGGAGAGTGTCAACAATAAACTTGTAAGGTTTAACACTCTAACACCAGGTAAACTGCTTTATCTCAATTAAAAATATCAGTAGTGCCCTTTCCACTACATCACAGAGCTGTAAAGTAATGCTGGAGCAAAAGCATGTGCCTGCTGGTATATGCTTGAAGAGGTTCTGGGAATTAATTCTGCTTTGCAGAACTATTCCAGTTATTCATGTGACTCAGCGGCTGAGACCGGGATCTTCCTGCACTCGCACGGTGACGCGCTGATTCAGGCTGGTTCAGCAGCGTGGGATAGGAGAGACACCTTATCAAAAGAAAAGCCCTCTTTGGGGACAGGCTCTCCCAGCAGTTGAAAAGGAAATTTCCGTTGCGCTATCTGCGCTAGTCCAGTGGGGCGAGATTAGCAAGTTATTATTAGATCTGGCTGATTTTCTTTACTTTGGGTAAGAAGGGAATCATTCTTTTCAAACAGTAAAACATCTTAGCACTGCTGCTGTGATGTCTGCCCAGCTGTGATCTCAGGGCTAAAAGCTAGCACTGTGTCAAAGGAAAACAGTGCCTCTGCTTTCAGAGCCCTACCTACGAGTATTTCAGCTGTACCTGGTATTCAAGTTTTATTAATAAATGTTGTAGAAAGGATTAATACCTGGCTATTCTTTGTTATACACGTTTCAGACGAGAACAGTAAATTGTAAGTCATTTATCAGCACCCCCTAGACTTATTCAACTTTGTACGTAATGACTGATCCAGGCATTAATAATTGATTAACCCTTTATAAACCAACTGCAACAGTATCTTGACCGACAGGACACTCATCAGCCCCATTATGCACAGCAGAGAGGAATGATCTGATTAAATGAAGGCATCTAGGATGGAAACCTGAGCATCCGAGCCAGTCACTCCATACTCTCTCTGTGGGTAATACAGCCAAAGGAGTGAGTTGAGTCCTCCAAAAGTAAACATCTAAAATAGGTCTATCAAATGGTAGCCAAAGAATTTTAAGTGACCTGCCCAGGATCTTACAAAACAGACTGTGGCAGATCAAGACCAAGACTCACATCTCCTAATTCCTGTCCTTATTCTCAGTCCCCAAAACCGCAGCTGCCCTATAATCACATAATCATAGTTCTGTAATTCTTCAGTGAAGCTGTGAATGTATTGAATCAATGATCTTAAATCTGCCAGACTTCTTTTAATATTATGCCCAATCTAGTGTTTTCATAGGAAAAGCCAAGTGTAGTCGACACCGTCTCAGTCACCCAAACAGGGCAGTATACAGAAGTACCTGTGAAGTGCAGGGGTTACACCTCACACCAAGTACTATGTTTTTACAGTTCATCCCAATACAAACAGCAATTACAAAGTATTTTTGCAATGCACTGGAGCAACTGAAATACCAAAGTATCACTTCCTCTACCTACTGTCCCTCTTTAGCCTCCCTCCCCTGACCTGACAGTTGGATTTTCTCTTGTGAGAGACATCCTTTTCTGTCTGCTCTGCTGCTACTTCTCCCACAACAAATGGTACATTCAAAATATAGGGGAAACAATATATTTAATCTTCCCAATGGGTAAAAGAATAATGACAGCAGCCCGTGATACATATGTGAATTAAAAAAAAAAGCCATCTGCTGACATAGGCTTTAGTGGCTACCAATGGATTGGAGCAGAAGGAGATATTGTCTATAAAACTAAAACCAAGGCTGCCCATAATAGAAAGGAAAAAAAAAAACAACCAACCAAAACAAACAAAAACAAACCCTGAAAGTATCTCAGGATGTTCTCCCTTTCCACCCTGAAGATCTGGAAGACTTCTTAAGTACTTGTCAGACTACAGCTGCTGATGTAGCCTCTCACAAGTGCCTCCAGTCCATAAAGCTGTAGATTCCCACCAAAAAGAGAACTTAAAACATTTTTATCTACATGAAAAACATAAACAGCAGGTACTCAGAGGCATAGATCCACATGGTATTTGAGGGTTAAAAAAAACAGAGGAAAACTGTAGCCTGGGAAAATTAGGGGCTTTCCATTCCCGGTGTAATGAAACGACAGATTTAAAGTTCAGAGTGAGAAAAGTCATTGAAAGGAATTAGACTTCAAGCTTCCCCAGACATACAGGCTTTGTTTTTTCAAGGCTATTGATAAATCTATCAGTCTCCTGATTACTGTCCCCTCACCCCTTGAAAAACCCTCTAAAAAAGGAATTTGCTGCCTTAATTGGAAGGAAAAGGGTTTAAAGAATATCCACTGTAAGGTCTCTCTGAAGAAGGAAAGTCCCTGGAGGCAAAACAATAATTGGTTTTGACCTTCCGCAGTTAAGGAGGCGTTGGTAAAGACGAGACTTAAACACAGCCTGACAACTGTGAGTTCCAATCAAATTCAGAAAGAGACGGAAATTGGATAAGCAAATTCCTTTTTGTTCATGACCCCAGTCCCGCTTTCCTTTCTCCCTGCAGCATGACACATCAGAATCTTTCCTGCGTGCCATAAATCACTCGCAAGACAGCAGTAGCCTTTGAATAGCTGTCTTATATTACGTTCATATCTTCCAGACAAGCAGTATTAGCAGTCCCCTGTCTACTCTGGAACAGCAAACACGTTAAGCGCAGTACAAAGGCTAGCTGCAGCGAGGAAGGAAGCAGTGTGATTTCATTGCTGTTTTCAGCACGGTGTAAATTCCCTCTCTCAGAGTTTGGAAGAACTCTTCACATTAGCACTAGTAGCCGCTTGCCAATTTAACGAAATTTGGTTTTGAATGCAGAAACCCACAATCCTCATTCTGTCAGAAGCTGCAGCTGACAAAATGCTTTCCTCTTTGTAAATTTGAGCGCATAGAGGACACTCTTTGCCATTCCCCGCCACTGCTCCGGGACACGTAATGTTTCCTGTGTTACCTTCTGCATGGCAAGTGCATCTTGTCTGGGTGTCCCTGCAAACTCCTGGCAGCAGCTGGAGGCACCCACACGCTTCCCCCAGCTTGTGCCTGTCAATACTCATCGTCCCCACTCAGCACAGCCACGCTGGCCAACTGCCCGTCAGCTTGCCAAGGCCTGCTCAGGCTCCTTGTATTATTTGTTACCTGCAAACTCCACCAATTTTAGGTAAATCAGAGAACTTGAAACTCATTTTTCTGTTTTAAAGACATCCCAAGTTAATAATGCCTCCAATGCCAGCAGAGCAAAGTTCTCCTTACAATGACCGCAAATGCAAACTTACAATTGAATGTTGTTATACTTAAAAAAAAAAAAAAAGAGAGAAGAGAAATAGCAAGGACTCACAACACAAAGACCATAGACCAAATAAAAACACATGAACTAATGGTGAATTTTTCCACCTTAAATGGCCAGCCAATTTGAGATGGTCACCACTGAAACCCGACTCATGTAATTTGCAGATATGACTCACAAGAGTTGGAGGTCCAAAAGCAATAAGAGTACAGCTTGGAGAGATATCAAGACTTTGGAGACAAAAATCAGTTATTTTTAGGGTCTGATGAGACAGTGGTAAAAGTGGTCTACAATAAGGTAAATGTGATGTCCAGGTATTTTCGCAAAGTTCAAACGGTTTCACTTGCTCCTGGAAAGGAGCTGAAAGCTGGGCATGGCTTCATACAGATAGAGTTACATGAGCTACGAGAGGGAGGACTGTCCCAGAATGCCAGCTCCACGTGCTTTGACCTTTTCTCAAATTTTGGGAAAATTGCTTCTTACACGTGCCTCCTTCAGCTGAACCCAAGCCCTGTTCCCATTAGCCATGGCTCTTCCAGCCTTGCAGGTGCCATGACAGCTGACTCTTGATAAGTCTAGGGAAAGGACTCAGTCCCAGAAGTGCTCCCTTGCTCTTTTAGGCCAGAAGTGCCCAAAGGGTCAATGTGACATTCAGAGTCTGACAGCAAAGCAGAATATCCTGACAGTATCCAAGCCATGCTGCAGCTGCCGCAAGTCAGCAATGCTTAAGACTCTGACCCAGCACCTTACGTGCTCCCTGAGACCGGGGGCGCTCAGCCCAAGCCTAGTCCCAGCAAGTAGCAAACAACCAGTACGTGAAGCGCAACCGCGATCGCTGGAAGGACAAGATTTGAAGCCCATTTCAGAATCACAGAGCTCCACCATTTGCACCCTCCAAGTCTCTGCTACCAAGATCCTTCCCAACCATGAATCCTACCCGGTCTCATTCCTATTTTAGACAAATGTGGTTAAATCGCTTTGATTTGGGGAACTCTAGCAACTGACAACTTTCCTCCTTGCTCTCAATTTCATTCCACAGACTCAGACTTCTATGATGCACTTGCTTCCAGCTTTTCTCTTCTGTCCTTAGGAAGTATTACAGACTATGACGAGGAGATACAAATTAGGAGGAGAATGAATCTTTGTCTGTAATAATGTTCAAGCCGTATGTAGGCAATGGAAATTAATAAAGCTGGAACAGGCTCAGCACTGGCACTTTATGTAGGACAATACGTACCTCCTGAGCTGGGTCACCCAGCATGTCCTTGCTGAAGTGCCAACTTCACAGAGGAATGCTGACACTTACAGGGGTGCTGCTATGTACTATGGTAGTGGAGAGGCTTCTGCAAAGAGCCAGCAAGGCAGGTTAGCTGGGAGCATATCAAAAATCTATAAATAATATTCTATAAACAAGGTTCCATAAAAGATCTAAAAATATCAAGAGGGCAGTTTGTCAGTTGTTGGGGGTTTTCAAGTTATTAATTTCTGGGGCTCTACTGAATGGGAATGCAGTTTTAGAGCCAGGTAAGAAAAGAGGAAAACCTAAAATTCAAACTGCAAGATGCTTCATGTCTTTAATGCCCCTAGAAATCAAAGGAGCTGAGTTCCCATCACGGTGGCACAGCCTAGCCTAAAACCATGGTCCTAAACTGTTGCTGACTATTTACAGTTGTCATTCAACACTTGCTCAGTGTTCAGAGAGAATAATCCTTGCACCTGAGGCATCTCAATTTAAGGAGCAAGGAATTCTTGCAATTCTTTTTTTTTTGTTTGTTTGTTTCTGCTTGTTGTTTTTAATTTTTATGTTTGAACTTTTATGTTTTCTAGAACTTAATAGTGAAACAACAGGCTTCAGTCACTAATCTCAAAACAGTTCAAAAAAACCTCCCACAGTTTTCAGAAGACAAACCAGAGTCTTAGCACACTGAAGCAATTTACTTGAGCTACATGGGCAAGTCAGTAGGAGAAAGAGCCCAGTCTCTGCTGCCATTGGCAAGGCCACTGTGACTCCTCCATCGTCTCCTATTTTCAACACTGTGAACTGCAAGAAGGGGAGCCCATGATGGCAGGGGTGACATTAGGGCAGGAAATGAGCCAAAACGAGTGTCTTAAGTGTAACTTCCTAACACAGCAGCAGGGTAGAGTTTTCTATCATGATCCTTTAGCTCTCCCCATTAAGTGCTGTAGAGGTTTCTGTTCAGAGGAGGTCAGATGAGGACCCGAGACAGACGATGTTCACATAGTGTTCCAGCGTAAGGCCGTAGGAGAGCACCAGCAGAGTCTTGCCTTGTGTAGGGCACCTCGAGTTTGAGATCTCCTCAATTATCCATACACAGCTGT
The DNA here is from genome assembly GCF_003259725.1 of Athene cunicularia. NCBI lineage: Eukaryota > Metazoa > Chordata > Aves > Strigiformes > Strigidae > Athene > Athene cunicularia. The sequence continues at coordinate 4,299,776 of NW_020799109.1, forward strand.
TCTGGGAAAACAGGCCATAGTGCTGGGGTGCGAGCATGTCTGCAGAGTCACGCTGTGGCACAGAGGCGGCTCTCTCTTGGCTTGGAGGGCACTTTGCCCTGCAAATCATTTTGGGTCACCACATTTGTTTTCAAGGTCTCTTGAATTCCTCAAATGTATGTCTTAAAGATCATCAAGGCAGAAGCTGCCGTGCTTTCAGTGACACTTCTGTCGAATCATGCTCTCTTGTAAGAGGGGGGCAACCTAGCTCTCCCCTGCCCAGACATCCATGCTATGAGAATGACACACCGCCAGTCACACTGTTCACACCAACTGTGGCAGTAAACTTTATTTCAACTTTGACATTTAGTTCCTGTACAGTGACTCATGACCGCCTATGATGCTCCGTTTAGGGATGCAAGACTCAAAAGCCAACACAGAAAAAAAATCAGCAAGCTACAGAAATCAGAAAGGAGCATTTGCTGAAACGAGGCACCTCATCATTTTTATATGCTGCAGTGAGGAAACAATAGATGAGGACAAGTTCCGGTTGTTATGGCCTTTTGCAGAGAGAAGCAATTTATATTTAAAGTACACTTTACTAAGTGTACTTTTCCCAGTGTGCTTTTTAAAAACAGTCTACCAAGCAGTGGTGTCACCAAAACCATTTAGCTTAACGAAACCATCAGGTCTTCCAGTTCCAGACTATTAGAAAAAAATGGGACCACTAAGTTGTTTTAGAGTGCATTGAATAAAACTGTAAGGAATCCCACATGCATTCCTTATCTTGTTCAGCCTATTTATAATCCTTGACTGACTTACAGCTCCTAAGAGAAGGTTGAATTGGTGAATGATAATTTGTGTCCCTTCCGACCAGGTCTGATGTTTCCCAGGGGAGGTGGTAGGTGACAGCAGCGATCATGTTCTGTTTCTGAAGGAACGATGAAGCACGTGTGTATGGACGGGGCTCTGTCATTGTCCCAAGGAATCCACCATGGTGAAGCCAGGACATCAACCACAGCTGACCCAGACACAACCGAGTCCCCTCCGCCTGCCCCTTCTAAATTTACTAGCTATGTTCTGGATCTATTTATGTAGCTGGTGCTGAGAGAGCACTAGGAAAAAATAATAATTCTTAAAATCCTGAATTAACTTTCTATATGTGGGTGTCTAGAATTACTTCACAGATACCAATTAGGACAAACCTGGTTGTAAATAAGTTATCGATTTTGGTTTTGGAGGTATTTGAGATTGTTTTCTTAGGCTCAGTGAAAACACTCTGAAGACAAGGTAACACACAATTTAGGAATTAGCATTTACTTAAAATCTACATTATGTACAAACACATCTTACAAGGACATGCTCTCACTTTCTCAGAGACTGAAAAGATGCTCCTTTGAAACCTTTAATTTCAGAAGGAATACTTCCTCGTGCCTTCAATGTATATATAAAACCATGAAACCTACTTTACAGATGGAGCTGAGCTCTGAGGTCAAAGACAGCTCACAGAGTCTCAAAGCAGTAGCTGGTGTCAGCTGGAAGAGCTCTCGATTACTTCTGAGCTGCGATGACTTCACCAGCTGAAGAACAGCCCAGAATGCCCGAGTTTGCCTTCAGTTTCCACCTATAGGCATAAAATGCATTACCAAACTCCTGTAGCAGAAAAGCTGTAAACAGCTAAATGAGGGCATATATGTATCTGCTAACTGGAAAATGTCCAAGTTAACCTACTCAGAAACCCAACTCCTTTCCCTCATCTTGCATCACAGAATTATTTATTTGCCTGAAGGCAGTTTGAGGCAATTAGTATATTCAAAGGTTGGTATTAAGACTGCTATTGATAGCGGCGTGGGGAAGAAAATTGCAGTGAACGTCAGTAATCTGAGCATTTTTGGACTAGAACAGTGTTCAGATTAATGAATGTCGATGCTATTTCAAGGTTATGTTTGCTAATATTAGTATGTAGTCAGACATACCAGAGTGCTGCTTTTTTCTTTCTTTTTTTTTTTTTTTTTTTTTTTTCGTGGCAGAGGGGATAACACATTACCATTCAGCTGGTCAAGTCCTTTGGATTAGCAGGTTTTGGAAGAAAGAGGTTTCAGTATATTTAATTAATTTGTCTTAAGAGTTCTTAATCTTGTTTCAAACCACTCAACCCTTAAGGTCTCTCATGAGTCAATGTTTCTAACCCAAGACTTGCAGGAGAATTTTTGAATGTACCTAGGTAATTTAGAATCTTGCTAGTTTGGGGATGAATTTATACTCCTGAAAGGTTTAAAAAAAAATAAAAATTACTCTCCAGAACCTGAGTGCTTGTCAACATGTATAGCTAATCATAACTTAATGTTTCACGTGAATATTTACCGAGGTAAGAGAAACAATAACATTGCTTATTCCTATTTCCAGCTGAAGTGTTACCATTTTTTGCTTCCTTCCAACTTGGAAATAATTTTCTAAGCTCTAAAAAGCCTCAGTATTTGTATTTTATGTAAACAGTTTGGAAAGGTCAGGCCTAAGCATTTGATATAAGGAACAAACCCAAGTTATTAGACACCATTAGAAGACTAGGCACTAAAATGTGCTCAGGCTTGCTATTCAAGTGATGCTTATCCAAAGTTATGCCTTCTGTGCCTCAGTCAGACCACCATGGCAGAGACTGTGTCAGTGCTCCCACTGTAAACTTGAAATAGAGTTTATAAATGAACCTGAAAGCCAAGCAGAAGGTTTGACAAGGGCATATCCATTTCAGTGCAGAGCTGTAGTAAAAGCAGCTCGCTCAGTTTTAGCACATACAAGGAGATGGAGATGTAAAGTTAGTGATTCAAGCTGGATTTTTTGCACTTGCATGAAGAAGCCTGGGAGAAATGGTAAATGGTGGGAAGGCCCTGTACTGGGGTCCTGTGCTCACACCATCAGGCCTCAGGAGGCTTAAACCTGACGTGGGAGTGAGCACACTGTGGTCAGGATTTACAGTGCTAAGGAAAGGGGTGGGAAAATCACGGACGTTGGCTCTTTTTCTTCCACCTTCCCTTCCCAGGCACTGTCTATAGGTCCTTTTTGTTCACCCTGACAAGTCTGAGACCTGTGGTGCAGGAGGGTTGGACAGTAATTCCCCTTGTGCAATTTTTTGTCCCTGAGGGATGAAGTGCTGAAACAGAAACATCTTGGCTATCTTGGCCTAAACTCCCCTGCTCAAATACAGGCCCAAGCTTCACACAGCCAAGCGGTGGGACCTCCTACACCTGGACTTCAGGGCAGAGCTGCTGCGGGAGCCAGGTCTCCACTTCTATCATGTTTCTCGGTCTGGAGCCCAGCAGGCTCGCGGGGTTGTGACTAGACACAGCTCACAGAGAAGAGGCAGAAGAGCAGCCTCATGAATTCTTCCCTTTGGCCCAGCCTTTGGAGAGGCCTCAGGCACTTGGTATCACACAAATATTATAGAGAACCCCGACCTTGCTGCGAAACATCTATTTAACAAGCCACCACCAATGTATTTCCAGAAGGAATTATATCATGGAGATATTTTCCTTTTATTTATAAGTAAAGCCATTGAAGAGTCACAATGTGCCAACAGTACCGCTCTGGTACACAAGCTATCTCAAGAGCTTGCTTTGCTAAGTGGGAGGAAAAAACCGCTCTGCCACAGCTTTGTGTGGTATTTGCAGTCAGAGGGTGACCTGATGATGACCAACGTACTTAGCTAACATATATTGCTCTTTACACAGATTACATCACACAATCTAACGTTGCTTATTTGCCACCTAACACTAGTCATTAAATAAATATTAATCTGATAGGCAGGCATCTTAACCAGGCACGCAAAGATGTAAAGAAACAACTTACGTGTTACACACACGCAAGCAGGTAACACAGAAATGTGAAAGGACTCTGGGGTAGACGGCTCTGCTGTCATTAAAGTAAAGGTACCTCTTGAACACAGAAGAAAACATCTCACTGACTACTCCATCAATTTAATAGGGGGCTTTTTTCGTTTGCAGGTAAACATTTATAAATTGTGAAACTTGAAGTCATTGAGGTTCTTGATAAATAGGAGGAATTGCTTGGCAGATGCTGGGGTAAGGGAGGAGGGGTAGCGTGATTTCTCTTGCAATCTCAATAGTTGTTTATAGTATATCTTAGTGTCCAGGTGCCCTTTGGTCATCCCTTTAAAATAATCCCTTACACCTTTCACATAAGATCTTTTCCCCACATCATTTCACCTTATTACATTTTATAGAAATGCAGCCCCTCCCCAAACTGAAATGATGAGCCTTCGGTTTCTTCAACAACACATTAAGTATGGTACAAATTCTCTGATCTGGGGTCAATTTCAATTCTTAAAAAACAAATTACTCACAGTACGTGTTCAGCTCATTATCCATGTGGGAGTAAGGGAGTGAGAAGTATTACTGTTTACCTACCTAACTGCTCTGAAACTAGCAGATTTCCCCCACACTGCTGTACTACTTCTCTTCCATCATGACTCCAAGAAGATAACTTGCAAATAACAGTCTGTGACCAACTCTGCCAAGAGGTAACCCACAGTTACACAGACCAGTGGCTATGTGCGCGTGTATGTGTGCACAACAAGGCATGTATATGTATGCAAGGCTAAGCCCTCAATTTGGAATTCTAAATTGGAATTGGATGGTGTGAAATTCTCACTTTACTGACCTCAAACTCAGGATTTCACTCTGGGTACTGAAAAACTTTTTATTCTGCTACTCCCACCCCCTGAACTGTCCAGCTTGCAATAAGGTCTGTTAAAAACTCTGTTATAAATCCAAAGGGGCACTGAAACCTATGGTTACCTTCAGCCAGAGCAAATAAGAAAGACCCAGAGATCCTGATCTTTTATTGCACGGATGTGACATTAGGGAAACATCTGCAAAGAGCACCACATTTTTGGCTGGATGCCTCTAGAAGAACCAGGTGAAAGGAAGCAATGGCAGCCTCCTCTGTGACTGCTGACATGATTGTGACACAACATGCAGACATGAGAGTGCTCTGGAAAGGAACTTAGTTCTGCCTGACAGACTACCAATGTATAACTTAAGGTATTTTAAAGAGCAGTTGCTGGAAATGAAGAGCATGCAGCTATCACAAGCTAAGTCTTCAAGGTGTTTAGCAGATTTTCAGAGAACCTAAATCATCTCTGAGTCACTGGGAGATTCACCATCTAAAATCCCCTAGGGCATTCTGGAGGATGAGCCCTTCAATACTACACATTTGACAGGAATTTTGCTTTTAATGGCATTAAAAAACAAATACTGTCCCTATTTTACATCCCAAAATTTATCTCAAGTTTTAAATTTTCTTCTAACCCAGCCCCACTATTTTCAAACTGAATTTGTCTTACTTTTATCCATAAACTAACCAATGTACTAAACAATCCACTAAAACTGGACCGAGTATGATCACAGAAGCAGTTTCACACCAGTAAGGACTCACTCCTCCCATGTGATAGTGGGTGCATCTAACCTTCTGTCACCAACATTTCCAAGGCAGGTGCCAAGTACCAAGTCCTGGCCTCCCACTGAGTCCTAAACCACTGACCACACCAGGATGCCTGCCACTGCCTGCAGCTGCACCAGAAGCTCACGGACAAGCCCATCCACACACGGGTTTGCAGTTTAGTCTTGCTGGAGTCACTGTTAACATCCCAATATCCCTCTCCGCAGACTCTGGGCCGTGAACACCTCTGTGGCGAACACCTCTGTTGCCACACAGAGAGGCTTTGCAGAGCAGGAGGAAAACGGGCTGCTGTGGACACTGCAGACCTTTGTCCGGGTCTGTCTTTTAAAGCAGGAACAGCAGCATTTCCCGTCTGGCGTATCTCACCGCTCTCCTTCCCACACACAAGCATGGAATTTGTGGACATGGCGGGAGATGAACACTAATCTCAGTGCAGCATCTCTCCTTTTACTGCCTTTTAAAACCTAGACGAAGACTGTGCTGTCACTGTTCTGCCTTTAAACAAGCCCTTTCATTTTGGTGCCTTGTGCAGGGCTTTTTGTTTTGCCTTTGGATTCCTTTTGATTCTTTTGTGAGACTTTTTATCCCCCTTCTAGATGTCCCACCCACTCAGCATCACTTGAAATGAAAAGATTAGATGTCAACTAGTCTCCAAGTACAGAATAAAAGAGAACAACAAATCTACCAAGGATCTCTCTCAGACTGTAAAAATAAAAGATCAGTTTGTATTGGCAAAGGCCTCTCTTGATCTGTTAATATCAAGGAAGACAAAATTATCTGTGTTCTTTGTGAAGCAGCAGTTGTTTCAGTGGGGAAGGAAGCCAAGACAGCTGTTAGATAGTTCAGTACAAAATACTGACAGTGACACACCAATAACAACACCAGCAGTGAGGGACTCAGCCAGACCGCCAAGACACTAAATATTATTAACGTTGCTGCTTTTAAAAAGTTTGACAAACTGCAATAATTTAAAATTTTCTTAGTGAAAGATGACTTCTTAGTTCATCTTGGCCTACTGTCCTTAAAGGATGCTGCAAAAGAGCAGCAAAATCTCTCAGACACAAAAGACACCACTGGAAACACGGAAGCAGGTCTTGGTCAGCGCTCAAGATAAAGTGGGGAAGGAGCCATCCATGTTTAGTTTGGATGCAGGACTTTACTCCTTTGAGGAAGGAGAGGCTGTGAGATTTCAACAGCTTTTGAGGAGTCCTCAGTTTAAGCTACTTGAACAAATGGCTTTGTCCACATGACCTGCAGCATACCCAACCCCATGACAAAGGATTATGAAATCGCTTTTTCCACTTCCTTCAGGCAGGATGAAATACGGCAAGCACTGCGGTCGGGAGCAAACCGGAGGTTCCCGACTGGGACCTTGCTCTCACCCTGTCATCTTGCTCTCATGACTTGACCTCTCCTGCACATCATCTTCTCCATTTGTTCTAACTTCCCAGGAATGGTTTATTTGCAGATCTTCAAGACTTTCAGACAGAGCTAATATCTAAACACAAGGAACTGAACTCTGCTTTCAGTCGCCCTTCTGATACACGCCCCCAGGAATAAACAGGTTTGCACTCATACAGCTGTAGTAAGTCATATATTAGGCTCAGCAACAGAGATGGTAGGGAGCAAAATTTGGCCCATCAGCACGAGCTCCAGCCACCAGTGCAATGCAAGCTGTTGAACACTGCAATAAACTTGCACTCTGGCCTTATTTGGGAGGTTTCATGTCCAATTTCTCCCCTTCCAGGCCCACCGTGTCCTCTGGAAAAGCTTTCTTTTACTCAACTACACCCTTCTACACGGCACTCTACTTTTTTCTCCAGCTGTACCTTCAAAGCTTTGCTAACTTCAATTTCTGTCTAAATTGCATTTATGGAAAAAAAGTGATTTTCTTTGAGTGCAGAATTACATGTTGGCTGTTTTCTTACAGATTTGGATCATAAAAGAACTTAGAGAAGAAAAATACAAACTTAGAGCCCAGCTTGGCTGTAAGTAACAGCCTTTGCCCTGCATCAGTGGATATAGTAGAGAACGGAGCGTGCTACATTTTTATAATAAGGAACAAGACCCCACAGCTTTGATGGAAATCAGAGTCCTCCACCCCACCAACGGAAAGCCCCCACTGATGCTATGGGCCTGTTCCAAAATGGAGCTCAGCCCCAGATCTCCCCAAACACTCATTGCTTATACTAGCAGAGAAATTATAATGAACACCCTTTTCACAGCATCAGTGACTCCTGCAACCTTTTCCCCCCTTCCTCTCTTTTTATAAGGGATGCATCACATCCTAAATTCTGGAACAGATGTTCTTTACAAGGCAAGAATTATTTACGACGAGTGTTTTGTGGATAGGGAACTCATACTTTTTAAAATCCTGGTTTTGCATGTGTATACAGCTCGCCTGCTGTATGCACGGTCAAAGTCAGTGAAAATTCCTGAGATCCTCTATCCTACAAGTGGGAACTTTCCCAAGACAGAAGTGGATTTGACAAGCCAGCAAGTAAAGAGAGAGAATTCTTAGAATCTGAAAGTTAAATATCCACAGCAAAATTCACTTTCAGTGTATGTTATTTCAAATTTCAGTTTTATGCTGTGATTCACCAAGGTTTTTACTCAGGGAGTAGATCCTTTTTACTCACCAGATCAAAGATAACCTTGCCAAATGGGAACTTTTAAGAAGCTGCCCACTGGATTCATGGGAGATGAAAGTAAAGTTGCAGTTCTAACAGCAACATCACCTGATAAAGCCTTTGGCATTTTATACCTAAAAAACTTTGCTGCAACTTCTCCTAGTATTTTCAACAGCTGGATATTATACTGTATTCACAGGCAGGTCCAAATATAAATAGTAGTTTCTCTACTGACCCACATACTTGGCATATATTCAGAGTCTTTTAAGACGTTTCCATTAGCTGCAGAAGAGTGTCAGGTATTTCTCCAGTGTAATCTTATTTATGAGGTCCTGCTTCCCAGAACAAAACAGGACTAGATCAGCTGGAGTCAGGCTCTTTGCTCATACATGAGAGCCTGTTTCCCTCCTATCCTCTGTGGACACACACCTTTGCCTCAGTATCTTTCATGGCTGTATTTTCAATTCTTATTTCCAGTTCTTATTGTCTGTCTGCCTCCTCTCTGGCTACTCCCCAGTGCTTCTGCTCCCAGGGGCTCACAGCTTCCCTGAACAATCCCCTCTGTTCACACAGCTGAATTCCATCCTAGCTGGCAAATGAGTGTTTCTTTGGGGGGAATGGCTCCTTTTTTACCTTTTTTCCAAACAGAACTTGACTGCTTTTTACATCTATTCTGAATGAAGAAAAGTTGTCAACACCTCTGGATTCAGTGTTACATGAAGGAAAGGAGACTGAAAGAGATGAAAAGCCACAGCCGATGGGGGAAAGCGGGAAGATAAAAATCAAGGAAGGAAGCTAGTAGAAGCTGAGGCACATGGCTCCACAATTACTAATTTTTAATATTTTATAACATTTTATAACTTCATTTACTGTACTCTTGACTCATCTGGTCTGTGAAATCTCCAGTCCAGAGAAATCAGAGTAACTGAATTAATCTAAGTACAAAAACCATGGCTCAAATCCTCTGGCCTTTATCTGGGGAAGTCTTTTATTGGAGCTTTCAGCTGGAAAGAGACTGAAAGAATTTGTGGCTGTGGAGCATGAAGTTACAATAAATATATAATTCATCATGGAGAGGTTTGTAAAACCGTTAGGAATAAAATAAATGTTCTTCTTTCCTATTGAAAAGAGATGTCAGTTTTTCTCTTACAATTACTCAAAGGGCTAGCCAGGCAGAATAAAGGCTTATTACATTAGAAAGCATATAGAGCCCTTTTATGAACTCTGGCTGCAGCCATTCTCTTTGTGAGACTCTTTGTTACAATTTGTTTTTCAGCAGCTGTATCTGATCTGTATCTTGCACACTTTCATCCTGTGACAAAACACAGCTGCAAAGTGACTAGAAGTTCCTCATCCGTCCATCTCTGCGTGTTCTCACAGATGGGACAGGTACCTATGAGAAGCACCAAAACTGACTTAAAGGTGCTAAATGAGATGAATAATTTTACACTGAGTCACGAGGTCTGTCTATCTCTCTGCCCATCTTTCCTGGAAGTCTAAACGATAGCACCGTATCAAGAAAGATACTGAAGTTCACCAGCATAAAGTCAAGGCAATTACCAGCATAACGGAGTGATCAGGATTGCCACCCCTTGCAAATGGGGTTTTAGCACAGAAATACTTTGTTTTCAAATGTGGAATAGAAAACTAATCACTATGTGTTTCATCTATTAATCTAAACCTTCCACTCTGGAAAATCCTTGGCACTCAAACGGGGGTGGCAAGAGCACAGCCCATGCACAACAGCTTCAGGCTCTTCCTTGCCTGCTTTACAACAACATTATCATAGTTGAAAATACTGCAGTGTCCCGCTGAATAAAACGTGCACGTTAATGCCTCATTTAGACAAAGCTGCCTCAGGAGAAAATTGTATTTATGGAAATGCATCCCCATGTCTTCCCGATCATTCCCTACTCCCTACCATTTCAGGAGTGCCACCCTTCCCAAGCTGACGAGACCCAATGACATTTGTAAGCCTGATGGAGGAACACAGAAGACATCATGCAGGAGCAGACTGATTTTACACAGTAGGGTTGCACTGAATTCAATGCATTTTGGACACCAAAGGAAGAGACACGAATATCCTACGACTGCTAGACATCTCCCCCAAACTATTCCCTTCCTTGGAGTTTCAAAGTTTCTTGAAGCACAACCTCTATAATGAGATGCTTATAATGGGTTCCCCATTCCAACGCTGTGAAAAACCTCTAGAAACAGCCACTTCCAAAATGCTCCCGTGGAGCCCTCTCCTTCCTGCCCCAGGTACTGGTCAAGGGCTGCTGAAGCATCCCACAGCTGCCAACTGTGATTTACAAAGAGGGAGCTAAGATACACTAATGGCTGTGACTCTTACCACTAATTACCACTTATTCAGGCACTAATGGACTTCATTGGCCAAAAGCCTTTGCAATTTGAAAAGAACCATTCTAATTTATTAAACGTTGTGGATCTCAGACACTGATAACGGTAAACATGCCCAGGTTTCTCTCCACAGTTCAAAGAAGGAGCGTACACAGCAACACCAGCCACACCTGCCTGACCGGCCACGTTCGACCTGGACTGCACTGACAAATTTTACCGGTATACTTACTTTGAGTTTAAATACAAACAGCGAAACCAGCAGATTGGCAAACACCTTACAGTGGATGCAGTTCTCAGTCACGTTGTTTTTTAATCTAAGAATTACTCTCCTCTTCTTGCAGGAAACCAGCTGCAATAGTTATATGGGGCGATACAAAAAGAGATGCATGATGTGCAGTCGGGACATCTTGCTACTGAGAGGTAGATCTCCAGGACACTCTGCTGCTGCTCTGTGATGACAGAGGGGGTTCTTTGGAGACTCTAGTACTGCTCTACCTGCATCCCTCCTCACTGTGCGCTACCTGAGATCAGCCTCTGCTCACTGCAAGACATACGTAGCAACAATTCTGTCTGCCAAAACGTATGGATAAACAGTTCACCTCTGCATCATCAGGAAAACAAATTTCTGCATCATGATAGATTTGCAAAGAACAGTACACTTCTACCCAAAACGTACTTATTTTGGTGGCTGCTAATGAGGGGCCTGGGGCAGGGATTCCTCTGCCAGAAAACCCACTAAAAGAAAGAGGAGTTTCACACCTGTCAGGAACAGCACAGGCATCAGGAGATGGTATGGAAGGATACACAACATCTTGATCATTCGGGATTTTCTTTGGGTTAGACAGTTTCATCCCCTGCTTTGTTTTATTGTTCCAGTGTGCTGCTTTCCTTCTGGTGCATTGTTTGAGATAAAATTTATTGTTAAACTGATTCAAGCGGACAGCTGGCAGCACTAGAGGGCAAGTCCTGCTGCTTTGATTCACCAGAGAAAGAATTAAAGCACTGAGTGGAAAATGAGCTGAGCCCTGATAGTGTCCATGGGTCCCTTGAAACAGGCCCAGATTAGACAGTGATCCCTATTTCAGATATCACGTTGGGATTGCTTTCTATTGCTTTCTTCATTTTTGTTTGGATCTTTCCAACAGGAGTTTGAAGCGGAGGAGGTCTCATGTCCTACAGAACTGCTTGAAGCCTCAAGAGAAACGAGGAGTTCAGTATGTGAAAAAGAAGCCAGCAAAAAACACATTTGTTCCCTTCCAGTTTTGCACCCCAGACTAATAAAACCATGTCGTCTTTTGAAGATACCAGTTCAGATCCAGTTAGCTTGGTAGTGACTTAAAGGCTTTACTGGAGATGGCTGAAAGTGGGACTTTTATCCCATGGAAGATTCTGACACTGACATTTGCTTTTCTGCTAATCATACAGAAAAGCAAAATATCAAATATTTTGCAGAATGAAAACCTGGGTATTTTTAGCTGAAAGGATCAAAATTAGTTCATTAGTTCAAGAATTTTTACCTGATAATGTCAAACCATTCATATCTATAATTAATCTTTAATACTAATACTAGTAATTTTTAGAAGCTAAAGAGCTAAGCTCTGAAACAAGGAGTCAAAATGAAAGTCTCTATTTCAATTTCAAGTAGTATCAATGTTTCCGTTGAAAACTTCATCAAGATGAACTTCCCCCAAAATTCTAGTTCTGCCAAAACAGCATTTTCCAAAAGAAATTTATTCTGTGAAAATAATATATATAAAAAAAAACCAACAACCAACACCCCAAACCACAACACAAAACAAAAACCCCAGAACACAAAACCTGGATGCCTGGCAGCCTCAACCTCTCTAAAAATAGCCAAGTCAAGTCAAATCCACCCACCTTCCCTCTCCATCACAAACGCTACCTCTCACAATTTGATTACAAACCTCAGGGCACGCTGTGGTTTTGCTTCAAGCTGTAGGTCCTGGAGTCAGGCTGATTACAGGAACACCCCATGGCTTGCCTACGCTGGAAAGGATTTTCTCAGAATGAATTTGCTCAGGCAGAAATACCAGTAGATCTGTCTTGGTAAACAGCTACGATGGACACTGGAAAGTAGAACAAGCTCTTTCCCCAAATGGGCTGGTTTGGAGGTAGAAACCCGTTCCCATCACAGCATCTGGCAGCACAGCTGGCGCTGAGGTCTGACTTTTTCACTCTCTTGATGGAGGCTGCTGTGCCATCAGCGCTTTCCGGTGTACATCATGACACTCACTGAAGTGAGCAAGTGTTTCTCGTGCTTTCAGGACTGAATTTTAAACCTAGTTAATAATATTTTGGGATCTGAGCTGTGAATTTTTCATTTGTGGGGTTGAGAGAATGCACTAGTTTAATTAAGAAACTGATTTAAACCAAATGAAAAAGGAGCACCGTTTCCAGAAACTGATTTCAATACTCTTTTGAAAATCATTCATTATGTATTTAACTTTTTACTTACTGAACACTTCTTTCCATTTCTACACACAAGTCACCCTTAGATATTCCTCTACGTTTGAGGAATTGAACTTTATTTCATCATTTAGAGTTGTGCAAAATCTTCAAAACGATTTTGATTTGTTGTTAGCTTTTCCATTCACTTTGCACCTGCTTTGCATGGGTGTGATTGACTTTGGTAAGAGGGAAAGCAAGGATAAAAGGGAGATCTGTGTTTCACACCATGTTAGGCTGTAGCACAATAGCAGAGACAAGAAGAGAGCACTGGTGTTTCTCAGCTGCTGTCCATTTGCAGGGAGGAGGTCTAGGGGAGGAGAGAAATCAGGTAACCGCTCTGTTGAAAAGAAAGGTGTTTCCGGGTCACCAAAAATTCCAGAATTATTCCAAGTTTTCTCCAGTCTTCTTTTCCACTGCAAAGACCAAAACCTGCCCTGTCAGATGCCAACCAAGCTGTTACTTGTTTTGTTTTGCAGGTTGCTAAGAAACAGGGCTGTTTTTGCTTACTTGCCTCCCTTGGGCTATTTCACAACACTTTGTAATATACACTGCTCTTTTTTGTTGCACATCTGGTTTCGATTTTAGGTTTCAGAACCCCCTCTGAAAACTGAGATATTAGTTTTTCATATCTATCATCTAGACAAAGTGCATCAGCCTGTCAAACTGAGTGCACCGGTGAGACACATTTAACCCTCTCAAGTAACTCTCAAGTTACCTTCCAAGAAGATATTTTTATTTGTTGCCGAGTTCAGACAGTGGAAGTAGCTCAAGTATTTTGTCTAATTTGCTGTGTGAAATTAGTTGCAACCACCACTAAATTTTAGGTATGAAATAAAACTACCCATTTCTTCAAAACATCACGTTGGATAGGAAACCCTCGTGCCTCCCAAGTGCTAGCAAAGAGCCATGCAAGTGGATTCATTGATCATCACCCCAGCAGATGCTCGGCAACTTCTCCCAAAGCTTCTAGTCTTTCATTTTCATTGGAAGTAACTACTCACAGAAAAGCAGCTAACTAGCACGGAGAAGGGTTCTCCTGTGATTTTGACAAATGGTGTTGCTGGATGACAGAACAACCCAGCTTGTACTTTGGGACAGCTTCAAACACGTCCTTTGGTCCCAGCACTGCAGCTGGCCCTGAGGCGGTGCCAGTGCCTCCAGCTTCAGGTAGGTCAGACCCAGGACTCACAACCCATCACCACGGTCCACGTGGCTCATCAAGAGCTTTTCCACAGCACTGATCCACACACAAACAAATTGATGGGGATAAGGCTTATCCCTGCTCTGCTGATTTCCCTAAACCAAATGATCCTTGCCTAAATCCTCTCCCACAACCATTCTCCATACTCAAAGCTTTGACAGAGAGAAGGTGGGCAAGCTAACAGTGTTTCTTTAGTCTTCACCCATCTGGTCCCAGCATCATTTAAAGTTGCAATTAAAATTTATATCACTAGGCTAAGGTCACTTAGAAAACTTATGCCAAGAACTACACACACTCGACACCCTGCAGAGAAAAGAAACTGCCTCTGCTTTACCCTGATAGGTTGCTCTCCCCCCATACACCCCGAGGATTTGTCTCCATGCCCTTCTTAAGCCACTCTGATGACTATCTGATCCCATAAAATTGTATCTTTACAACTAAAGACCATGTGTTTCTTCATTTTTGGAAGGGATAAAGGCTGTTCTAATCAAATAATTCTAATCAAATTAGGCTAAGCTGGACCTCAGCCTTTCAAGTTGAAAAACCATCCAAGCTTTATACCACGTCATTTCTTGTCTCTGTACAGGTCTAATCAGATGGCCAGCATTCAGAAACAATGCATCTAAAGCCCTGCTCCCTCTCTGGGCCTTCAAACACATCCATATTGGTTCCCCCTCCCACTTGGTTGTTAACTTCCCCTCACGCTTGCTCAAAAGCTGCTTCCCAGTTCTCTTCCCCTGCTTTTCATGTACAAACACTCCAGGGAATCCTCATTTCTCAGTAGGACACAGGGCCCAGCAGGTTTCTCAGCTGCTGTGCAAGGCCAGGATGATCCACGCTGCTGGCCCTGCAGGTTCTAGCATGCGGTCCTGCCCGGCAGCACCAGTGCAAGGGAAGTCCTGTAGTGCAGCAGGATTGAACGACAGAAGTCTTTCTGAGCATCCCCAAAACTATCATTTAGAAAAAAAAATACCAGCAGGGAAAGCCAGGTCTGGCACCTGTGCTTTGTGCTGGATGAGGTGCAGGCTGCCACAGCCTGTCTGCTGCAGAGCTGAGACTACCAGGGCAAGACCCACAGGTGGGAACAGGAAGGTCTTCCACAGGACATCCACCTTCTTCAGCAATACCAGAACAAACACCAATCCACAAGCTTCACCTTACGAACCTGAAAATATAAAATTTTAAGTCTGATTTTCACCCTTCTCCTGAGACCTATCCCAAAAGTGTTAACACATTGACTCTGAAAAAGTAATTGATGCCACAGAGGCTCATACCATTAAAAAAGAAATTTGGAGACGCCCAAATTTTGTCTCATGGACAGACTGAACCAAAGAGTAAAGGAGGAGGATGATATCAGAGGGCTACTCCACCATGGAGGGGCTGTAGGTTTTGAGGACTGCTCAGACTCCAAATCTTGCAAGTTTTAGAGACCTGCTGAGCTCTGGACATGGTGCCAGAGGCTGCACCTCAAGGTAATGCCCCAGTGCTGCACAGTGTCCTTCCTCACTGGGCATTGAAAGTGGCTCAGCAGACAAAGGGAGATGTCTGGAGGACAACTGAACAGTATAACATGGGATCTTCCCTATCCCACCTTCTCCCAGACACAGCAGAAGTCAGCAGAGCACGAAGCTCCTCTCAGGACAGCATGCAGCAAGCCAGGGCCTGGCAGCCAGTCCTCCTCCTCCTCCTCCTGTACAGGACTCCCAGGAGCTGGGCTGGGACTAATTGCTACAGGGTCTCTGTGATCCACATAACCACAGGCATTGTGATCCTGTGGTGCAGCAGAGATTGAGAGCGTATGGGACAAAAAGCCTGAGGAAAAACCTCATGATAAAGCATACAGTTGGTCTCATCATTACCCTGGCATAGCTTTTTAGATGCTCCGGGGGCAAAAAAAACGAAACAAAGGTATTAATAGCGGTAAACCACATCTTTCCATCTCTTTGCATCAAATCTAAACCAACGCTTGGAGCCCTCATATCCAGTTCTCCCCCCCACACCCCTTTTTCTTTTGGTGTGGTCAGGCTTTCCCCTCCGCACAGCCTCTTGCCAGTTCAGCCCTGGAACAACTCAGGCAGCTCCCTCCACCCAACAAGAGTCCTGCCCAAAGCGCTGTCCTCTTGCCGGCGTGAGCTCACCGTGACCTTTCAGCAAAGCACAGCCCTTCGTTCCTCCTCGTGTTTAGAGAGACTCGTGGAGCAGTGCCTTATTTCAGCTTGTGCGCTTCACGCTTAACCAATTAATATCTCCTCCCGCAAGGCGAAACAGCCCTGGGCGCTGTACCGGGTTCAGGCAAGTGGCTTGTCCTGATTGATGGATGGTAGGTGAGGAGAGGGTTAAGAATATCGTGGAGCAGTGGGGGCATGAGAGCTTAGTCTGGAAGCAGTTTAAGTAACCTAAGGAGAATCTGATACAGACCAAAGACACACAAGTACAGATGCATTTAATAGAAGCCTCTCTCTGCTCGAGATCTACAGCTGAGACTCATGCAGCAAAATGTGCTGTTTGGAACATGCTGTGCTCCAACCATGATGGCTACAGGAGGAATCGGAGCCAGTATTATGTGCTGGTGCTCTTAAGGACTGAATGTTCACTTAGCACACACGTTTGGGGAATGTATATTTATGCATACATTTTGGGATGCAGCACATCCCATCGCGAACTTGGACAGCAGCTTGCTCTTCAATCTAAGAATTCGTCTATTAAGAAATCCCAGCATTGTGTAAGTAAGGGCACAGCCCGACGTGCTGTTCCAGCAGCAGCTGAGCCAGGTTAAGAGGTTACCACCTCCAGCCTGCCCACAGCTGTTTATCCACTGCCCCCCATTAGGGGTTACCACCCTTTTCCATGAGCCACATAACCACATGTGTGGACACTCCCAAATCTGGCTGTCTCAGAATGATCCAGCTTAGTTTAAAGACTATTTAGTAGGTTTATTGTTTGGGCTTTTTTGCTTTTTTTTTTTTTTTTTCAGCTAGCTCATCTTGAAAGTGATAGCTGCTTGAGTTGCTTCAGCTGCAACTGGAATAGCATCCCTGACCGTGTTCCAATAAAACTATTGCAAGATTGCATCTGTCAGTCTCTTCAGTCAAAGGCTGTTAAGACTCATCTAAAGATAATGCATTTAATATTAATTCCCTAAACATTCTTTTGTTCACTATCTCACTGTTTCCTAGGTCTTACTGGAATTTTAAATATCTCACAGTGAATTGATCACTTTTGCTTGCAGGAGTCTGTATTCTCTACCACCTTATTTAAGAAGATCTAAGATAATCAACACTCTGAAGAAACCGTCACAAAGAAAAAACCCTCCAGTGCCTCCCTCTCTCAGAGAATTTATAGTTTCCCTTAGGTGCAGTACTGCAAGAATCCCCTAAGTCACTGGGGAACTTTAACAGAGACTGTTGATGCATTTACACTATTAGTATTATCGCTTTATTAAATTTTCAATTCTTGGCATATGGAACTTAGAAGACTTGTCAAGTTAGGGCCTCACAGAGCTGTGCCAGGAGGCAAGAAAGGTAGTTTGGAGAGACAAAAATATTTGCTTCACTGACCTCTGTGTTTGGCTCTTAACTAGGTTTGATTTGTATTCATGGCCATGCATGTACTTGCAGGGAACACACATAACTCAGGCCAACTGTATGAGATTGGAGTACAAAGAGAAGCCCTACTTAGGCTCTGACATTTAGCAAGCCAAGAGGTTTGAAAATGGAGCCAAGTCAATTGCCTGGCTTGGCTGTATGAACCAAAACACAAGCCTCGCCACTGGAATTGATTATATACACATGAAAAGAAAATACATGAAATGATACATAAGGTTCTTGTAACCTCCAAGAGCTGATGCCAGAATATGCTCATTGGCTTGGTCCTTCCCTGGCTCAATAACACAACTGAGCACAGAGCTCAGCCGAGGCCGTGCTCAAGTTTTCATCGGATTAACTCTTCAGCTCAGGTCAAAGCACCCCTTTTCGTGTGCTCTAAGATCTAAGTTTTCCCTCAAGCCCCCAGGGAAAGTAGTAGCTGACTCTATGAACGCAGGAGTTACAGCCCTTAAAGCTGGTGCAAAAGGTGCTATAGCTGCCCACAAGAGGAACGTAAATTGAATTAAATGAGATTAGGAATCTACACAACAGAGTAGCCAGGAGGCTGTTTATGCTAAATGCAAAATATTTTATGAGCCAGCCTCACATAAAGTGTATTTTTCCTCTGCTACAGATCCCATTTATCTCTCAACACAAATTGGGGGCTTTGGCTATGCATTTCTTCGTTTAATTACACTTAATAATTTCATTAGGAAGCTTAACCCATACAGACTACTACACTGATTTAAACAGCAAAACCCAACAGGCACCGAAATGTTACATTTCTTGGACGAATATGAGTTATTAGTATTATTTCCAATGCAAATATTTGTGCCTTTCTGTGGTGTCTTGCTATTCTCCAGAAAGACACTTTTTTCTCAGTTTGAAGTATTCGATAGGATTATTAGACATGATTAACTACCAAAGCAACACAGAACACTTTCAGGAAGGGCTTGAAAGCAGACGTTATTATTTTACCAAATTTTACTACAATAACAGGGAGACTCAACATTTCCCTGGAAATGAGCAGAGCTAACAAGATGTTAAGCATTTTCCAGTAATCCTTGTGCCAGGTGCTATTGGAAGCATTCTGAAATGATCACTAAAGAGATCCTCTGAAAAATGAATCAAGCCTTTATCCAAAGACCTCAAAAACTGAGTTACCTCAGCTTGTGGACAAGCACCTTTCCTTTCTGAAACACTCAACCAAGGGGCTTGAAGCAAATAAAATTTTCCTGGGGGACAGAGAGAAGCAAAGGGTCACACTGCAGGAGCCAGTAATTAGTATGCTACCTGTTGGATTAGTTTCTAATCCCCAGAGTTTCTCAGCAGTGGTCTTAGCTTTAGTATCTCTCCAGCAGGAGTGATAATACACGGTCGTATTGGCCACGAAGAGCCTGCAAAACTCAACTCACGGTTTGCTTTCCGCAATAAGGGAGTCCAGCGTTCAGGTATATCGTATCTTCTAGGAAACATCCTGCTCTTCTGCCAGCTAATACAGGTTAAATGAACCCATCTTTAGGATTAGACAGAGTAAAGACTCTCATTACAGTCTCACAGCTGGTAGTCTGTGTGCCTTCAGCCCAAGCTTGCTGCCTTTTCTCACACGTGTCTGCTGGCCACATCGCTCTCAGCCATGCATCAGCGATACAGCAACCTGCTGTGCCCCTGCAGAACCCTCTCCTGCTCTCCCAACCACTCTGACTATGGTTGAGGTTGACCTCTCATTCCAAACTAATTACATACATTTTTATTATCTGACAACAAAAAGTTTTCATTCATCCCCTCCTCAATTAAAACTGCATGAGGTTTACTCTTCTCCAATTCAAAGATTTTTTTTTTTTTAAGGTGTATTTTAACTAGAGAACTGTGACATATGTAATTGGGGAAGTTATCACTTACACTGAATGTATCTCCTAGGCTAGTTCCGTGTGGTGAAAAGCTACATAAGTTATTCTAGTAAATCTCACACAGCTCTGGGATACTCCTCTCTGCCCACCAAAACTATCTCAGTGAGTAACAAACCCCACTGGGACCATAAGCCATGGGACTTCCATCCACCCAGGTATTTCAGGGTTGATTCCTTTATGCATTTCCATTCAAAATACATCAGTGGAATTCATGACAAAATGGACCAAAAAAACCCACCAAACTTCAATGAAATAAAGGAGAACTGTGAGGAAACCGGTCATTGCAGACAAGCTACATCCAACACAGCATTCAGGCTGTTTCTCTTCCTTCAAACACCTGCTGACATTTCAAAAGCCAAGGCAATACAAGGAGAACCTCCTCTTCACAGCTGCTAAACCACACCCAGGCTGTACTCTCCAGTAGAGTAACCATATCACAGAATCACAGAATCGTCTGGGTTGGAAAAGACCTTGAAGATCATCCAGTCCAACCATGAACCTCACACTGACCGTTCCCAACTCCCCCAGATCCCTCAGCGCTGGCTGAGCCCGACTCTTCAACCCCTCCAGGGATGGGGACTCCACCACCTCCCTGGGCAGCCCGTTCCAATGCCCAACAGCCCCTTCCGCAAAGAAATGCTTCCTAATATCTAGTCTAAACCTTCCCTGATGTAATTTGAGGCCATTACCTCTTGTTCTATCGCTTACTACTTGGTTAAAAAGACTCATCTCCAGCTCTCTGCACCCTCCTTCCAGGTAGCTGTAGAGGGCAATGAGGTCTCCCCTCAGTTTCCGCTTCTCCCGACTAAACAGCCCCAGTTCCCTCAGCCGCTCCTCGTACGATGTGCTCTCATGACATACGATGTTCTCATTACAGCCCTTCCTCGCTCAGGCTACTCTGAACACCGTAATGAGTTACAAGAAGCTCCAACCTCGTACCTCTCTCAGCTTATAAAGTGTGCATGACCAGACAGAAGTTGCAAATGAAAGGCAAAACCCACCCCACCTCAACAGCCACAAGACAGGACAAGCCACAGAAAATGGCTTAATTGGGGTCAGCTGTGGGTTAAGTAAACTTTGAGGGTCTGGGGGGCTGGAGGTCTCTCTGCACGTGCCTTATTTAAGTGCACCCATAGCCACCTTCCTGCAGATAATGAAAGATTCAGTGGCTCATAAAACTTGCTTTGAGAGGTACCTGCAGAAGTGCCACAATGTGCTGCAGACTGGCTCCCTGCTACTCCATTCAAATCCTTTGCTCCTGCCATCTGCCTTGTTCCTTCCATGTTTTGGATGAGCTACTGCATTCCCAGGGGAGTACCGAGGCCTGATCATCAGTGATGTGCACATTGGTGGGCCCCCACTGAAGTTACAACTAATTCATACTGTGGTTTGCTTCCGCAGGTCTACTCACAGGGGCAAAGAAACAGATCTCTTTTAAAATGTTAAATGGATTCAGCCTTTAGATTGCAGCTTCTTCCAGAAGAGGAAATTCACTTCAGCCAGCTTCACTAAGCTTCTCTAACACTCCTTGCTCACACATTGCTCTAAACCTAAAGTAATTTACTACCACTACAGTTACTTGTATATCAATTTCTCTTCGGATTTTGGAAGCTCCTGTATTTGACAAAGAGAAGGCAGGAAGAGTTCAATAGCACATTCAAACTCTCCCATTTAACTGGAGGTTTAGTCTTCTCCAACTCAAAGACATTTTATTTGAAAGTGGTTTTGCCTTATAATAAACAGATAATAAACAGATTCTTGGTTTTCTACAGTAAAAGGAGAAAAGACTGTAAACTTCAAACTTTTAAAAGGGCACATGGGACTATTCTTTAATTTTACTCTTTGGCTGTGGAATCTATACTCATTAAAAGTGAAAAGTTGAGATCTGATCATCATTCGTGCTTTTAAAGTTTGCATTTCTACCCCCCAAAAGGAAGACAAACCAGGCTGATGTGATGTTTCACTTTCTGGTTTTAGACCTTTTTTGCTTCCTGCTGCAACATGGCACCAAAATGCAGAGTTTGGATTTCCTAGAGTGCAAGGAAGCAAGTGACTAACTACACGTATTTCCTTTCAGAAAAGTTCTTTACAACAGTGTAGCATTAAAGATATCAAATACTTTCAATATTTTATAAACTATGAATTTTGGCTGCCAAGATAGAAAGGGTTGTAAAATGGACCAACTCTTTCCTTGCTATGAATCATCCTGATGTGCTGATGATCCAAATATGTAATTCCTTCCCTGTTTTGCTGTATTTTTCTGCAGAAGCATAATATATGTTAATAAAAAAAAATAATATAATCGAGTTACAGACGTAAATGGAGATTGGATTCATAACAGCTAGCATGAGACAGCCAATAAGCTAACCTGATGGGATGGGAGAGGGCAAGAAGTAACAAAAGTTTCCGTCTCCTCATTTTACTGTTGGAAATGGAAATATGACATAGTATGTAAGGCCGTATTTTTCCATGATGTTAAGCTTCTGTACATTCTGTTGTTGCACTACAGTAACAAGTATTCCAAAGGTCTGAAAAATAGGAATTTATTTGAAGATAGGAAAGAGGTAGCGGAAGCAGGATCCACATCTCGGGGATGACCAGCTTTCTGGATCTCACTGGCGATGTAACTGTATCCACGCAGCATCTCCCTGCTGCACCCTAGGCCTGATGCAGCTGCCGGCCCTGCCCAAGCAGGGGCACACCCTCGCTCCCACCGTGGTTTGCCAAGTTTTAAATGTCGAGCTGTCTGTTCACAGTAAAGCAAATTAAGCCTCGCAGTCCATGTGCAAATCAACAGCACATGTAACAGTTTTCTCTACATGTCCCCCCTGACTTTCCTGCGGTTTGACTGTGGAGTTCAGAACGTCCCGTGCTTTAAAGGGTGTTTGGGAACTCTGCTTTCTCCTACAGCTTGGAAAAAAACTTAAATTACTGTTTCACTGGAAGTTGTTATTTCAAAACTTGTTTTCATTCCTAAACAGAACCATAATGATTCAGCCAACACTCTCAATGCAAACACGCTTAACACAAAATAGTTTTTAGAACAAACTATACATTTCGAGACTTCCTGGTAATATACATTGCTGTTAAAGTAAATATTTTTCCATAGGTTTTTGAGTTTGTGTTATCAGGGTTGCAATAAATTTTGTTAGTCTCCACATAAAGACATTAAAAATAGAAAGGTATTATGTGTCAACTGCATTATTTCTGTTGGATCAAATAAATCCATCTCATCCTGATTTCCAACCTTAATTCTAAACGTTTCTTGAAGGAATGAAAAACTATGTAAATATGAACAATTACTTGAAATAAAAATATATGGTGTGCGTTCTGAAAATATTGACATGAAATGATTGACGTTATCAAAGGATCTCTTTGCCTCAAGACATCTAAATGAAATTAAATTGTTTCTGACAAGTTCCTGAAGAAATTTTACGTTCAAATGAAACCATATTTTCAAAGAAAAACATTTCAGAGAAAAATATGTATCTCACCCATTTAATGCAGAGTTCCTGTACAACTCATAATAGAGGGGAGCTGTTTGCCATGCTGTAACTTTCATTGAATTTGCCTATTTTTAGTGCCCCGTGTCAGAACTCAGTGGCAAATTGGGGATTTTGATTGCTTTTTTTTTTTTTTTTAATCTCAATATGAGTCATTGTCCATAAGTTGATGTTGCTGCTGTTTGTAAACAGTGGATTGTGAGCTGTTTCTAAAAGCTAGAACAGGTTTTACCAGAAGGGTGCCCAGCTACTGCCTTTCTTTTAGTTTTTCTTTCTCCTATTCTGTGTGCATTTAGCTACACACTCAATTCCACGTATTCTTGTAAATGTAAGAGCAGAATAAATTTAGGAACCGCAGCACTTTCAGCTGCCCCACCTCATTCTCACACCAGAGGTTTCTAAACTACTCTTTGCAGTCAGCTACTACAGATATGCATGAGCAGCAAACCACCACTGCCTCCAAGGCATGTCTTGTCTCCACGCTTATTTGCAGCATTTTTCTCAGGACAAGTCGCATGAGGTAGATTTTGAGGCTGTTATTTTTGCAACAAGAATGTACTGAAATCAGGAAAAGTCAAAATAGTGTGTGACCAATAGAAACAGAAACGAGAAGTCAAATTAGTTTCACACAGAAACTCAACAGTGTAAACACTTTTTGGGTCAGGATGTCCAGCCTTCTGAGTCCTAGGGCCAGTGGTTAGTTTTGGCAGCCCTTCTGGGTTGCATGGATCAAGCAGCCCAGGTAGATAATCTGGCTGGATGTAAATACTGTAGATGGATTTCAACTTATAGACTTTCTAAATATTATCTAAATATTCCCCCCCTCTCCTCCAAGACAAAAGGTTGGTAAAAAATTATGGAAGAGGACTTGTAATACTTCCAGTGAGACTCTAGCAGCTATATTGCATGTTGAGCTTCTCTCATGCTGTATCAGCATTTCTGCTTCCATGCTAAAAACTGGAAGTGAAAAGCCATCTTGTTAGAATAACCCAGAATCAAGAAGAAGTATGGAGCCAGGTTGCAAAACCAGGAAAAAAATCAGAGGGAAGTAGGTAACCATAAAGGAGGAAGAAGATGGTTTCTAAATAATGCCTGTGTTTGCCTAACGGGGTAGCAGAGTTACCAATTAACCCATCTAATATAAGGAAACCTGAATTTTAACCCTATTTCTTACGACAATGCATGGAAACATCTGTTTGAGTCATTTCTATCCCTCACTTTTTCTCTCCCCAAAGGTATCCATACCCATCACATAAGAATGCCGTGAAATTCAACTGGTAAATTTTTGTCATATAAAGGAAAGAGCTGAAGAAATGCAAGATTATTTCATAACAGTTTCTCAATAGCAAGGTTTTTGATATTCATAACATTATCCAGAAATAAGACAGATATTTCTGCTCAGCTGAACCCAGCTGGCTGTGTGGAAAACATTTCAAAATCTGCCACAAATCTTTTTTTTTTTTCCTGATGTCTGTTAATTTAGTTAAAACAAATCAATTAAATGTCCTAATTACAACTGAAATATATAATTATATCGTGCACTCAGTTCAGTGCATACTAATGAAACAATCACCACCTTCTTAGTCACTCTTGAAAACTAAACCTAAGTGGGAGCAGAAAAATGTTTTTCTGTATCTTCAAACAAGGCACTTGATCCATTCTTCACTTGTTTCTAAACTTGAAACTTGAGCAAAACAGCCAGAAAAAATATCCAGGATAATTATATATTCTTATTTTTCTTACAGTAAAAATTGAAGAGGAATTATCATCCACTAAGGTAGATCAGCTCACTTATAAATGAGAGACTATTTTTAACATATGTTAATCTTTTGCCAAAAACTTTTAGCAAATTAGCATAAAGTCAAAAAGACAGTAGGGAGCTCTTAAATTGCTTTGCTACAATGTCTACCTCCAGGTAGGCTCCTAAACAGGTATGGCTTGATTTTAAAAAATTGCAAACAAAGGCTGCTGCCGTGTATTGACATCTATTGGAGGGGAGAGTGCTCCAACGACTGCTCCTCATACCTGCCACCATTTTGTAGGTAAATCTTCTCTCACCTACATATACATAACCCACATGAGACCTACAGATCTGCCTAACTGGAGGAAGAACAGTTCAAAACAAAACTTGCATAATTTACGACAGAAAATAGTTGGTGAGACACTTTCTCAAAGGATTCTCATCTTAATACCACTGGAGCTTTGTCTGCTTCCTCTCCTGTTGACATACAAAGCCCAGTGTGCCAGCACCACTGGAAGAGGTGGGTGGACAGAGCTGTGGCCTGTGGCCTCCTCTGCTCCACCCCGGCAGTGGATGGAGTCGGGGCAGGTCCCGCCACCTGCCTCACCCAGCTACAGACCAGCTCTCCTCGTCCAGCCGCTCCTAACGCTAGCAGCACCCGGGGCACAGAGATGGGGTTCCTGCACAAATCCCTTCTCTCCCTCCTCAGGCTGCTGCCGCCGTGGTTATTGCCCTGCCTGGTCATTCAGGTGGGGAGGCACCCAGCAGCCAAGAAGCACAAAAGGAGCAGAAGGCATCTACAGCCCCCAAAAGCCAGCACGTGGCATCGTGACACAAAACACAGTAGCATTAATTCACCACTACCTTGAACCCTGTGCAGCCATATAGAGCTGCATAAAGTGACCGTGCAGCTTTAGGATATCAACTCATAGGGACAAAGGTTATCTTCTGCATTTGTTACAGCACACCATGCAACAGAGCAACGGTTTCTCAGCATACCAGCAACACGTGATAGATTGATAATAATTCTGACAAGGCACCAATTAGACCCACTTGCATCACAAGCATGCAGCAGAGGATTTTCCAGTAGGCTAAGAACCTGAGACACCCCCCCAAAATATATTTCTGCAAGGCTCAATATTCTTTTCTATCAGGAATGAGCAGCTCCAAACTCTTTATACCTTGGATATGTATGTCCTCTGGTTTGCGATTACTCAAATACTTAATCCCAAATCTAATTTAGATGAAAAGTATGTTGGTGAGTGTGCTTTGCCTGCCTAAACAGAAATATTATAGCAGCTACTTAAATGGTAATTGATAAATGCATAAAATTACTACCATTCAAACTGCAAATCAGTTAGCAAAATTCAATGAAAGTTTAAACACTTCATTGCATTAATGATATAAATGCATAAATTTACGGAGAACAGCATCCAGGCATTTGGCAGTCTTCCACTGTATTTACTTAAAGGTGATAATGCATTTAAAAAGCACTTGAAGCAGAATATGTATTAAGCAATACTAAACTTGCATAGATTTATTAGCACAAGCTTTTAGACTGTCTCTACCCTGAAGCAAACTCGTTTTTATTTCTGGAAATTAAAAAAAATAGAGCAATACATCATTTTAAGAAACATCAGAGAGGTCGGGATGGTAGTTATCTTAAAATACTGTATTTCTTCATGACAAGTGTAGTTCTGTAGCCTTTAGCTTGTATGTGACTGACTGATAGGCCTGCCTAAGAAATGTTCATAATAATATCCACAGGATGTTTTAATTTACACATTAGTGAAAAAATGGTAGTTTGGAAAATTCTCTGGCATCTCCAGAGACTAATGATCTGACACTTCTAGCACCTTAAAGTGCCCTTATTTTCCAGACAGTGCTGAACTCCTGTCCACCTAGAAGAAAAATCAGATGCCTTTAATGGTGCTGCTAGCCAGGCTTTTCAAATTCTTTTGGGAACTTCAGCTGATGGACATTATTAATTCTCACAACAGATGCAAAGAAAGACAGCAAGAAAACATTTGCAGGTATTTAATGGTATTTGAAAAAGTGTTCTGTTAGCATTTGCAGAATTGAGTGCATGCAAAAAAGAAATATCCTGAACACTAAATATATATGTCAGGATAAATCCAGAAGCTGGATATGTGCCTGCCTCGTTATCTTCACTGAAGAGAGATCAGTACACCTTGGACAGTAAGTGGGAGGCAGGGCTTAGGACTTCTCTTTGAGTTGGGAGAAAACAATGTGATTTCAATGGTCGGTCAAACAATCTGGGAATTGTGTATTGTGTATGATGGCAGCTTGTGTTGGACTCTCATCTCCATTTCAGTAACAGTATAGCAAACAATATTTGTGGCTGAAGAATTAAATTAAACTCACCCACTGTGAAAAGTTCACCTGTTCTGTTCTTGTATGTCAAGGCTCCTAAACGCACCTGGACCTTAAACACAAAGATCAGTGCCTTCACTTTTATACAGAGGACACGGAGGAAGAGTGGTATTTCTTGTCACCCAGCACTAGCACAAGGCACAGCATTTGTGTTCCCCAAGTCTTGTGTCAGGGCTCTCTCTAAAGGCCACCATGCCTTCCTAATTATCACCGTAAGGAACAACATAAATTAATGAAGATTTGCCTCATGAACCTTCCCACTTCCCATCGAGGTCAGAGATGCTGGCGCTGCACAGCCTGTGTCCTGAAGCCAGCACAACTACTCCAGGCTGCCCTGGTCAAATTCCCCACCGTCTCATGCCTCGTACAGTCAGCAACAATCAGCATGGGTGTAAACGTGGCCCTCCTGATCTGCTGCAGATACACGTCCTGCACTTGCATTTCTGTGTCTATACTTACAGGGTAGGCACCCTACTCTTGGCTGGTACAGGTTCTGAATGGGTGAGCTGGAATGAGTAGATGACAGGGATTTCTCTCCATTTCAACGCTTTTCTGGCCAAAATCCTCTCTAGGATTCAACCAAGATCTTTAAATACAACTGAGAGCAGAATTTGGCTCAGGGAGTGTTTCCCCATTTTATTCCCCACAGCTTTTCATTACCACCTTCTAAATCTGTAACGAAATCGGCAGTGTTTTTACGGTGCTCTGTATTACAGCGTTGCTAATAAGTAGCTCCATTAAAAATAGTAAACATAAATCATTTATTCATTTTATGCATTTCTAAGTCCACTTGAGAATATTTTTGGCTGAGCCAAGAAACAAGTATGGGTGTTAATTATTATCTTACTACAGCAATCAGTTAATAAGGCAGTTATGAGAGATGTTTGTTAGGAGGTTCTGGGGTGCCCGGAGGCTACTGAAGTCATTGTCTGGGGAAGAACACCACCGCCGGAGCTAGCAGGAGTCTGATGGCACCAAACCAAACCCCTCGAGGCCTCTGTCTGCCAATTAGCTGAGAGGAGAGAGCAGACATCAGGTCTGAGCCGGGAACTGTAAACAAGCAAGCAGGTAGGAACTGCCAGCGCAGGCTCTCGCACAGCGGGGAGGTGGCTGGGGCCGCCTTGGAGGAGGCTGGCAGGGCTCTGTCCATGAGGAGCGGGGTGGGAGATGGGGAGAGAAGTGGGTTTGGTTTCGTTCTGCTCCCCCAAAATGGCAGCAGCCTCGTCTGGACTCTGCTGTCTCCTCAGGCCAAGGAACAGGGCTCTGTGCCTCTGGGGCTGCGGGTCTCATCGCTCCCCCTGACACTCCCAATCCTCTCCGTGGGCAAGTAAAGGGAGTATCTTACAAAGCCGAGGCCCTTGATGCACCTCTGCTTTCCCTGCTAGCCCATTCATCTGGTGTGAGGAGCCCAAACGCTTCCAGTCTCCTCCAGGAGGGAATAGCTCCTTTATTCACCCTCCTGCTGCACCAGCAATGGACCGACATCCAGTCCAGTGTGGTAATGGCCAAAAGCCATCGACTGTCTGGCCACGGCGGGATGGCCTTTGCCTCCACCATATTTCCAGAGAGGTCAATACCACAAAAACCACTCTCTTAACTGGCACCTTCAATCCAGAGGCCAAGGACAGAATGTGTTTTAAGATTAAATGCTAAAGCTAAGGTTCAAGGAGAGCAGCACATAGGGGCATCTTGCTCTTCTGCATGATTTCTTCCTGTTCAGAGCTCAATAACTTCTATTTTCCATTCACCATTGCAGCACCAGGGGTGACAAGAGCTAAATACCTCCCTCAGTGACTTTCAGAAGGAAGGTTAACCCAGTCTCCTGAAGCCGAAGGAAAACCACAGCTGTCTGCCCTCAGCCTAGGGTGTGTCAAGGAACCTGTCCATAAGGGAAGTGTTTCTGGTTATGAATTATATACTACAAAATCCCCATGGCCCTATTAGAGATGCACTTCAAGGTGCTCCAGGGGTAGCCTGTACTAGAAGCTAAATTCCACCTGTGGGATGGAAGAAATATTATAGTAGTTGTCAGGGAAGGGAGGAGAAGAAGCCACTTTCTGATGTACTTCAAAGCCAAATAATCTGACTCCTTCTGTCCAAAATCAACAGGGGATGATCTTATGTAACTTCAAAACACTTAAACTGATTTGCAGTATAGAAATAATTTTTTACAATGCAGGCCCTTTTACTTGTCCTCCCTAATCCAGCTAGCCCTCAAAATATGACTGTATGAGAGATATCCCGTTTAACTTGCACATGGGAGACCCCATTTACTTGAGACAAAACAGTCCAAGAATATATCCCAGATCTGCCCTACAGTTTTGGATAGTACCTGAGCAGAGGACTGTTCCTTGTCAGTGAGGGAAATACTGTCACTCCCATTTTGCAGATGGTAAATTGAGAAAGAACGGGGTTGAACAGCCAATCAAGGACACAGAAAGATCTGTAGTCAGGCTGAAAAATGAACCGAGATCTCCTGACTTCATCCAGTGGGATTGTTGTTGGGCAGATTATTTTTTTCTCTCAGGAGATTCAGTAAAGCTTTCAACAAATCTAGCACGAATGGCCCAGAGCTGACCCGATCTCAGGGAGCTCTTCCCCCATTGGAAGAACATAGATGGAAAATAAATATTAGATACATGAAATTCATTATTTAATAAACTATTATTAGTTTTATGCCAGAACAGCTTGCTCAGAAGTACAACCAGTTTCTGTTTGAATGAGGACGGCAGGACTGGAACCTTGGTATCTGATCTCACTGCTGGAATTCATCTGGCAGGAGGGGTGCTCTGTCTGCTTATATTGCAATTTTTTAATAATCCTTTGACTCTTCTAACCTGTGTCTGTATGGAGTGTTAACCTTTGGTGCAGAGGCTGTGGTCTCCCTCATACCTTCAACACCAAGCATGCTGAGACCTGATTTCCCAGGGGAGTGGCTCTAAAACCAATATAACAACAACAAAACCAAGAACATCGGTAAATTTCATTTGGTCCCTGAAGGAGATGTCCTTGGACAACCATAGCCCTGACAGAGCTCCAGCATCTCTCTGATTAGAGAAACTCGTTCTTAATCTGACAGTGAGACATCTCAGAACCATTATACAATACAGTTCAACTGACAATTTGCAAGACGACTTCACTTTTAAAGAGATTAAGTTCATTCCTTCCCATAAATTCAGTAGCTACCCCAACTATCCCTCATTGAGAAAACCTCATCCGACAAGAGTCATGAATTATAACAAGGATAAAATGTTTCATTAAAATACAGCTAGAGGAACTTAGGAAGCATCTTTTTGTATGGATAAAACCGATTTTGCTTCAAAAGCAAATACTTAGCCATTTTTCAGGTCAGTAAGTTGAAGTCTGGGTGTTATAAATCTATCCTCAGTGTTTTCTTACAGCTATAGTAGCTGACACATCTGAATCACTGGGAGCTAAAAGCATGCCAGAAGAAATGAGCGCCATCAAAACACATCAGGAGGAGACGTATAGCAATTGCTTCTCTAATGTACCTGACTGCTGACAGAACAATATTAGCTTGCTTTCTCTGAGAGTGGCTGTGCGTAAAAACGAGTTCATAATGAACAAATGTCTGTCCATGAAGGAATTGATTTAAGTGTATCAATTAAAAATTAGCCCCAGTATCACTAGAGGGATGGCTTTAAGCATAATTAATGCAAAAAGCTTAATAGCATTCTTCTTGAGGTTCAATCAAGTATCTCTGATGATGGTGCATATGCACCACTCCCTACTTCCAGGGGAGTGTAAATGACTCCCTCTTGCACTGATCCATTTAAGTAGTTGTAAAATCTTGATTATATCCATGTTGGATGGGCTTGGTTCAGAACAGAACTGCCCAGAAAATTATTCCTCCCTCCCCCATAAAACATTACCATTTCATTAAAAAAAGATGTTGATGATTAAGCAAAGAATTGTGGATACAATCATCTCCAACTTTTTGGTTTTCTGTTGAAAAATGCATGTGAAAAAAGAGCTTCCTCCTCAAAAAGTTCAAAGGTCATGTTTATGTCTAGATTCAAGTAAACAACAAATTTGTCAGTAACGTTTTCATCAAGAGCATTATTTGCCCTAGATAATAATACAAGTTAATTCACAACCGAAATGAGGTTATAACTTTAATCTATGAAGGAAGAGAGCCCTAGGGATTGCTACTGTACTCTCATTAAGTGTAGGATGCTTCTGCAAAAATACGTGTCAGGGACAAGAGTTTCAAATGTGTCTAGTAAGCTGAAAT
This sequence comes from Athene cunicularia, assembly GCF_003259725.1. Taxonomy (NCBI): domain Eukaryota; kingdom Metazoa; phylum Chordata; class Aves; order Strigiformes; family Strigidae; genus Athene; species Athene cunicularia. Next base: position 4,331,278 of record NW_020799109.1, read on the forward strand.
TCCCTAAAATGGAGGTACCAAGATCTCTTGGTTTTGAAACTTGCTTTTGTCTCATACACCCACAGTGCTTGATATTTTTGTCCCTTTCTGCTCTAAGGCAAGAAAGTTGTTCTTACAAGCTGCCATCTGCAGTGGACGCATGTGATCTCATGACACGGAAGGGCACGTGAGGATCTCCAGAAAGAGGAGAGCTCGGGGTCAGCTCTGGGGCATTAGAATAATTCATCATGATAACTCACTGCCCGAGTCAGAGAAGTCCCCAGCAAAAAGCATGGCAAAGTGTGAGCTGGGGGCTAGAAGAATCGCTCTGGCACATTGTATTTCAGATACCTCTTGTCCCAGAGAACCCATTTTTCTCATTCTTTCCAGAATTTTGTGATACTGACATGTAAATAATGAAGTCAGAAGAAGTTGTGTCAATGACTTCTGTAAGTAAGACTAAGATTCAGTATTTATTTTCATTTTTTTTTTATATCATCTGGACAGAACTGTAGGAATCCTGACTAATTCAGTGCTTCAAGACTTAAATTTAAAAATACGTTTCTAGAAGCATTTATACTATGAGAAAACACGAGGACATTCTGCCACTCTAAACATATTCATATTTCAGGTATACTATATCATGAAAAACAAACATCTGAAGATTTTTTTTAAAAAAAATAAGATATTTGTGGCTTAATGTTAAATGATGATGTTTGAAGAAATCTGGAATGGTATTAATCATTTAAACTACTCATTGATTTAAATACAAATGTACTGATATATGAATATGCGTCTACTGGTCACATTAACCTGCCTTCACCAAAAAAAAGTATTTCATGTGATACAATGAAATGCTGCAAAAATGAGTCATTACCTTCTGAATCTTAACTAAGACCTTTAAAAAACTGATAATAATGGAAGACTTTTAAGAGCCAATTTTCCATATTTTTGGAATACCATGCCTCCATTTTGAAGGCCTGATTTCTGCAAGTATTTAGAAATCCCTTCCAGTCATTCAAAAGAGTATTGAAAAGTCAGTGCCTGATTACTCAGTTCTTCGTGACTTGGGACCTCAAAGCTCTGTGCAGCATCAGTGATGGTCACATCAGGAAATACAAGCACGAATTTGCAATGCCATTGCTCAGTACACTGGAACTAAACCAGTCTTCAGTGGAAGAGGAGAAGGTTCTTCACTTCTCAGTCTACAAACCTGAAACAGGAGTAGCAGGAGGGATACAGAGGTATCTTCAGGCATTCAATACTCTCTTCGGTTGCTGCATCAGTTTAAATAGCTGTAATTTGTATCGTGCTCATAGGAGGAATAGGAAGCAGTAATATGCTCTGTAGCCACAGCTCTTATTTCACGTGTTCCACCCAACGCCATTATTTAAAGATTGGCTTGTGCAACTTCTCTATTACTGGTTTGTTTTTCCTTTTGTTGCAAGATTCAAGCTGACAGCTAAACACGTGTACCTACAATATGAAATCATGATCTACAAGAAAAAACTAATTAAGATGTTACACTCTTGGCCCATGCCCTGAACACTGACAGAAACACACCACAGCTGAGCTGCCCTGAGAATGAGAAAGATGCAACGGCTGAATTGCAAGATCCAGGCACCCGGGCTCCAAAAGCCATGTACGGGAGCCAGGGTTCAGGCTGCAGCACTGGCTGTAGAAGACAAGTTCAGGGAGATGACAGGATGATGGATGGTAAGGCAGTGATGAACCTGGGGAATAAACAGATCTTTAGCTACCAAAGGGACCTCGTTAATACCTCTGAGAATGCATTTTTGGTGAATCACAACATGCCAAGAGAGGCAAGTGCCTTTCTAAACCATATATTGCAAGAGAGTCTGCCTGGCATGGTCAGAACCACCACCACAGCCTCTCTTCCCAAAACGCAGTCTGCACACCACAGGGAGAACAGAAACACACCACTTCTCCTACGGCTTTTTTAACAAAGCAACTCTAAGAGCACAGTGACAGAAATTCTGGTAGGAGACTGCTTATATTCAGCCGCTCAAACATTGACCCTTCCTTTGGACTTCTTAATCTCAAAGTTTAAGGTTTTGTACACCAAAGATGAAGTCCGTCTCCTTCACATCCTGGGTGGGTTGACAGATGAGCTGTATCACAGACAGTCAGCAGGACTGAACGGTGTCTTTCTGCAGGTTTCCTGCATTCCCCAGAAAGGTGTCTCAGCTGAAAGACTCAGAACCCACCACATTATTGCAAGAGGATTACATTATTCCTGCTGCAGTAGGAATAAAAAACATTCTGTATTGTAATATGAACACAGTGTAGCCTTTTTGCACAGCAAAAGCCTCCAGCCACAACAGCAGCAAGAATTAAAACCACACTTACAAGATGTCCAGATACGGTATATGTTTTATCATTATTCTGCAGACATATGTTTTGTGTGACTTGGTTCATTTATTTCCTTTTTGTTTTCAAAAGCTAACACATGGTCCTGAACAAAAACTTACACTTAATGTTTTATTTGTTCAACTCAGTTAAAATCACAGCACTTGTTTTGTAGAGTTTTACATAATAATGTGCTGGTTTGTATGACTTTTATATAATTTAATTTCAGTAAACTAGCCTGAAATAATTTAGTAAGTCTACAGAGATTTTGTGAATTCAGTGTTAGGGACTTGTATTTTACACATTTACTCATGTCAGACTTAAAATTCGATTTGAGTGTGGGAGTTAGTTGCTTCCCTGTCCCTACATGGAGATAAAAACCACAATGTGTGGCAGGATAAATTCTTCCATCTTATCCAGGACCAGAAGGGAGGGCTGCTAAACTCTGATGCTCATCTATTCAAATGGAGGACTACTGGGAAAAAATAAATGGTTCAGGAAAACCATTTTTCAAGTACAGATCTCAAAGAGGTGGGGACTGATTGTCTAGTGGAAGACTGGGATTGCCTGATAGCACTGATGGATGGACTGGATGAAGGAGATATGTGACAAAGGAGATGACAGTCCCTCACTGATCAGTCTGGAAAAAGAACAACAAAATGTCAGGAGGAGTAAGAGAGACTGTGCAACCGGGGGGAGAAGCCATGAGCTGGGGGATACCTGGACATCTCAAAGACCCTGACCGAGCCCCACAATACACCACAGAGCATTGAGGAAACCAATGCAGGTTTCCTCATTTATTGTTTTGTCCAGGTCTATTGTTAATAGTTTTTGACAAACCTAAATGATCTCTTTTGAACAGATCCTCTCCTGCCGAACAAGGCTGGACCTCTGGGAAGGAGCATGCTTGAATGAGGGGAAATGAAGGGATTAACACAGGCTTTGAGGGTGAGGGGCTGTTTTTGTGGAAGGGTAGCACATCTGGCCAGCATTCCTGAAAGCCAGGGAAAACGCTACTGTGGCCGTACTGGCGGTAAGGAGAGTCTAAGGGAGAGACAACTCTGAGTGATGGAGCCAAAAACATTGGTCAGCTTGGGGTTGAACTAAGGGAGCTTCCCTGGGTGTTTGGACAGGGCTCTGCTGTAGCAGTGAATCACAAGTGAGACAGAAGCGACTCACAAAGGATGAAAAAATTTACCACAGGCACCCAAGGCGGCAGGCGGCTGCAGAGCTCTGAAAACCCCACAGCGTGTCTAACTGCAGCACTAAGTACCCACAGGACATTAAGAAGTTGGTGCTAGATCACTTCTGAAAACGGCAGCTGAGTCTTTCTGAAATCGTTTCCGCAAACCCAAGGAAGCCCCTGGAAAACAAACAAGCTGTCAGATTTGTAACGCTCGAGTCTGCATCTCTTGTTCTTATCCTCCTTCATTGGCTTTCCTTCCTCTTTTTTTGCCTCTTCTGCTTTCGTATGGACAACGTATCGAGCAGTGGGATTTTGACATCAGAGGAGAAACCGGTTGCGCCAGAGCGGAGCATGACGAGCACAGAAAGAGGAAAGAGGGCAGCACGCAGACGCTAACGAGTTTGTCACGTCGTCGGCACCACTCGTCAGCTGTGACTGCACACTGCGCTTCTAATTTTGATCTGACTGCCGCGAAGGACTGTGTTCCTTCCCTCTTTGCTTCAGCTGAAGCCACGCTGCAGTTACAAAGGTTCAGAAACGCTCAGCATGCGTGTTTTAAATTACAGCTAATTCATTTTGATACGCCTTTTTCTTGGGTCCGTAGACAAAATGACTGCAGTGGGGTTTGAAAACAATCAAAGGCAGGTTTCCCCGGGAGATACACATCAAGCTATGCCTGTGTCTCTGGAGTGTTGCAATACAGCTCGTAGCAACCAGGGAGAAATCAGTTCTCCTTTCCATGGCAAGGGTTTGAAAAACAAAACAATTTCTTGTATCTGAAGAAAAAGAGCTTCAGCGGATTGGTTAGGAAGACTTCCTCTGTATTTTTGAGGACTGACCAACATGAGCACCACAAGTCCAACAAAGTCAAGATTAAGTCCGTTGTCTAAATAGATCGTTATTATATTTAGGTTTCTATTAAGGTTTCAAGGTAGCATAGTACTAATTTGCCAGCGTGTGTGTGTGTGTGTGTGTGTGTGTAAAGTAATGAAGTTACAGTCCTTTACTGTACAAATGCAACTTGAGACTTTTTTTAGGATGTTATCTATCAGCCTGTCTGGCAAATGTCTGTCTGGTAATAATGTATCCGTCTAGCTGAAACAAGCTTAAATAATGCAACATTGTATTAATAATTAATAGGCACATAGGTCAACAAGTTCAAGATTGTTACAGGCAAACGAGATCTGAAGGAAAAGGGTTCCTTTCAGGCTGCGGGGCCCGACTCGGCAAGAGCAGCTTTGCAGGAAAATGAAGGCAGGAGCGTTTGGGGCACAAATACCAGAGCCTGGTGTGCTGGGGACACAGCTCTCCGTGCTTACATCTGCTCGGTCCCCACTTACTCACGGAAAACAGGAACCTGCCAGGGTGGCACTTCCCAGGGAACAGGGGACTGCTCCGTTTAAGGAAGAGGGGCAGAAAGTGCCCTTTGATTTATACCTTCACTGAAGTTACCAGAAATGCTACGTTCACCACCGAGAGATGCTGTTTCTGACACTGAAAGTGGAAATCTGGCATGCAAAATCATTTTTTTTTTCCTCTAAATAAAAGGGAGGCTTTATCTCATCCATCCTTACCTGTTTGACAGTTCGGTGCCAGCGCAGAGAAACGCACGTGTTCAGACAACTCACGTCACCCCAAGGAAAGGTTTCTAAGAGGGCTGGGAGAAGCAACCTCTGAGGGGGCCCCTCTCCACAGAGATCAGACATCCATCTCGGACTAGACAGTTTTGAGATGGCTAAACACGGTCAAACAAATGAACCCCATGCAAAATGTTGAACTCTGCAGCCTTCCCACGACTGAGAGGCCCAGGGAACATCAGTGAGTTCCCACCTCCTGGAACCGTGGCAGCAGCACTGAAGGCAGGTTGATCTTCAAGCTCCAGAGGTGTGTACACAGCTCCCGTGAGCTCAGAGGCACCACGGCACACCCAGCCAGAAACAAAAGTTAGCTCACAGAGGAAAAAGCAATTAGAGTATCCCATGCTCTTGATTTGGGAATCTTAATTTCTCTAAGCGCACCGAGTAGCCCAGTTGACGCTCAAGCAAAATAAATATTGCTGATTTTGGTACAAGCTAATGATAACAACAGCTGAGGTCACCTACCGACCAAGAAAATTTGAGGCTGAAGTAACCTGAGGTATTTTAAAATGGAAAAAGAAATAAACTTGGCATTATGAAAATGAAATCAACATCAGAGGAGATGTCAAAATAGAAATACAAAGAATGAGGTATTAAAATAATATCTCTTTTCTGAGAAAAGTGAAGAAAGTCATGGTATTTTGCTAAATGTAATTCCTTACCAGAAGTCAAAGCAGGAGGGTGGGCTCCCATCCGATACAGAAGCCTCCTGACATTACTTGGGATCCAGGGACAGAAATGCAAGATTGAGGTTGCTGTTTGTAAAACAAACAAAGGAGGCAGACTACGACGGTGAAGACTTTATCACCTGCAGTTACAGTCAAGTATTCAGATATCACATGTTCAAGCTCACCTGTGCATGCACACACCCTACACAATGGGACCCCTTAACCATAAAAATTTTACTAAAAATCTCAAACTGTGCACAAGTATGATGCGATATGAATACACGATCTTGGTGAGGCAGTTGAATGTTAAACTTGTCTCAATAGTGGTAACTTAAATGCATGAGGAGAAGAACTAGATTTTGGCTAGGGTTGGGTTTTGATTTTTTTTTTGGTTGGTCATTTGGGTTTTGTTGTTTGGGTTTTTTGTCTTGTATAAGAAAACACAGCAAACATCACAGCTACATTTTCAGAAAACCACAGCCTACTTACAACCAAGGCAGTATAGAAGGGAAACTGAAAGTAGAAAAGAGAATCGCAGGCTGCAAAGGCAATTCTAGTAACAAGTCATTTTAAAAAGCAGATGACCAAGATGGAAAAATCCCAAATTAATATTTACAGTAAACTTTGCTTTCAAAGTTGTGTGATAAATTAGTTACTGAAGATTCTGTCAAAAGGGATTTTCTTCAGAGTGAAGCCCTAGAATATATGGAGGCTGTTTTGTCCTGTAGCCTATTTCTAAATAGAAAACACTGATTCTGATCACTCAAGGAATTCCACCAAGGTCTGAGGAGTGACACCACCACCAAGTGAGGTCAATACATGATCCATTTCTGAACTGAGGTGATTCGTAACGGGAAGTCATGCAGTCCCACAGTTCATACAGTCAAGGCTCTCGAGAATGCATTATGAAGCTTTTCTATTTTCTCGTTTTAACAGAGCACATGGCTTTTGGGTTCAAGCTGCAAAAGCACCAGAGGACTTGTATGCATCATCTCATATTCAAAAGACTCAAGCACTTGGGAGTAGATTATACAGAAATAAGTTCCTAAATGCTGGAGCCACTTTTTCTCTCAAACTCTCTGCCCAGATAACATTGTGCTGCTTTCTTGGGAGTTTCTGACCCACCGAGGAATCCACCTGTGGTAGTTGTTGAGTGGGCGGTATTCAGTCAGAGCACATACCCACTGATTTATGGGAATCTGCATTTAGCCTTACGACTGTAAGCTTTTACAATAAATACCAATGCAATTTCTTTCTGTAACTTGCCTCAGGACAGAGGTACACTTTGCCTAGGGAGGATGGGCCACAGAACGTGCAAAGGGCCCTGCACCACTAGGCAGTGACAGAGGAGCAGGAATACAGCACCCTGCTCCTAGTAAGGGCACGGTCTCCATCTCCTCCTACTCCCCTCCCAGCTTCCACAGGAGCAAAACCTGCCTACCAGCCCCATTTTATACATCTGAAATCCTGTGTCTGATCCTGGGCATGGCTAAAGAGCAAAGTGTACCTCCAAGGGCACCTGGTAGTGATTCTGAGATGCAAGACATTCAATAGGAAAAGGAAGTATTTGGCACCTAGACTTAGGTAGAGTGTAAATTTTCCAAATTAAAGACACTACAATTCTACAGAAATGATCAGATGAGAGGACTCCTGGCAAGAGGTGTAGTATGTAATTTTATAAAGAGCCTTAGGGACATAGACACCCAATTCCCTTTCATTCTGAGTGGCTAACTCCCTTCTACTTTGAACATCCACCGAGGTTATGTGGGATGTCATTAGTTTCCCTGCTTCTCTCCTAAGGGTAAAATGATGAAGGCCATTTTTTTCTGATGTACAGAATTGGATTTCCAAGGTTCACTTCCAGAGTAGGAGCAACCACCCCATAGTTCAAAAGTAATTATTTTTATCATAAGAATATCTATCCCTCAACCTAGTCCTGAAATCAGAAAGCACCTTCTATCAGTACACATGGTTTTCACCATCTTCTGACTCTTGTACCCTTCTATTTCTCTGACCTCTCTTTATGCCAGCTCCATTTTTATTGTACAAAGTTCCTCTGCTCTATGACACAAACTACTTTTCATTAATTTAGACAAAAGAACTGGACTTCATGAGGTACTGTGCAGAAGTCTGGTAGTCAGCAAATTCGCATGGTTCATTCTGTATGTCCAGTTACTTGATCCCAACTACTTTCTCACCCATATGGTAGGAAGGATTATTCTTCTATTCATGCCTCACAGTCTTTTAATGGATTTAGGGCACAGCTCTTAAAAATGTATAAGAGAGACGGGCATCGCATGATTTTGCTATGGATATTTTATGAGCAAGTCTGGGTGCATGCTGTGTGCTTGAAACAAAAGACTGCACGACTTGCTACCAGGGCAGGATCTGTGTTATTATGTCTTGTATTCAAGTCTTCTGAGAAGTCTTGGGCAAGACAAACAACAAAACAAAGGCATGGGAGAGACACCATGATCTAGTAAATGGGTCAAGACAGCACTGATATGTTGCATTCACTGTTATTAAGACCTATAATTCAGCCATTTGTCAGAGAACAAATCCAATTTAGGAAGCAGCAGCCTGGCTCCTCCTTTTTTATTGCCTGTTATTTGGGGGTTGTATTTGTCAGTTAATTGACTTAAACTACTACCTTGTAAAGATGATACTCTTACTTATGTGTTTTTCACTTCTGCACCTACAGCAGCCATCATAAGATATTTTGGTACCAAGAACCACCTCAGCCATTATTTATCAATGGAGTGATTAATTTACATCTGGAGCACAGACTTCCACTGCTACTGGACTGATAAAAGGCTTTGGTTAACATTTTTCAAAGTATTCAACTGACAAAGAAGACATCAATAATGTTCAGGAATCTGAATCTTTCAGATGTGTTTTCAGAGAAACATACCCAAGGGGAATTTGCTTTCCTGAGGAAGTTGGGATGTGCTCAGTACTCGGTACCTTCCCACTTCCAGCTTGACTGTAATTCCTTTGACACATCTTTAGGGTAAGATCATACTCACTGAGGCCTGGGTATACCAATGGCTACTAAATGAAATAGGTTGGATGCAACCTCCAGCCCAGCAAGTCCTGAGAATGGCTGACTGCCTGACGCTGCGAGGGCACCCCAGGAAGAAAAGCAGCATTCACAGTTTCTTACCTTCTTTCCCTAATTATCTATGATGATGGATCCCCTCGAGACAGGACATGGGTAGGGTGGTCCTTTCTCCTAATCCAATACCAAGTTTTCCTCTTTCATAAATTAATCCCTGTGATCTGCACAGGCAAGAAGAACATGATGAATAAGGACATGATACTGGATCCAGACCTTCTCCCCTTGGCAGAGTTTCCACTGTGTGCATCAGTGACAACCCAAATCCTCTATTGCCAACTTCAGCTTGAGCTTGCAGACACTGGCAGGTGGTGGATTTTTCTGTGGGTTGTAATCTCATTTATCATGGTGGGCCTATATACCAGAAATGAAGAACTAAGGCTCTTGCAATGCTGAATCTATTCCTTGAAAAAAGCGGACACAGGATGGAAGTAAGATACAGCGTACAATCCACTGCTCTTTCCAGCTCTATTCCTCTCACCATCATTGCAAATATAGCAATTGCTGTTTATATTTTCTTTATTCTCTTTATACTGTTTTCACTATTAGATAACTACAGATCAATAACACTCATGTGGTGCACTACAACTGGAGAGCTGAAGGAAACTTCAAAGCTAAGTACCAGCAACAAGTCCCCAAATTCTAACTGCAAGCACATGCATATACATGCAGCACCTCATCTACAGCTAAAAATGTCAGTGTTTTTCCTGGAACCTTACTCAGAAAAGAGCTTTTAAAGAATCAGCATTGCCAGAGATATTAGATTCAATCTTCTGTTTCAGTGCAGATTCAGCAGCAGGAAGGGCACAAAGGAATTTTTACACATTACTGTTACACATCACTATCTAATTTTTCCTATGGGGAGATTTGAGTCTCTTACAATATATTCAATGGATCCACGGTTTAAACAGCAAACCCATCATACGTAGAACATACACAGACTTTGTAAATACTCATTATACCAAATGTAACAACTTCTATTTGCTATTTATGGGAATGCTTTTTCTCAAGATGCTTCATAGTAGAGAAATGTAAATACCTCTAAAGTGGTAGTTTCTATAGAAACTTATTTTTCCAGTCAATTGTAGAATAAACAGCCTAATTTTCTACTTTCCTTTAAATCTCACAGAAACCTGGAGCATCTCTCCAAAGTGGCAGATAATAATAATAATAATAATAATACTTGCAACTCTGTGGCCATTTATGCCTTTGAAGCTTGCTGTAAATCTGAACTACTTAATGCCTTCAGGAGTATCCTTAGGTAATATCACTAGTCTCACTAAGAAGGGGAGGTAAAACAGCAGGTAAAAGACTTTATATCAAGTAGGGTGTCACTGCCTAACAGTTTAATTGCCAGCTCTATGACAGTTCATCTTATCCCAACTTCAGAAATCATCAGTTTCACTCTCATCAAGAAAAGGTCTCTCTCGGTAGTAGCTCTAGAGTGAGGGCTGAATACAGTCCCAGAACAGAGAGCAAAAGAAGTAGTATTTTTCAGAAGCTCGGTTGGATTTGTCCAATGGATGTGTGAAGTGTTATTAAGTTCATCTCAGGGTTGGCAGTGCCTCTGCACAGCAAAGCAAAGCGTGGAACAACACTGGTCTGGGGCTGGTTTGTCTATAAGACTTCTTGCTTTCAAGAAAACTAATACCAGGAACTCATTTTTCCTGGCATTGATGCAGCCTGAAGAAGCTCCCAGGAGAGCAGCCATGAGGAATGAGTGTCCTTCCATCAGCCTGTTAGGGAACACTGTGCCCATCAGGTTAGTTGAGGAGGGAAACTGAAACTCAGTTGGGCTGAGCAACCACTTCTGATTTTTCTCCTTACAACACTTTTTTTACAGGGGACAAACCCACTTAAAACACAGTGTGAGTGCAAAGCCCCACTTGCCCATGAATGATGCTTTGCAGTAAGGAACAGAGATGTGTCCCCCCAGAGCCCTTTCCACTGCCCGGGAGCTGATTCTGCTCCTTAGGCTGCTCTGGAAAGCTGCCTGGGCATCAAGGACTTCATCCCCCAAGGTGTTTAGATGCCAGATCTTCGTGTGGCTAATTGTGCTGCACATCCCTGTTACCGCCATCCCCAGTCCTGCACAGATGCTGTACGTTAGTGCTGAGATCAGAGCTGTAGGAGTCGGCCCTCCTCCACACACCAGATGGCTCGCTCTTCTGCGTTTGTTTTTAGTGCTTACCTATCTGCTCCTCGACTTCTGATAGTCATGTGAATTTGAGAAGGGAAAAAAAAACAAAACCAAAAAACTTCCCCAACAACTAACAGAAAAAAAAAATAATCAAGAAGTTTCCTTTTCACATGTTATCTCAAAACACAGAGAATATACTCAAGAAGCATTCTGAATCTTCTCAGAAAGGAGAGAAATCAAGAAACAGGGACAGTCAGAGATGTGGAAAGTTCCTCAGTGTCCAAACAATGTGGACAGCTCAGTCAGTGCTCCGTCTGCTCCAGAGACAGGAGACACACTTCAGACCAGAGGACCAGGTTGCCCAATATTTTGGCTGGCTTCCAGTTTCACTGCATAATGAAGAGCAGGTATTTTCCACATTAACCTCGTCCTTCCTAATACAGTGGTATTTTGAAGATGGAAAATCTATCTAAAATTAGCAATCAGAATCTGATTTCACTCTCTCACTTTTAGGAATGGACATGTTTTGCTTTTATCTAAACAAAACATCTTGTACTTCTGCGCTACCTCTGCAGTAAATAAACTTGTAAATATAAAAAGAAATTAGTGCAACTGAAGCATTTCACAAATGCGTGATATTTCCTCTCTAGACTTTTTCAATCCGGCACAGTCCTACTAACTGTTGTGATTTATTCTGCAAGTTGAACAAGATCCAGCTTCTGGGATATAATTATGTCTAAAAAAATTTTGTCTCCAACTTGATTGCATGAAGAAGCCTGAAAGTGTGGCCCATCTGCATTCTCCAGACTTGCAAACAAGAAGGCAAATGGGAAGCACTCTAAAGGAAATTTTTTAAAAAGCATCTTAGGAACATCTTGCAAAAGCCTATCTCAGATTTGTGGCTACTTGACATAGATGAGTGTGGTAATGCTTACATGTGAAAAAAAAAAAAAAAGATAGGTCATTTTATCCCTTGGGTCATGTCACGATAGCATTTGCACTGGTGGCCAGCACCCGGCGCTCCCTCTCTAGTAACCCTCACTTAGAATGATAAGCAGGTCAGAAGCAAATCCAAAATATGATGGCATCAAAATTGTGTCTTGTAACCAAGTTGTAATGAAGACGAGAAATAGGAGGCAACAGCTCAGTTCATAGCAAGAGGGATATAGCAAAGGATCCATTAAAAATAGGTAGCTCAAGAACAAAACCACCCCCAACCAGCTATGCAAGCCGAGCTACTCGCTCCTGATCCCTCCTTTCCTGTTGTGGATCTCTCCCACCTCCTGCTCAGCTTTGCAGCCGGTGCAACCACAGCACACGCAGAGGGGTGATGGGTGCCAGGTGCCACCCGTGGTTCCTGCTTCCTGCAGTGAACTAAAAGGGTGTCCAGCAACTCACAGGTGTGATGGCACTGCTAATTCCATCGCTGTGGCCTGTGTGGATACAGCCAGAAGTGCATCACCTCTTCCAGACAGGGCTATCAGTTTTGGAATGAACCGGAAAGACAGGTGTTACCTCAAACAGGCAAGCTGAGTATCCTCACGGAAAAAGCCAGGCTTTTTTCTTTTCCCCACCACTGTACTGTCCTCCATTTTCTTCCTATGGCTAAGGCTTGATGAACATCCATTTTCCTTTTCCCCACTGCTGATGTCTGTTGCTCTCACATACTGGTTACACTTGACTACATCCATATCCCTCCGCAGCCCAGAACCCCACTCTCCCCATCAGTGGTTTCATTTCCTCCCCCACTTCTCCCATCTCCAGAAGCCCTGTCTCCTCCTGTTCCCAGCGGAGAGTGCTTTGCTCCCCGTCTGATTTGAATTCCTCCCTCCTTACGTGGGCGATGAATCATTCAGAGTAATGGCATTTTAAAAACTCTACAGAGAAGGTAGGTAGACTCAAACCTGAGTGGGAGTGCATATCAAGTACAATGTTAGTGGGTGCCTTCAACCCCAAGACCAGAAGTTCCCAAACTTCCCTGGTATATAAACAGTGTCTAAGGGCTGGATGCTTCCTCCTGGACATGGGTGTTGATGGCAGCTACCACAGCCAAAGCCAGTGCCATGTTCTATAGATTAATATAGAACATTTAATATTTATCATGGTTATACCATATAATTACATGATACCATTAACATATCATAGATTGCAGGAGATTCAGGAAGAAGTTAGAAAGATTATCTAGGGGGAAAAAAATACATAAAAATGAGAAAAGTGTGTTTCCATTCCATTTTAACATTTCGGGGGACAGACTTCTTACCATGAAATGCTTCTATGTCATTAATAGTTCCCTTTCTATGAAGAACCACTGAACGTAACATTTTTCAACTCATGGCTTATCAACTACTGTCTTTTCTAATGACAATGGATTATCTCAGCTCATGCAGCACCAACAAAACCCCTTCTAATTACAGGGTGATTGGAAACAGTGGTCATATAGCCTCACTATAGCCCATGTCTCAGTGACATTTTCATTTGAGTCACAATTTGATTCAAGGCAAATATTTTTTATCACCTGAGCACACGAAACAAAAAGCTACAGTATGAATTTGTCCAGAACTTGATGTGCTTAACAAAGAGCATGTTGTTTAATGACTTTATTCAGAACACCTACATGTTTTGTTCCTGTTACTTGTACAGCACTTACATGTGACAAAGAGACTAATTTTTCAACAGAGGAGGGAGAAGGAGAGGGAACAGCTTACGGACTTTTAAGCATGTCTTTTTTCTGAGAGGCAAATATAATAATAGCAATATGGGCCTCCATACCAACTATGTCTCAATCACTTCTTTTAAACTTGTTTAGCCTATAATTGAAGGATAATTTTTCTTATTGCCAACTCTGTCAGCTCACACTGACATCAGAAAACCCAACAGTGTTCTTTCTGGCTTATGTTTCATCACCAGTAAAGAATTCTGAAAACTAAATTTTCCTCTGCATGTATGAGTATAAGCCTTAAAATTATGGCTTTGGTTATATTTGCGCAATACCTTGGCAAAAAACTTTGTGGTGCATATGTACCCCACCAGTCACTATATGCACTGGTGTCCTGCTTTCTGCTCCAGCCAGGAAGCTACAGCTCTGCCACGGCTGAAGCTGCGTCACTTGTTAGCTCAACTGTGACTGAGGTTTGGTGTTCGGAGCTCCCCAGCGCATCCCCCAGAGCCAGCTCTCACGTAGCTGCATGTGCCTCTAGGATTTCAGTGGGTAAAAAGCTGTGCCTGCCCGAGGTGAGCAGCTTTGGCTCAGGGAAAGGCACGTTTCACATCTGCGCTGCCATCCGACTTCCATGGGTACACATCTATTCCAACCACCTTTTATGTGCTTCCTGCCTGATCAGGATGAACAGGGACAGAATATAGAGCTAAAACCTCAGGTCTCTGAAGAGCTATTAGAGACCCGTGTTCTCTACACACCCCAAACAGTACATTATAAACAGCCCAAAAGAACTCAGGCTGGCATAAAAATCATAGTCTGTTACAGGACTGAAAGAAAACTTAGCAGACAGAAGGATGTTGTGTTGCCTTTTTGGAAGAGTCACCTCTTATGTTGAAAAACCTATTTAAAGCCAATAAAACTTCTGTTTTCCTTTGGTCATGATTTCACGGTGTCTGATCCTGCCACAGTTCAGATTCCCCTGGTGTAATTAAAGACACCACAAGTGACAGAGTAAACAAAATAGATGCAAATGTTACATGTAAAAGTATTGAGGATAAAAATTCTTCTAAAAACTAGTTTTTGAGCAAACTGACATTGCAGCTTTTTTCACTTGGATTTCAGACAGAGGCTAGCAAAATTTACAGTAACAAACATTTTAATTCTCACTCAAATCAGAGTGACTCAGCACTGCAAGGAAAAGCAAGGCTAAATGTTGTGAAGTTTTGACAAACCCAGATGAGGAATGAGCAAGCAGGAGTCCAACTTGGAAGCAGACACAGTTTGCATCTGAGGAAAACTTTGCTGATTATATTTTGGAGGGGGATTGTCACAGGCTAATCTCACTGCAAAGTCAAATCCCATGTGTGTATTGAACCCAGTGCCAAATAATTCCATTCTGGGTATAAAACCAGCTGAAGAATTCCAGGAAGTCCTTCCTCACTGAGGAAACTAATTCAAAGTTCCCAAATACATACCAAAAGAAACCCTTTCCTTCCATGTTTCTCAATCACAGGCACCTCTTTCTGGCTTCAGGGCGACTCTTCCACTATTTTCAGACTTCTCATCTTTCACCCGTACCCACAAGACAGCTGGCTCTGATGAACTGGCCAGCCCAGCCTCTCCTCGTCTCTGGCTTGGGATAACTCGTACTGCTTACAGATACTGTTTCTTGAGAGCAACCCCATTAGATAACCTGCACACTCAGATAACCCCTGGTTCCCTTCCTGCATCTCTTGACAGATCTGTCGATTTGCTCAGCTTCTGGAGAAGACACTCTGAAACCAGGAACAGAGGGGTCAGATGAGGGGTATCAGAGATAAGGGAGACGGAGGAATCTGGGGGAGGGCAGGGGGAAAGGCAGGAGGTTACACAGGACCAGAGCTGGAGCTGAATCATAGTGTAAGATGCTCCAGGGTGAACTTGCAGTGTGGCCTGCAAACCTCTGTGACCAACACAGCTGGTGAATCTGAATCTCTTTAGTTTCTACACTTTATGTACAAAAAGAGCATAAAACTTTTTTCTTCCTCTGGCTAATCTTTATGAAAATAGAGGCGAGGTGCAGTTATAAAAAGCTGCTGCTGCCCCATCCAGGTTCACATCAAGTCTCTACTTCACAGATACAAAAACGTGAACACATCACGGCTGGGAAAAGACTCTCCGTTCCAGACAAGAGAGGAAAGCTGGCGGTCGGAGCAGCAGCTGGCATAGCCTCAAATCTTCAGGAGAAGCCATCAAGGGACACTAAGACTGACCTCTGCCTATTGCAACACATCTGCTTGGGCTGGGATTCCAGGCCATTCCCTTACTGACAAATGTCAGCAAGCAGCGTGTGCTTTTGAAGGCTATTACATCTGTGTCCTACTCACGCTCACTCCAGAGGTTCCTGTTTCATATCCTGTTCTGATTGCTCTACATTTATCATGTAAATTAATTTCAAGTACACACAGGGGGGAAAAAAAAATAAAGCTGGTATGCATAAAGATGATAACATATGAGAATTTGTTAGGGGTTATAATAAAGCTTAGCGTTAAAATCACACTCCCACTACACAAATACATGGACAATACAACACCATGAGCCGTATTTCAGGTGAAAGTTAAAGTGCGAAAATCATTTGGTTTCCAGCAACTTTCTAATATGCACCTTCAGAGACGTTCCAATTAGCAGAGTTTTTACACCCATCACGAACTGAATGCTAGAGCCAGCAACTCTCATTCACCCAAATATACTGCACTGATGTAAGTCCTTCAGAGGCAGTAGATCTCTGCGAGACAGGAGCAGTGAGCAATGACAGATCAAACCCTTCAATGAATTAGAAGGGAAACATTTCTCTCAAACGGTCAGAACACGTTGCAAAACTTTGGAAAGGTTTCCTGCCTGTTAAAAAGAAATGCTTTAATTACTAATGAACAGATCTTGCTGCAGCTGAAGGCCGTACTGCTGCATGGGCACTGCTCTGACAAGGCAGACTGCGCAGCCCTTTTTGCCGTCAGCGAGCTCCTGAAGGCTGCGTTGTCTGTGCCTGCTATTCTTGAAAGCAGAGATGGGATTACAGGCTTCTGTGGGGCGTCCTCAACTCACACCCACAGAGACCCAACATGCAATTCTCTGCAGACATGATTTTTCCTACCATCTACTCCTGTGCTGGGCACCAATCCAGGGAAGTTGAAAAACCCTCCCCCGATGACACCCACTCAGCACTACAGTATCTGTTTCCCAATCCTTCTGATAAGCGTGCCTGTTATTCTGTTCTAATATTGTCCCAAACACAACAGCATGCCCCGAAGTTAAACAGCAAGGAGGATAATTCAAACTAAGCATTTACCTGCAAGCAATTTTCCAACAAAAGGAGTAAAAAGATGTCTCAGCCCAAACCCAATAAAGCATCGCAGCTACTGTCTCTAGTGCCCGTGACCCTCAGTGACCAGGTCAGGACACTGAGGGCTACATTCAACAATCAGACTTGAAATGTTTCATGCAATAGGACACCAAGCACAGGTTGTTGGCTCTGTTTTTCATGCTGTAGGTTACAAATGTTTTCACAGATTTATCTGACTTGCAATCAGTAAATAAGCAAGTCCTAAAACCTTGATGTGGGAACTGTATTTCCCAGACAGAAATACATTCCCATACCACCTCCAAAGGCAATGCAAGTCTTCAATGTGTAATACAATAGTCCTACTCCTATAGCCTACTCAAATGGTCTCTGACATTACCTATATCCACTGAGTAAGAACTGCAACACGCACTTACCACTGCTTCTCAGTAGGACCCAAGAATGTACCAAACCCTCCGAGTTACTCAGTTAACACTGTCGCTTACTGTCTAAGGGCAATGCTTACACCTGTCAGCTCTAAAAGTGCAAGAGGTAGAGTATTTACATTTAAAAAACTTTGGTACTAGTTCCTATTTCAAGTTAATCTTCATTGACAAACAATATTTTTTATTTAGAAGTTCGGCTTTAGGATTCACATGAATTTCCTCTCAGTCTCTCCAAGACATGATCTTTTTCTTCCAAATCCGAATATAAGATGTGCCCTAAAAAAATCTCCTGGATGGTTTGAACACCAACATAAGGATTCTCCCAACTGAGGCAGAGAAAGAGGGGGCTGTATACCACATGAAAAAAAAAAAAAAAAGGATTCCTCCTGCATCATCAGTTCTCCTTAGAAACTTAGAGGAGACTGTTTTGTGTACACAACAACACTGTCTCTGTTACAGACTTCTTTAAAGTCTGAAGAAAGGGATGTTGCGAAAGGGAACGCCTACAGTAGCTCGTTTAGTTTGCCTTTAGGTCAACCCAGATGAAGGAGATAGGGCCCTCATAGCTCTCTTCACCACCTTCATCTCTCCCCTTCTGGGAAGGGTTTCATCAGTGTCACAGAGAAGATGTTCGAGGGATGCTGCATTCTTGAAGCATTAAAACTCTCTTATTTTGCTCCAGGCACAGCAGATCCACGTGGACCACAGAGAGGGTATTTGTGCCTATTTATAGCACCTCACAACTCTAACAGGTTGAAGACTGGATATGCAAATAAATGCATCTGAGGAACCAAAGAATATGGTTTTCTCAGTCACCAAAAATGCTCTGCTCTTTCTGATCTTCATTTATGTTCATCTTTCTGACTCCTAAAAGATATCTTGAATGGTGCTTGTATATATGAAACTGTTTCTAATGTAATTTAAAGAACAGTGAAGAGTTTACACTTCCCTGAACATGACCTGAAGGCTTCAGATGTATTCAGACAGGAAAGCACATACCTTTTTAAAGATAAATTATGTGACTACAGAATCAGATATAATTAATATAGCATGTCCTCATTCTCCAAGGGGGAAAAAAAGAGAGGGGTTCTCACCATGAAATACTAGCCACAGATTAGATAGAGTACAAAAGAAAAAGATTAAACTGTGGATTGTGGCTCTTGTTCAGATATGCATCTTTAGTGGAGTAAATTTCACCTAATAAGTCATTTTTGCTCCATCAAGCAACCAGTAATCTCTGGTAATGGTGTTCCAGGTTACCAACTGAGTTGAAATACATGGAAAATGCACGCAGCGTGCAGATCCTGGATACCTGTAGTTGTGACGCTGTTGACACAGCAGAGGCTCGGTGTACTCCTGCTGCAACCATGTTTCCTGTTTCTATAAACATGCTCTGTTTGAAAAGGGGCTACTATGGGCACACATGTGCAGTTTATAGCTAGTTCTGTGCCAACGTAAATCAAGCCCAAATGCCATCTCGGTGACATAATGTAAGACTTATGCTTAAGGGAGTCCACATACATAAGTGGGTTCCAAAGTAATTAATTTGAGGAGTCCACTTACATTTCAATCTCACAACCAGACAGACTGCCTCGTGGTTCCCTTGGCTTTTTAGCGTCAGGCTCCCCAGATTTCACTCTTCCATTTCCTTCACTTCCTCACCTTTCAGGGTCAGAGCTTAACACCGCAAAGGGAAATGAAACAGAGAAAAACAAAACAAAACAAGCTGCGAAGCAGATTAAAGCCATGTTTGACATTCAGAGGCACATGGTTCCTTTTTCAGCTACAGGTATGAAGTAGTAATACTTTTGTGTTCACAACCCACAGTATAAACATGTTTTTTCAAAAAAAATGAAGTTTTCTAAATGCATCCTCACTCCAAAAATGTCACGGCTTTTTAAATGTATTCTGGTTTATGTTCAAATCAGCTGAATTGCAAATTGCTTCTTTTTGCTTAGAAATGGTCTGGGAAGTAGACAGAAACCCTCTTACACTTCCCTCAACCCTTGGTGCTCTAAATGCACCATCTCTGAGGGGAAGGTGTTTGCAGAGCAAGCCACAGAAATATGTGCTTCTTCTTGTAGAGAGGATGGGTTGGCCCACTCTGCTCTGCCTGCCAAACGTCTTCTCCCGGGTGGCACCGAGGCAACTGCCATCAGACTGTGGCTCTTGCAGAGTTCCTGCTCTGACTGTGCCATTAAGCAACACCTCATACACTAGTCTGTACAGCAAAACTAACTTGCTAAAGTCAGGGTCCAATTCCTTCCCCAGGAAAATCGGGAAATTAACTCTTGCTACCTTCTGCAGAGGCTGGATCAAATGGAAGCAAGTGAAGAGACATGCAATTAGTCATGGGACAAAATGGCCCATCCAGATTCAAGAGGAGAGATGTTTTATGGGAGGTAATTAGCTTTTGCTTACCCAACTTATATATGCCGCCCTGAGTCAGTGGGCATGAGGCCATTTAGCAGTTCATGGGATCAACCTTTAACCAAGGGTTCCCATGTCTCTGCAGCAGAGAAAGCTGGAACTGTTTCACACAACCAACACAAAGGTTATTAGCTTGGTCCCACATTTCTCCCTATAATACCCTCAGCTTTCAGGACGAGGTCAGAGGGATTACAGCATATTTCTGCAGATCCTGGTCTATTCTTAAACTGCAGTGTTTCCATATATGTTTAACAATACTAGTGCAGAACCTGTTTCTATCAGACGGCTTCAGTCTTCATGCTTTTTAAAGAAGAGAGTTTTAATATGGACATTTCCAGTGAGATCTCCTCTGGTTCATTTTAAACGTTCAACCTCATTTTTGGAAGGGATTTCAGCTTTGTTTCTGATTTAGTCTGACAAATGTGCAGCAAGTGCCGGGGCTGCCTCAATACTTAATGCATATATTTCTATAGAGGTCATCATTCTAGCTTGATCGATACAAAATTAAGGAATATGAGAAGCCAGTAAGAGAGGTCAGATGTCATGGACATGGTGAGAAAGGCCCAGGAAAAGAACATGGAAGCTAGTAACAGTGTATAAGAAAGCATGGCATGACTAAAATTTACTGGTGAGTGTTTACATAGCTAAACTTTTACTAAACTACTAACCAGGCAGAAATTAAAGACTGTCACTTCCAAGTGGATTGTTGGATAACTTCTTTCTCATTCTGGGATCTAGAAAATCGAATTTCAGAAAATGATGCCATGGTTTTGAAAACCCTGATACAATTCGCTGAACACCAGTGGCTTTTTCGACAACAGCTTAAATAGACATACAACATTTCCATGATTGTGAAGACCTGAGGGAGGAACCAGATTTTTCTTTCTTCTGGTTACACCTGGAATTCTCCTGTGTTTGCCTTGTGTCTGAAGAGATGTAAACGGAGGGGAAAAAATATGTCTAAAGGAGTTATTCAACAAAATTAAAAAGTGCATGTCTACATTCATATGGAAACAAAGAAAATATGCAGAGTTAAGTTTCTTATAAGAATCTCCTTTATTTTAGAGGATAAAATGTAATGATTATACGATTTTAATGATTATGTAAAGATAATGGAGTAGAATAACTAACTAAAGCCATTAAACAAGACTAAACTTCCCAGATGCAACTTAATTTAATTCATGCTCACATATGACCCTCTTCCTCGTGTCAGAAGACAATTCAGTCTTCAGAAAAGTCAAAATAAATGTTCAAAAAGTCAAAATAAAAGGGTAGACTGTAGCTCAGAGGTGAAACAAAAGAAGCTTTTGAACAAGTCATCCCAAATTTAGAACGAAATTCTTTGGCTGCTGCAAGGCAAATGGACAATTCTTCCAACCCAGAAACAAAAGGGTCCTGAAAGAAAATGCACTTGCAGTAATCAGCCACATTTAACACAGTAACAAATGAGATGAGAGTGGAGGAGTTAAAATGAATGTGCAAGTAGGAAAGAAATGCAGCGTAGACTTGAGGCTTGTCTACATTTTTTGGGTTTAGGAAAATAAATGTCTTCCGTCACATCCTGTCTCCTGCTTTCATGATCGTTTTGCAATTTCCAAATTTTCACCAGCTAAAAAGAGAACACTCTACTTTGCACGTGATGGCAGGATACCCTATATTGTTGAGATGATATCCTATGCCAGGCTAGAGTGCTCTCTGATCCTTCTTCTATCTGTGGTTGTAAACACTAACAAAAAGTTAACAAAAGAGTAAAAGGAAGTTTGCAACAGGCAGCTATGGGCAAATCTGCCCACAAGAAGTTTCTTTTTTCTCCCTAAAAGTCAAAGCCTGATTTGCACCCTGAAGTAATTCCTGTGCATTACACAACTCTTAATTATTTTCAATCCTTGCTGTAAGTGTCATAAACTGGATAAATGCACCTTCTCAGGGTTCTCCTGAATTCTTCCTGGTGATATTTTGTGGCAATTAATTTGGTTTAAGATCTGGATACCTTCAAAGATGCCTTAAACAACAGCACATTCTGGCCTCACCTCAAAGCTCCTGAAATTCATACGCGTTAAGTCCAAACAAGCCGCTCTGAAAATCCAGACAGGTGCCCACAGGAGGGGGAAAAACGCCAGACTTTTCCCCTGCTCTGCTAGCTGGCTGGTAAGCATGTGGCCCAGCTCCCTGCCCACCAGCTCCTGCCACAGATGCGGGCAGAGGAGGTTTGAATCGATGTGGGCAGAGGAGGTTTGAATCCAGGCAGTTACTCTTCCTAATCCTGCTCCAGGGAGCTTCACCCACCAGACACCGATCCTGGGTGATGTGCTGTGGAAGCCCACCTCCGGGCTGCCCCTGGGAACCAGCTTCTGGCTGCACAGGGGTCCTTCAGCAAAGAGTGAGGGATGCAGAAAGTGTGAACAGAGGCAGCAGAGACGCTCTCTGCAGCTTCCACTACTCCCAGAAGATGTGCTCTTGGGAAGAAGGGGCACGGAAACTGAATTAGTAATTTTTAAAGTTGAGGGAAGAGGTGGAACAAGTCTTAAGAGAATGTGGGTAAGAAATCCACAGAACTGCTGATATGGATCCTTAGGTCAGTATAAACAGCAAAGGATCATGCAATAAGCCAGGAGTGAAATCGTGGCTTGAGCAATGATTTTGTGCCACCAATAAAATCCTGTGGGGAGTAGTCATTGAAAGGGTAGGCTTAGCCCAGGTTTTTCATACTAAGGAGCACAGGCAGCTAAAAAGCTGAGGGGAAGTGATTTATGAGGACAGAGCTAAATGCTTATTGCAAGGTTAAACAACAAGTAAGGGCAGACATAACAGCCTGCAAATACCCATAGGAGTAAACGTCAAGTAGAGTGAGGAATTTTGAAGGGCAAGATAAATTTCCTAAGACTGAGGCTCAGTGGCTTGTGATACACTTGCCCATACAGCTGAAGTTTTGTCAGTCATGACTAGCCTGGGCAAAGCAGGAGCAAAGGAAAGGCAAGAACAATTCTGTGCTGTGGACAGGTGAGAGAGATTATTCCAATCTCTCCTGTTCAGATGAGCTTCACCTCTCCATCACTGGGAGAAGCTAGCTGCAATGTCCACCAAGGTATAGAGGAGTTGGAGACAGCATTCTAGAGACATATTGAACCTGCTTTTCCCGTTAGGATTTTTGTGATAGCAGCTATTACTAACCTTATTTCATCAAGACTGTTTCAGGTTGATCGTATAAATGAAGAAGTCATACAGCTGCTGTTGCAAAGAAGTAAGCACACAAAATCACTCACAGCTAGAAAGACTATCCACCATGGCAGTTTCACTACAGTTAACATCAAATTTATCCTGTACAGAGGATGAGTGTTAAAACTGCACCCTATCTCATGCCCCTTAAGCCCGTGAAATAGCTCTTGAACAGACTTGAACTTTGTTCTGTGCTGAGCACCTGCATGAGAGGTGAGATCCAGCCCAAGGTCGTGTTTGAGGGAGGTAAAGATTTCAGCAGGAGGCCTGGGGGATGTGCTTGATGGGAAAAGAGCTGCTGGGGCTACACTGAGGAGGAATGCAAGGGGAAGGGAAGGAATGTAAGGTAAAAAGCAACCAAACAAAAAGGACCTTTGAATTTTGTTTCACAGCATGACCATGTCATCGCAACTGTGGCAGGGTCTGCAACAAGAGGTTACAACTAGCAAGGTAGAAAGGGGGAATGGGATTGTCTGTGAATCCCTCAGATTGCAAAATTATTGCCTAATTAAAGGAAAAATACAGGTAAAGCGAAGAAAAGAGCTCCTATATACTCTTGAATTGTGGTAGGGGAGAAGGGAAAGGAAAACTAAACCAAAGCAAATGCACAGCCACAGGAAACAAGTGTAACCTTAAGATACCTTCTATCTCCCTCTTTTCTGGCAGATGTCTCGTTCCCAGCCCCTGTGGATTGGTTTGGGCACTAAGGAAGATAAAGCAGTTTCCTTACTTCTTCCTGCCCTGACTGAGACACTGGATCACTAATGCAGAGCGTTGCTTAACTCAGGGGTGGCAGGAACCTAATTCTCACTTAGCCCTGATGCCTGAAAAACAATCCCAACGTTGGCATCCAGTGACAAGAAAGAGACTAACTGTTCTTAGCCCCTGCATGGGGAAGAATTCCCTGAAAACACCCCAAACGCTATATGCAAGACTTTACATTTTTATCAGAATGCAAAAGCGAAAAGTGGGGAAAAGAACTAAAATTAAAAAGAGGAGCCATACACGACTCCTGTGGTGAGGACGGCACTGAGAAAAACCCAGAAAAGCTTGGGAAGGATTTGTTTAGGTGGAGCATCATTAGGTGGGTCAGTTGATGGCTATGTGGTTTCAACACATTCACAAAACAAAACACATTGCTAAAGTGTCATAAAGAGAATAGATGGATTTCAGAACTACCTAAAAACAAACTGCAGTTTGTCTTCCATTTTAAGGCTAGGAAATTGCTGACCGTCCTAAAGGAAACTCCACTCAATGTCACGACAACGTTTCAAAGCATTTTGGAGATTTAGGAGCTGATTAAGGAGAAATTCAGGTACAAAAAAACAAAGAAGCTGAGGAACTCCTGTTGTGAAAGGTTTACAAGTGGCAGGAAAAAAGTATCAAGGAAGAAAGGCCTTGTAATTACATCCTTAACTTGAGATTCAGGTTCTTCTTCTCACCTTAGCTTAATGCCTAAAACACATTCACAAGGAGAGGTGCCTTATATATTTGTAAACACTATGTTGCTTAAAGGTACACGATCCAATACACAGTTTCATAACCTATGGCATGCTGGCAGGAGGCTACAGTGGGAACAGACTGACTGCAGTAGTGCCATTCCTGTGGTAAACATATCTAAGAAAATTCAGGTAGTGTCGTGGTATGCAAAATTGTGCCAGGGAGAGATTTTTGAGTCTACTGTGTTGAGGAAGGAAAGTGTTTTTCACCTTCTAGACTTGTTCAGGGATTTTTCTCCTCAAGTTTTCTTAGCAAAAATTTTAGAAAAATCTTGAGCAGGAGACTAAAACCTTTACCTGAACAGAGCCACTACAGACTGTAAACTTGTATTCTCCCAAAGAAGCATTTTCTGCCATACAATAGCTTCCAATGAGCGAAACACCTTCTGCTCTTTACTTTAGTTTCACTCGTTTTGTGGTGTGTCACAACACATCGCACTAAAAACTGAGGTGGGACACCAAAAGAAGAAAACAATCCTTACTGTGAATCTTTACTTTTGTCTGGAATCCTTTTCTGGATGTTTATGGCATCCCATAAAGTTGTTGAAACATGCCTGCTGTATTTTTAATTGTCATTTTAAATGCCAAAACCCAGAAGTCTTGCTTATATTGTATGCGAACACAGTGTCTGCTTATGTTCAAACCCTCAGGCACTTTAAATAACTCTGCTGTACACAGAGAACGTTGTTCATTTTGTTTTTACAATTTTTGCCTGTGTAGAAGGAGCTCTAATGTCTTGAGAACATAAATGTATGTTCATAACCGAGGAGCAAGATCACAGCTGGAATATACCTGAGCCTTGGATCATATTTCAGCAGTGGCATGAAGCGAAAAAGCAGCTTATTTCTCTCTTTAATTTACAAGAGCTACAACTGGAACAGCACATAGTAGACTTACTGACGTAACGCACAGGTGAGTGCGTGTTACAGGTCCACCTCTGTGCCTGATCCACAGGGAATTTCAGACTGTTTCAGCCAGACTTAAGAGCTGTTACCACTGTAGCCCAAGAGGAACCCGGTCCGAACTCTGGTGTGTTAGTAAAGGTGGCAGCTGCCATAACAGAATTCTGTGTAGGCTACAAACTTGGGGCATAAAATGGGGGTCTTTTTACTGATTGCAGTGAGTTTCGTACCAAGCCTCCGCTGTTCTGTCTTAAAGAACAAACCATTACAGAGAATTCATAAGCAAATTTGCTTTTTTCTGTCAAGGATTAAACAGCAGCAGATTGTCATTTCCTTTAAATGCATCTATTATTCATCACTATTCAATAAATTTTGTTAAGGGCTTAAAAACAACAGCATATATATCTTT
Source organism: Athene cunicularia (assembly GCF_003259725.1). Taxonomy (NCBI): domain Eukaryota; kingdom Metazoa; phylum Chordata; class Aves; order Strigiformes; family Strigidae; genus Athene; species Athene cunicularia. The sequence continues at coordinate 4,357,250 of NW_020799109.1, forward strand.
ATACTCAGTTCCAATCTGCTCCCTCCATGTGTTCTGAAACTCATATTTTATGTTTAGATGTGATTGACCATGGAAGTCACAGGGTAATGTGTGTTCCCTGAGTAAAGACATGCACAAGTATCTGGCCAACGTTCATTTTTCATGTTAGTTTGTTGTAAATAATCTTACATGCAATTTTGGCCGTTCCTTTCTGTAGGAATCTCTGCAAGTAGGTTAACATACCGTGGCTCACAGAAAGCTGACACACAGTATTTATGAACAGAAAGGAAGTAAATTAATTTCAGGGTTCGATCCAACATTGGAGAAAGGCTTTTTGCAGTATTTATTTACCCAGCAATAAGAAGGTACAGTCCCTCTCTAGTCCAGCCATATTACCAGACAAGGAAAATTCTGCTGAGTTAGGACTACAGACAAGGGGTTAAAGAACTAAATGTTTGGTTTCTCAGTGTGCATCCCATACAGCCAGCCCTGTAATAGCTGTCATTATTTGTAACATGCGCAGTAGAGAAATAGGTGGAGGAATGAAGCCATGCATGTAAGGTAACACCCTTTTTTTTAAGCAACCACCATTTTTTCAATGACATGTACAAGGGTCATTTGGGGTTTTCCTTCCCTTGAAGTCTGGGTTTCCTGAGAGGAAGGAGAGCTGAAATACAGGAACAAGAAGCTGCACACCATTTCCAGCAGTGCAGTAGACCTTCATTGACATGATTTAGGAACCACATCTGAATCTCCAAACTTCCTGATGTTCTCCCTTTGAAAGGAGGGAAGAGGGGGAAGGCCTTGCAAACACAGCCAAACTGCTCCCATGCCCTTAAATCTACCATTAAAAGTAGGTTGCAATACAAGTGGGAAATACAAGGAAATGTTTCAACTAATAAAATGCACTGGACTAGCACCAAAAACTTCTGCTTTAAAAGCTGTTTATAATAAACAACAATTACTTACAGTATCCTTGCAAGATCATGAGAGGACTCAAAGATCGAAGAGTATCTGGTTCATCTGGTTGAGACCTGGAAAACAGAGGGTCACGTATCAGCAAACAGCATCAGCAATCAACGTAATTTTTATGAGGGCTGTTGGAACAGGAGGAAATGTTCAAACCGAGACTGCTGGGCCACGCTGTGACCTAATCCTGGACAGAGAGAAGATCTGCCGTTCACTATATCACCATTCATAAAAGAGGAAAAATCTCAGCTCACTAGAAGAACATCAGTTTGTCTGGGTTGTACTGCAGATCTTTTAAGCCTCTGTAAGGGTTAATGGGACCCTAGAGATAATAAATACATTATGCAGCTGTGTAGGTGCTGGGAAGATGAATATAGGTTGATTTTTACAAACTTAACCTATGCAGAGTGAGTCATAATTTGAACCTTGCGTCATTCAATAAATGGGTCTTTTGAAAGTCAACCCACTGTGAATGGGCTGCTTGCTCTCAAAAAGCAAGAACCCTGCTCTCCTGCCCACAGGCTGCCTAGTTGTAGGATCAAAAAAGCTCTTCTCCCTAGGTTACAATGGGATGGCAATAATAGGAGCCAAACAAACAACTACATGCTTGTGGGTTTGCTGCATCTCTCTTAAAAGGTCAAAAGGTTTTGACTGAAACAACTGTTTTTATTTCATGAAAGATTTCATTCTTAATCACAAATGTGTGCTCATCTCATTGCTACTTCTGCTGTGCCTTGTAACATTGTTTCTTTATTCAATTATGCCTCACATCAACTTTTTAATTAATACCTTCATTAGGAAAACCTTGAAAGTTTAGATAAATAACATTTGCTTTTGTGCATTACAAATGTAAGCTCCTGTGTGAAGGAAATTTTTCTATTTTGTAGTCACCCAGGGGAAAGAAAAGCAAGTAGAGAGGAGGTCTACATGTTCACAGGGATCTCAGCACTGAGGAGACAGAATAATAATCTTTTGTTGAATACGAAAATAACGAAAAACAAAGTAAACAATAGTCTTTTGTTCTGAACAAGAAAGGCAGGGCTTTAATAGTCTTTAAACGAGATAGAAAATTTCCATCCAAATGGAACCATGGAGTAGGTAGACACATTACAACGTTTTGGAGTTCAGTGATTAAATTTAATACTGTGCCAAACAGTGATTAGTTGATGAAGGGCATTCATAAACAGAATGGAAACAAGGGAAGTGTGGCTCCAGTATAGCATTGGGCCTCCAGTGCAGTTTGGTGTTCAGCTTTCTACTTTAATAACAGGGTTGAATGAAAAAAAGTTTAATTTGATTTATTTCCCTAAGGAAACTCAGTGCAACTGTAAACACAGGCTGACTGGTACACATTGCTAAAACTTCAGCATTCAGGGTCAGATCCTAGAAAAGGGCTTGGGTACCAACTGAAGCACAGAAACGTATCCTTTTCTTCAGCATTTTTCCAGCTCACTAACTCAGTCCCCCTTGCTCAGAGTACTGGTACATGTGAATCCCATTACTACACACTGAATTCTCCCAACACACTGTGCAGGCAAAGTAGCATCCTAATTAATGCTTCTGAAGCCCAGACTCAGAGCGGAGTCCTTTATGGATCTTTGCCTTAGTGCATTAAAATTCCCTGTTGAGCCCAATGCAACATGTTGTTCTTAACACCATACATATGTGACTAATGATCCAGGAGACTAGGAGCATAAATCCTTTTTAACTTGTCTGTGGTCTCTCCTAAGCCTACCCAACCCAGGCAGCAAGCGTGTGGTGCACGGAGAAGTCAGCAGCAATACATGAGCCCTGTGCATATAGGTAGATCAGGTTGGCTTCAGTGACTAGTCAGTGCTTTTGCAGAGGACGAGATCGTCCCCTGGTTTTATCAAACAAAGATTACACCCTGAACTCTGAGCTTTGAAGGAAATAAAATTTTCACTTCAGTTTCTCCTAAATGAACTGCTCTGACCCATCCCAGTATCTTTAGTATCAGTATCTTTAGTCTCACATAAGACTCACGTAAGCCTCACAAAATACAAGCAAAATTACAATGAGATATATGTGCAGTAGAAGACGTGACAATTCTTTTCTTCCTTCTTTTCTAGCATCACCTACTCCTCCAGTCTAAGCAAAGGCCGTCATCATTTTAATTTGAAAAGAAGCCCTCATACTTTAAAATCTATTTTGGACCAGATCTGTTCTTAGTTGCATTAGTATAAATCTGCTGTCTTCTCATGGACTTTCTCCAACTATATTCTGGTGTAAGCAAGATCAGAATCTTATTTTGGTGACAAATGGCTGGGTTATGTTAAAGGTCAACACTGGTGCAGGCCACCGATTTTGGTGAAATCCCATCTATTTATGGGGAAAATAATTGACATTTAAAAATTATTATAATAGCCGCATGACTTTTTAAAAAAATTGTTAACTTGGAGATAATGTTTCAAGCACTTTGCTTAAAATTTTAAATTCATCCATTAATTAACAATAATGAATCACCAAGCATGTTATGGGTGCTAAGTTAGCTGCAGATTTCATAACAAGAAACTGAAACAAAAAAGTTGAGGGAAAACTGTCTTGGAGTCTCCAACACTTCAAATGAATGGTTTTGTAAAGCTCCTATCAGAACCCTCTGACACAGACAACTTCCCTGACTGCCGGAGGGCCTGGGAGCTGTTCTCATCAGTGGGAGAAACAAGTGATTTGTACCTTAGAAAAATTTCAGACTTATTTTATGTATGATTTGTATTGCAGGTGGTGGTAAGAGGTAAATCCTAAAGGCTTTCTCCACAATGATTAAATGCCAAGAAGTGGAGCAGTTAACTGAAACAGCAGCAGCTTCTAGTGTCTTCACAATGACAGTCTTAACTCAAAAGGAACAGTATTTTATATTCTGTGAAGCTGAGCTAGACCGTTTTGGCAAAGAGTCTGTCTGCCTACCAAGGGTGGGGTAGGTATTTACTATCTATATAATGACTTCCTACTGCAAATGGGTCAGGTAATTCAAATAACTAGCCAAAACTGCCTTTGGTCGAGTCTGGTGGAAGTCTAGCCTGTAAGTAAATACGTCCCTCTGCTACAGAGTGCACATCCTCCGTCATGTGATGTCTCAGCCATTTCCTGGTACCGCCACTCCAACAAATACTTCACTTTATCTCCCTCCGATTGTAACATCGGCAGTTTCACCACCGAAGTTGCTGTTGCTGCACTTTCTGGTGTCAATGGCCTGCTGTGAACTGAAAAAATACCTATTTAAAAAAACAGTCGAGCACTTGAATGATACCAGAGGCTCCTTCTTTCTCTGCCTTTGTTGTAGCACACCAGGCAATCATCCAGTTTGTCCGTTCTGCTTTTCCATCTCCAAACCAAATGTTTCAGAATCCAGCCTGCACAAATAATCAGGTTTTAAACAAAAACTGCAGCCGAAGATCAGCTTGCTGCACGTGATCAGTGTACTGCATGGCTTTCCCTCAACCTGAGCCTGGGTGCTTTGCATTCAAACACGTGGATTGTGTCCATTCTGGCATTTGGAGTGGGGTAAAAGGTATTGTGTGTGTGTGATGGGGTGGTAAATCCCAAACTCGGCAAGATTTCAGAGGTGCTGTCTTGCACAGTGGTTAAGAAATAACTCATTTCTGGTTGAAAAGTTAAAAGAAAGGTATGAAGTAACTTGAATGCTAAGAAATAACTACCAGCTCCTAGGCAGTTCCTGCAGGCGCTATGGATGGAGCAGGCTGCCCTGTCTGGTGGCAAATCTCAATTATGCACAAAGCAGCATCCCGCAACAGCCCCTGAGAGAGCTACTGGGAAAGGAGGCAGAGGTTACTGGGAAGATCTTGCAAGTATTCAGAAGGCAGCTGTTTGCCAAAAGCATAGTGGTATGGCTTTCTTCACCGTAAACATTTTGGGCCACGCTGTTCATACTGCGCCAGTTCACTGAATGTCTACCAATGAAAGTGAGAGGAAATTTTGACAAGCTCTGCAGAGAGTAACAAATCTTGCTAAGAAAGTCAAAGTTATTCCGGCAGACTACAGTTAGTTGAACCACAAAAAAAGAGGTCCTGAGGAGCAAGGAGACCCTACAGATACAAGTCAGCACGAAGTGTCCCCATGTTTCATAACTCAGTACTTTACTGGAAACCAAGTCAGCAAAACAAAATGATGTTCACAGATTCTAGTGGGCTCTGGATTAGACTGAGGTCTTCTGGGGAAGAGCTTCAGAGAGTAGCTCTTTTAAAACAAAATTTCTGAAAATTAACAAGTTATTTCATAGATGAACTATGTCATCATGAAAAGTTTTTGCTCATCTATCTTTCAAAACAAGCACACTTCTGTAAAGAACAAATGAATGTCAATATTATTCCTAAATGTATTTGAAAATTAATACTGTAACCACGTGTCACTTAAAAGCACTCTGTTTTGATCTTCACAAGGTTATCCCAGTTGCTTTGCCCCATAAAATTAACCACAAACACAATAGTGGATGAGTCAGAACACAAAGCTGACTCTAAGAGAAGGGATAAATGCCTCTGGAGAGCACAGCAAAGCAGGAGGCATGAACCAAAGTTAAGGGTGCAACAGTGTGCGCCAACAGTTGAACAAACAGCGACTGGGATAAAGGGAAAACGCTTTTCTGTAAAAATTCTCATTTATTTCAAGCTGCTCCACCTATCACCAAGGCAAACAACTCTGGCAGGGCCTGGAACACCTGACCTGATGGACCAAAGTCTGAAATGGAAAGACGTGAGCTACAAGATGCAAGCTCTGAGCAGGAAGGTGGCCGACGGGCTCTGGCACTTTTGCACAGCAGCTTTGGAAAGAGTTTCCAAGGGGCTTACACAAAAAGTCCTTTCACAAGGCCTCCATAAAATACACCTGAAGAAAGACCGTTAGGAGGAGACTTGGTTTAGCTCTGTTCTCTTCTGTTTAGCTCTGTTCTCTTCTGTTTAGCTCAGGTGTTGTTTTTTCACACACAGAAACACATGTACAGACTTAGTACACCATACAATGCCTCACTAAAGTCATCAAGTGGTGGTTATAACTTCATCCAAGATCAACAAGGTCTTTTTCCACAAGCAATCCTTTGTGTTTGGGAAGCCTTTGCCCTGAATTTTACTGTCTCCCAATCAACTAACAGGTGCTCTGCAGTCAAACACGAGCTATTTAAGGGCAACCTGCATAACAACTTCCCAGGCTGGCAAGCAATCTTGAATAGTAGTTAGGTACTGGAATGGCTAAGTTTTATTCAGAAACACTCCCAACAGGAAAAGAAAGAAGAGGGAAAATGATATCTTTCTTGGTTTCCATTTAGTCTTCTCTTTCATATGTTGGCATAATAACTCTCAGAGAAGAGAACGAGGCTCCCAAAACCAGACACTGTGGTAATCTGACATTATACAGTGGTTGTTCTTAAAAACTTTCCAGTTTAGTTTTGGTCAACAACATAATGTGCTGATTGTATATGTGATATTTTCTCCACTTTCACAGGGCACAGATAGCCATATGCTGCTAATACTGAAAGCATGTTATTTTGGGCAATTTAAGTTATACTTTTTTCCCTGGAGAAAGCATTTTGGTATAGGACAAAAAAGTGAAAAAGCTCTCTCAGCTAGATGCCAGATGTGTCATTTTGCATTGTAAAGCCACACCAGGATTTTATAAGCCATGCAACTCCTCATTTGGGTACCATTCCCGTATCAGATTTTTAAAGTGTGTCTTAGGATCAATGCATTGTATGGCATAAAATGTGATGTTTCTCATATAAAAGTCCCCGCTAAGAGCATTGTATATACGCTGCCTTATGTCCCCAGATGGGTAGCACCATATCATTGGTTTCTTTGGTCTAACATCACCTAGGAAGGGCTTCTGGATTCTTATAAATTCATGTGATCCAGAAGAGACTGCTGCTGTGCTCCACTACTGAAGGTCTAAAAAAAGACATCTGCCAAATTCAGAGGATGTGGGAAAGGTGTCGGTGCCTTGAAGTTCATTCAGATGAGGAAACCAAAAGAGTATCAAACAAAGACAAAAAAATGCCTCAAAGTCTGATGTGTGCCTCCAGTAACATGTTGAATTGCAAGGAGCAACTTGGGGCTGTCACTTAGTCTATACAAGAGTAGGCAATAGCTCCCATCACAACCTCATCAGTTCCTCCACTCGCAGAGGCCGAGGGCACAGGGTGACACGTAGTCAAGAAGGTGCCTTGGTGCAAAGGTGCATGGGAGGGCCTATGCAAGTGGCATTGCTGGAAAGAAGTCTTGGGATCACCAAATACACATGAGCCCTCATGATCTCCTGGATGGAAAAAGTACTACTCATTTGCTGAGATGCTATACAATTACTCAAGAGTGAAATACATCCCTGTGTAAGTGCTGTTTCCAGGCAATGATGGAATTATATTATTCAGGAGATTGTGACATTACTGTAAGTGCCATCGTTTCTGCTACTGTAATGTTTCAGTCTGCATAAAAACAAAACTCTTACCTCTCCCCTGTACTCTTCCTCTCCTGTGCCAATATACAAGTAGTGGCACTGCATCTCTTATATTTAATCATAACTATTGATATCTATGGGGCATGTGAATACATGAGCAGGAGAGACAAAGAAGAAAGAAGCAGGCACAGGGCCTGCTGGCTGTGAAACAAGAAAGGCTGTGTCACAGGGAGCACGTCAAACACATAAATAGCACCTATGGTGTTACAATAACGAAAAAGAAAAGTATTTTTATGGTGTAGTCTTAACACATATTATACCAGGCCCAGTAACACACGCACATGGGAACAGCCGTACCAGTGAGAGCCAGCAAAGCTCCAGAAACTGTTCCATAACAAAATCCCCAAAGTAGCACGTAGACTACAGCATCAGAGGTGCAGCTAGAAGACAGACAGCATCTTCCCATGTACAGTGGGACATTTACTAGGATATATAGATCTCTGCAAGCGAACTGTCTCTGCTCGCACCAAAAAAAGGCATTGCCTGTGGACAACCAACTAATGGGTAGGATTAGATACGCATGGGAGATGGAAGCTTACACCATTTAAACCTGGACAGGCCTGCTAGACAGAGCAGAGGGCAGCAGGTACAGAGACTTGCTCTTTGCAGACTCTTACTCAGTATCAGTTGTGCAACAGGTTATCAGCGTGGGTTGCTTCCGTATACGGTCATGACCCGTAAGAGTGGAAAAACTTGTTTTGTAGTAGTGTAGGGATTTTCCTGAACTAGGTTAAATAATATTTATTTAACTAAAGCCTGCAGCTGCTAGAGCTGCTCTGGACTGACATTAGCATAGCTGAGATCTTTCATCTCCTCTCATCTGCTACAATGCAGAAAATCAGTGTCGATTCATTTTTGTATTCATTCAACGTTCATACCATAAACTCAGAATTGGTTTTCTGGATCCCTCGATCCTTCAGACAGAGAAATCTGACAATTTCTCAAACCACAGGAAACTTAAAAATAGCACTTGTTCCAGCACAGCTACACATTGTTGTTCTTGAAATCTGGGTTAGAAAATACTTAGGGAGTATTTTCTCTATAAGACGGAGACCTGAAGCAAAGTGTCTCTACTACTGCATTCCTTTATTTAAACAACTAACCTGGTGAACAGAAGAGCTACTGACGACAGATTTGCTATGGATTTTGTTTCTTGAGACTAATTCCTACATGGATTCCACAGTGTCTAATTAAGTGTTTCACCTCTACTGCAATCATCCCTGGGGAGAGGGGAAGGCACAAGATAAGGAGACACATCTTGGGCCTTTTTACTTTCACTAAACATCCGGGATTTTATTTTCAAGACCTCCATCCTTCTCATTTGAAGAGCAGGTTGAAAAGTTTCTGGAGGAGAAATTCAGACATTTCTTTAGCAAACCACGGTAAATATTCTCCCTGCCCTGCAAGCATTATCATCTAAGGGAAGCAGGTACTAGTGAGAGTTCTGCAGAAATCCATTGGCATACTCTACAAAGCACTTTTTAGGATTACTCTCAGGAAAGCAGAATACAGACCTCACCTGGCACAACCCAACAGCCTCTACTGAATGCAGCAATGTTGCACTTCCTCACCCTTCACCCTCATACTGCAGGGGGGCTAGCAGTGATGTTTCCCCTGGAGGAGAGAAATAGATTTATTTAGATCTAGGCTAGAGATATTTAGTTTTAGACTAATCTAAATTCAATTAACAGCGCCAGATTTGGACTCAGATGGATGCTACTACAGAGTGCTTCTCCCTGCTAAATGTGCTCAATGAAGAATTTTATTACCCCACACAGCAACTGCAGCTGCCTCCCTTCTCCCTACCTGAGCAGACTTGCATTTAAGGATCTTCTTGGCTAGCAAAAGTAGAGACATTACATGTTCCAATAGGTAGGGTTTGGTACAGTCTAATACAATGGTGAAAGCAGAGCAACAGATGTGTCACCTTAATCCTGTTTAGGGACCTACGTTTACTTAATATGCATTTGCCTACTTTAAGCAGCCCCTCAATACTATATACTTGTGCTCTTACCCCCTTTTTACACTTTGGCTGCAGTATTTCAACGACTAAGGGGATAACTTCCACTAAGATGCTTAACAGTATTTTCAATTACAGTCTGCTTGTGACGAGCCTGCAGCACTTTCTTCATAATTCTTTTTAAGTACAGACTATTAACGAAGGCCTGTAATGTCCGGACAGAGTCTACACACAGGGAAGAGATTATGATTTACAAATTATGTTTCTTTTCCACTGTAGGTAGATCAGTATGTGCTGAGAGTAAATCTGCTATCTTTTGGGAATATTTCCAGTTAACTCCATTCTAACCACATTTGCTTTGCTTGGTGCTTCAGGAACTGAAACTAGCTTGGCTCCAGCAATAAATAACTGAGCAGGAAATAGCAGAAGGTTTACCATATACAGGCTGCCCAGGGGTGGAGTGATATATTAAACTAGAAATACAGCAAGGATTGGTTTGGGGAGATTCAGATTGGTTCCATTTTAATGAGGAGATATACAAGCTCCCAGTGCTGGTGATTGAGTTATCTCCATTGAAAACACATTCACATATTCAAATGTCACCATGCTTCAAAAAGGGAAGTGTTGAGACATAAAAGCTTAATGCCCCAAAATGAGGATCTGGTCAAAAAATGCATTCTGCACTTTGCCAGTGTGCCCCATGCCCTTTAGCAGTTAGGGTGCCTCCCTCTGCCCCATCCCACACACAAGTAATAGGATTATAGGAGACTTTTAACCGTCCATCAGAAAACTCAGTAGCAATGCTAACCTGATAGGAAGTTTAATCATGGGTGGAGATGGTGGGTTTTGAGAGGAACAGCCTTAACCACTCAGATGAAAAGGGGCTAGCAAAATACAATGCTGCAAATACAATATAAAATTTGAGGAAATTTTGGCAAGGGAGTAGTTGCCAACCAAGTCCCAAGTCATTAGAGGAGAGAATTAACTACCAAAATGTCCTTAGAATCAAGAATTCAAATCCCTTAAACTACTGTCCAATCTTTGAATTAATTTGTTATAAAGATGGAATAAAAGAGAGTTTGTACCCTTAGCCACCTCTGATACATGCTAAGGTAGCACAGCACAATCAGTGAATCAAGGTCAAACAAGCAGATAGGAAATCCAGTTCCAGACTTGGGTAGAAAACTCTAAGTTTGACCCTATGTTATTCTTTGAACAATAAATATTCTACTGTCTCCCAATCAAATTCTGGAAAAATGAATTGTACTAAAGATCTTAACTGGACTGCAAAAATAAAAGCTAGACAGCTCATTTATTGATACTGTGAGATATCCAAACAAGTAATTTTACTGCTATTAAGCAAAATATAACAGCTGGAAAAATAAACCTCAAGCTGTCATTGAGAGTTCAGCTACAGAGAAAGAAAGTGAAATGGTTGAAACAACCAGAAAAAGCACTTCCCAAGGAACGCTGAGAATGGGGTGAGCCCCAGTTACTCTGATTGCTGGCAGATCAATGTGGCTGTTTGCTTTGATGGATGAAGAGATGGGAAGTCAGGTGGGAAGCTGTCCCCATGAAAGTTAATCTGTGTTGTATCTAATCCACTGGGGAGGAAAATTGTGGGGAAAAAAAAAAAACTTTTGGCGAAGTAGGAAGCATGCAAGCCTGCTACACTGTTCTTGCTGTACTTCAGAGGAAAACAGGAGCACAGATGTTAACACTGAGGTCTCCCTAAGCTAGAAAAAAAGAAAAGGCAAAGAAAAGAGTGCCTATCCATGAAAGTTACTCCCATCATTGTAAGTCTTCCCAGTTCTATTTAAAGAAAGCAAAAGAACCAGCAGAAGAAGCTGTGTTTTGCAGCTCTGCATAAACACCCGCAGATAAGGGTGGTACCAGGTGTCAGCTAGCCCTGCAAAGTCACTGAAATGTCAAGGATTGTTTTTCCTCTACTCCCTTTCTCTTTCCTCCGACTGGGAACTGCCAATGTTTATTTAAAAGATATCCCTTGTATTTGGCAAGAATGCCAGCAGGGTAGACGTTAATGGATTATTATTTGGAGCTGGAAGCCTGCCAAGATGATAAGGATAGCCTGCCTACCCAAAGCCCAAAGCCATGCCATTAACAGTGGGAGTCAGAAATGAAATCGTCCTGCCAGATGCTTTGCTATACTGAGTACAGCAGAGACTTAAAAAGCGAGCTGCCTCCAACTTATATTTGATCTGACCTATAAAAATAATTTTAAAAGAGGCAGACATGGGCTGTAATGGAGGACTAATCCATCTGTAAGACCCAGGTCTGATTCTCCTCTTTTGCAGCAGCGTGGAGAATTTGTTCAAACCACCGTGAAGTCACTGTGAATGTTTCTGTTCACTTCTCTGCCCTTGAACTAGATCTCAACCTGGAAGCCTTGAACTCAACTGCTAAAAGCAGCGCAAGTGAGAGACCTCATTGTACTGCTGCAGCTTCAACAGTAGAATGACAACAAAAACATACCTCATTTTTAGCTCTGCTCCGAAGAGAAGGAGCATGCCTTTGTGTAGCTATCCCCACAGTAAAATGGTTAATGCCAGTACTCCCCAAGAAGGCAAGCCTGAAGGAATGTGGTATTTTGTGTCTGAAATATATTTAGATTAACATTGTTTACTATTAATCTTTCTCTCTGCAAAGCCCTTTCTTTCCCAACAGACGAAAAACGACCAGGATCACTCCACCCTTGTTATCATATGTTCTTTGGAAGACGACCTTTTCCATGGCCCATCAGACAGCATGGACTGTAATTAAGGTGCTTATAATACAATTTAGTAAAAGCAGGAGCTGGGGCACAGTAGCATTTACTGCTGTGATTGAAAGCCTTAAAGGTTATGTGGAATTTACCAAGCAGTAATTTTATCTGTTTGGAGCTGGCAAAAAAAAGAAACTTTGTACTCATTTGAGATGTTGGTCTGCCACTAATGAAGTCGAAGTAAACAGGGCTGCTTTCCTACTTCTCATGAATTCATGCAATGAAGTATTACCCCAGACAGGTGTTCCCTCCAAAAAGAAAACACGCATAAAGATTTAGCTACTTTTTTTTTTTTTCCTGTGGATTTCTTTTTTTCTCACCTTAAATATGCCTAAAACAGGATCACATACTGTTACCTCAGGGAGAACACACAGCCCACCTTTGGCAGTGACCTCTCCTGGCTCTAATGTGGACTGTGTTTAAAGTCAGGTTCAGAACATGGTAACACCCTCATGTAGAGCAGTCAGTCATTTCATACCAAGAGAGAGGGCTAATACTTCCAAGGGAAATTCAGTGCTGAAATAAAAATACATGTCTTTGCTAACTTCTGACATTTCACTGTGCCTTTGTGCAACGCTCCTGAGGTTTTTAAGCAGGATTGTTCTCTGAAACAGAACTCTACCAGCAACACAAAATTCAGACACCTGGAGCTGTAGAGTCACCCTCAGTATCAAGGCCATCATAAGGGAAGTGTCGAGTACACAAGTCAAGAGAGAACTAATCTAACAGCAAACCTGGGTCTGGAAGTTGGTCTGACTTTCTGCTTTTCATACTGTGCTAGTATTGCAGACATTTGAGTACTTGCCCTGTAGCTAAGGTAGCACAGTAGGGCTGGTTCTGAATGGTTCTGTCTTCTCCCTGCTAACCATCTGAAAGAAGAATAAGGAAGGAAAAAAACTCCTCTTTTTCATCTGATATCCCTGTCCAGTTTCTTGATGGGAAGATGCACGAAGTTACAAAGTCTTTTTGATGAATGTATAAAGAATTAAATGACATTGAAGGCATTCTACTTTCTGAAGGTAACTTACATTTTTAGATTGATGCTTAAATTGGAATGCACAGTTTAACCAACTCTAGACTTATTTTACTCCACAGTCCTCAAGGAGAATCTTCACAACAGGAAGGTGTTAATCGCTGAAACTCTGCTGGGTTGTCAGCAGTGAAGTTATTGAATTCTTGGATGTAGCTTTGTATTAGCATCAATTCCTGTGGTGATTATTTAGTGTGGAGGTTATTTGGCATCTAAGTGCCTCGTTCTCACAGCCATGAATTACTGGAGCTGAAGAAAGGTAAGAGTGTAGTGCATGAGGCTGTGATGGCACATGCAAAACAGTTTGTAGAGAAAAAGAGAGCTGCTGCAAAGAAGGATAAACAACTCGGGTCTGTAAACACCATTTATTATTGTTTCTTTATCATTCACTAGGAAACAAAGATTGTGTTTCTCAGCAGCAGCTTTATCATTACAAATAGCAATCTGATTCCATGGTATCACAGCTTATTCCTAGCACTAGGAGTGGGTGCACCAAGGAAGGACAGATGGAGGCTGTGCCACAATCAACATTCAGTAGGGTGTCTGTCCTCACCCACTCATCTGCCTTCTCATTCCTCTCTGACTGCACTGGGACTGCTCCGACCCCACCCCGTAAGCTGTTTCTTCCATGCTGTCTCCTTAGTTGTTTTTCAAGAGCTTTCTTGCTGCCCACATGTGTCTCCTCCTCCTCTTGGATGCTGTGTTTTCTGCAGAAGCAACAGATTGCTGTGATGTTGTCCTTTTGATCTAATGAGAAAAACTCCTACAACAATGATGTGCATGTGTTTCTCTCCACGTTATTTAAGAAGGGGGCTTGGAGGCACACATCTCTCCCAGGATCCTCCTTTTTCTGTAGGTCCTACCTTTACTGCCACTGCTCTCTCAGCTTATTAATAAGCTGTTCTCTCCCCAGGCCTAAATCTTCATCACTTCTTCTCACTCTCACCATGCAGCCATCAGCATCCTCACACTTTCCCAGCCCTCCCTGTGGACTGCTGCTACTATTCTCCAAGGTAAAACCTTTCACACACAGCAAGTGCAGGAATGAGCTCAGTCTCACTTCCCATAACCTGATGTGCAATGCTTACCAAGTTCTTAATCACTGTGTATTTCTCCACAGCTTCAGTACAACACAGGGTTTTCCAAAGTGAGACACAAAAGCCTAACGGGCTCCAGGGTCACTGCTAAAACCCCATACAGCACTTGTCCATTGTCTCTGCTATCCCATCTCTGGTAACAGCTCATCAACAGAATGAGCTCTTTGTGGTTGAGTTTTACAGGGATATCAGGTTTCTTTCTTAGTTTTGCTCGTGATAATTTTATTTCTGAATCACGGACTCAAGGACAGATTTTAAAACTGGCAATGATCGTTCCTCGTACTGAGACTGTTCTAAGATCTCCAAAACCTATATTCTCACACAAATAAATTTAGCCTTTCGAATCATCTGGGGAAAATAACAAATAGTTGTACTCATCTTACTACAGGCAGTGAGGTAGTTACAGATCTGCCAAAAGACAAACCTGGGCGTTGGTGGTAAAAGAACCCAGCTCCAAAACCTGCTCCTCAAATCGTTTTCTAAATCACTTGGAGCATCAGCTAACAAATCATCTGAGCCTCTGTGCTGTGGTTAATCTCAATGCAGAAAGAAGCACTGCTTGGCACAAAAGCTAACTCTCGCTGACCAAAGGAAGTATCAAAGTGCATTTTCTTAGTAATTAGAGTTGTACCTACCAAAAGGAACTTACCACCATGGACAATATCATTCCCTTCAACAATGTAACGCACCTCAGGATTATCAGTTTCTTTTTAGAAAATTCTCCTTTACACATCTCACCTTCATTCTCAGCACTTTATCGGATCGCTTTTATTTCTCTGTAAATTCCACCTGCCTTCCAAAGTCTCCTGTCTCCCCCCACAACAGCACTGGTGGGCTCTTCCTACCACTGGTACTGACTCAGCCTGGGACCATGTACGCTACAGCTCCCAGGGCTGCAGTTTGAACCCCATAAAACAGCTACTTCACTTCTGGAGGCTTCAAAGACTATGTCTGCCAAGCGCTAGCTCAGCTCCTCCCGTACAGACACCTGATGGGAGTGTCACAAACTAACACAGGACCAGTCAGCAAGGGTGCTGTGCTCTCCTGCAGGAGACAGGAAAGCAGATCTGATACAATGTGGGAGGTGGAGGTCACCCACGAGGGCTGGCTGCTCGTACACCTCTCCCCCAGAGCTCTGCTATCAAGGCCTCAGTGTTAATGTATGTGACATGTCACGTGTACCTGGGGGAACCTCATGGAAGTTAAGACATACCAGCTCCTGTGTGAAGCCACCTTGAAACATCTGGCAAGGCCTAGGCACAGCAAGGTTGCACACATAACTTGGAGTAAGTTTGAGCTTTTGCCATTCAGCATATGATAAAGAATCCTCTGTACATTTGGGGAACTCCCACGTGCTGCTGCTGATATGGGGGAAAATGACCCAAATTGGGGATCCCGGCTTTAAGAGAGCACCACACATGGGGACTACCATCCAAGAATGTCTTTCCATCACTATCAAGCAGACTCAGTCTCTCTGAGAGGATGTTGATACACGACACAAGACAAGTGTCATGCATGTACCTACCCATACTCTTTTCAAACTTCAGAGTGCCCGTGTTTTTTCTGGTGTTAAAATGTCTTTTTGGTCACAGCGAGCCAGGACTGTGAGCATCCATTCTGAACATACTCTCTGAGAGCCCAGCCATGCACTCAAACTGCTCCCATGCACTTCATTAAAGTGGAAAGAAAAAAGAGCAATGCTCCTTGAGCTCAGTTAGGTCAAAGACAAGGTCTCATTTGCCCACTTGCCTCATTTTGCCATCATCTTGAAGGCAAAAATAGGGGGTGGGAAGGCACCAGGAGAGTAGAGCATCATAAATCATTCACTGTATTAGCAGGAGGCTGGATCAGCAAGCCCTGCTCATTTAGCTACCTTAAATTTCATCCAACCTGCTTATCCCCCAGCTGCAGGAATAACAGACCACTTGAAAGGTAATATTTTTGCTATTAGTGAAGAAAGGAAAAAATGTGATCTTTGCTGTAGCATGGGAATAATTTTTCCAGAGCTACATAGAATGAGCCTGAGTGAATACTGCTATTTTTGGCAATAGCCCTCCTGCTTAGCTCACATCAATAATTTTAATGCTTTATTTGTGGTTTGGGTTGTAAGCAATGGTGAAAGCCTGCAGAGGAAAAAAAAAAGCGGCAAAATTTGCTAAATAATTTTGAGTTCATGACATTCATAAAAATACACGAATGTTTTCAGAATTTTTAGAGTCCATACATGCTCATAAAGCTGAGCTATGAAAGCATTTTATTTTACATATGCAAACATGACTGAATTACTCTTTATGAGGTTTTAATTGGACCTTTAAGGTTTCGGTGGTTACAATGACAGACTGTCAAACACATTCTTAGATTCCTGTGTCTTGCAATGTCATTAATACAGAGAATCTCATGTTTTGTCCCAGTAGCGTTTTTCTCAGTATTTTTCACTTTTTATACCACAGCAGCACCCAGAAGTCCCACTCAGAGATCAGGGCTCTGGTGTTTCAGGTGCTGCATAAACACAGAACTAAACCAGATTTTCAAGGTCTCAAAGCACTTTACATTTTATGGGGAGATATTTCACTACAATAATTACAGTTTATGCTGTATCGTCTTCCTTGCACTCCTCCTGCGGTTTTGACCCCTATGAGGGTGGCCTGCTTTTCAGAGCTGCAGAGATCCCAGCGCTCCCTCTGATCACTCTCCTCCTACATGCCACTGCTTACTCTTTCTTTTCCCAAATCTGCTTTGGGAAAAAAAGCAGTACCACTGGACTATATTTGGAAAAAGGTGTACCATAGGTGGGGACTTGTCCAGCTGACAAGTCTGTTGTCCCCCAAAGATCACTGCAGACTGGTCACAGGGTTTAAACCACTGTTTATTTCAGAAGAAAAAACTTGATTCTTCACTGGAGTAAACCAGCAAAGCTCAGTGAATCTACACTGATCAGCTCAAACCAGAATTTGCTCAAGTCACAGTAATACGCACTGAGCAAAACCATTTCATCGTGGAAAACCAGATAAAAACTGCAGGCACATCTGAACACCTAGGGCTGAACAGAAAAGGGCTCTCTTGCTCCTGAAAAATGTTCCCTTCCTCTATCTACAGAAGTGATCAAAAGTATCTTTAATTTGTCAAAAATGCACCAAAAAAGTGTATAGTTGACCATCCCTACAAAAATCCCATTAAAGTATGAACTGGCTCATAACAGTCCCAACCCATCCAAATATTCACAATCTCTTAAGTACAAAAGGAATCATACTCTAGTTAGTCATGCTACTCAGGTTACTGTAGTTAGGCATGTACTTAATTACTCAGCTGGATCAGCCAAGGAGAAGTATTAGCTGGGACAAATTCTGTCTCCAACAAATCAAGTAAGGAAGATACTATTAGCATTCATGAAAGAATAAAGATATTGTCATATTTTTAACAGGCAAACAACTATACAGAAGCATCAACTCAGGCTCAGCACTTCTAGTTTAGGACTGTTGCTAAGTGAGTAACTTAGGTTAGAGGAGGAATAATCATTTTTACTACTCCATAGCAACTCTGTTTTTTCCTAAAAATTACATAACAGAATCACAGAATCATCTCGGTTGGAAAAGCCCCTGAAGCTCCTCCAGCCCAACCATGAACCTCACCCTGACCGTTCCCCACTCCCCCAGATCCCTCAGCGCTGGCTCAGCCCGACTCTTCAACCCCTCCAGGGATCCCGGGGACTCCCCCCTGCCCTGGGCAGCCCATTCCAACGCCCAACAGCCCCTTCTGCACAGAAATCCTTCCTCAGAGCCAGCCTGACCCTGCCCTGGGCAGCTTGAGGCCATTCCCTCGGGGCCTGGCGCTGGCTCCTTGGCTCCAGAGACTCATCCCCCCTCTCTGCACCCTCCTGGCAGGGAGTTGCCGAGGGCCAGGAGGTCTCCCCTCAGCCTCCTCTTCTCCAGACTGAACCCCCCCAGTTCCCCCAGCCGCTCCCCAGCAGACCTGTGCTCCAGACCCTGCCCCAGCTCCGTTGCCCTTCTCTGGCCACGCTCGAGTCACTCAATGGCCTTTTTGGGGTGAGGGGCCCAGAACTGAACCCACTCATCGAGGGGCAGCCTCACCAGTGCGGAGCCCAGGGCTCAGATCCCTTCCCTGTCCCTGCTGGCCACGCCAGTGCTGACACAAGCCAGGATGTCATTGGCCTTCTTGGCCCCCTGGGCACACTGCTGGCTCCTGTTCAGCCGGCTGTCAATCACCCCCCAGGTCCCTCTGACTGGCAGCTCTCCAGCCACTCCTCCCCAAGTGTGTAGCGCTGCTGGGGGTTGTTGTGGCCCAAGGGCAGCCCCCGGCATTTGCCCTTATTGAAGCTCATGCAGTTGGGCTCAGCCCATGGCTCCAGCCTGTCCAGGTCTCTCTGCAGAGCCTCCCTGCCCTTGAGCAGGTCAGTGCTCCCACCCAACTGGGTGTCAGCTGCAAACTGACTGAGGGTGCCCTCGATCCCCTCCTCCAGATCATCAATAAAGATGTTAAACAGGAGTGGCCCCAACACCGAGCCCTGGGGGACACCACTCGTGACCGGCCCACAGCTGGATTTAACTCCGTTTACCACAACTCTTTGGGCCAGGCCATCCAGCCAGTTTTTTACCCAGAAAAACTAAGTTCTGCAAATTCTGCAGCCAATATCAAATTCAAAATGATCACATTAACAGAAGGAAAAGTGCAAGAAGAGAAATTCTAGTGCCTTCCTCCAGTCCACAAACACACATTAATGATGTCAGGCTGAGACTTACACATACAAGGTTAAGTGACCAGTAAATTTTATTTTATTTTTTTTAATTGGAAGCTAACAGGCTAGCAGGGCCATCTGCATCATGTTTACAACAGCATGTACTGGCTGCAATTAGGAATTGTGGATTTGATCATTAGTTCACTGGTTTAAACACAAATGCATTGGCTGAAATACAGTCATGCTGGGTTTAATAACAGTGATTGCAGAGTGCATTATTTTAGTTCATGTTAGTACTATGAAGACTTGGGGAAAAAACTTCTTGGCAGACATACCCATCTTTTAAATTCTGTGGAGCGAACAACTGACACTCTGGCTCCTTGCCCCTTAAATCAAAGTATACCCAGAAAGCACATCTGGACCAGTTTCCCAACTGGGCTAGAGCCCCAGTAAGCCCCTTCCACTTGTTCTCCTCCCTTGCTTGAAGAACCTCAAAGAGCATCAAGCCAGACGGTAAGAATGAGAATGACCTATAAATCACCAGCCCTGTGGACTTGACACACACCTCGAGGGCAAGACACCATTTCAATGAGTGATCCAGAAAACAATGTTCTCTCTTAAAAATGAAAACCCACTCCTAAAACATAGTGATTAAGACCATTCCTGCAAGCTGGACATAGAGGTTCAAGGCCCTCTGGAGAAAAGGGATTAGATCCCAGCTTTCATTACAGTCTGGGTAAGAATTCCCTTTATTAGACTCACTATTTTTTAATTCTATAAATCCACTTATTAGCATTTGATAAAACAGTGATGTATTCACAACAAAGAAAATGCCAGTTCTCAGACAAAGATTAAACTGGGAGCAGCAACAACTGCATTTTCTAGTAAAATTACACTTCTGAAAAATAAGCTGTAATTATAAAATATTAATGCACAGCCACCCTGATCAATTGAGTGTGCCTCCTCAAATATTCATAACCAATAACTACAACTACAGTGGGATCTTCACTTGGAGGATAGAAGTTTTCACAATGTCTCTCTGCAAGATGATGAGTTCTTTCACTATATTGCAATGTGTTCAAACTGAGTAGACTATCCTCAGACCAAGAACACCCCTCCCTTTTCACACATCTCTTTAAAACCAAAATTGATATTTTCAAGTATTGTATCTTTGCTACATAACCTTCTAGCTCAAGCCACTGCCTGAGGCACAGTTACTGTGAATCATTATGTAGAAAAATATTACCCAGCATAAGGCAGCAAAGTACGTTAGAAAGAGTATCAGTGTCTATATACCTACAGCCTGACACACTAGAGAGTCACTCCAGTATGACTTGATGAGAATGAGTGAATTTACAATAGCATAAAGCTGGAATAACAGTGGTTGAAAGGAACCAAATAGGAATCAGCCTCAAACTGATTAGGGGCCATAAAGGAACATGTGGCCTCAATCATGACAACACTGGGTTTGAGAACAAAAGCTACTTCTCCCTTTCATGGGGACACTTCTTGAATTACATACTCCTTTGAGACAGGAGACTTGCTAGGCCATGATAGGCAGATAACCACTAGCCTAGGCAAAAGACTTCCTTCTGCTCTACACTACTTTAATTATCTTAAGCAGGATTTTACAAATAAAAAGCACCACTTCCTAGCTCCTCTCAGTATATTCCACCCGTCACAATGTATTTCAGGGACCACAAACCACATGCCAAATATGCCCTCTGACTTCAGTTCCAATAGCATATGGCCAAGGGTTTCCGAGTTATTATTTGATAATACTGAAAGGTATTACAGTGTGTGGTCCATCAAAGGCATCTGAACAGTTCATTCACCCCACAGCAAAGGAAGGTTTTCCCATGCTGGTAAATTCTAGCCTGCCTGTAATTTGAAAAGGGTGATTTTTAGAGCTGGTTACAATTTAAACCTTCCAACTTTGAGCACTTTTTGGACTATAATGTCAATGTTCATTAGGGGAGGAAATACAAGAAAAATTCCATTAAAATTTAGAAAGTTTTAGACGACTATTTGTTTTACCTCACATTTGGAGGGCATCAGCACTCTTGTACAAGCGGTATTACACAAAGTAAATGCAGCATAATGAACTCTAGTTCAGAAGGGGAGCACAATTTTATAGAGTCAAATTCATTGTGATGCCTCCTCACACATCAGAAAATTACATTTTAGCCTAATGTGCAAAAACATTATGTAAATGTCCTTTCTCCCTCCCATCCTTAATAACTTTTGAACCAACTAGCAGATTTCAAAGACATTTAACAGAGCAGAACAGATTTCTAAGATATTAAACTTCTATGAACTGTGTGCAAACAGGTTATGTGGGTAGACAAGAAAAATGTGATTAGTGCTTCCAGCAAGGGAAAGGTTGCAAAATGGGCTTGTACTTAATGAGACATCGCTATTTTCCACACTGGAAATGATGCTTTTCCCAGTGGTGAGATATTTCATTACAGTTTTGACCTTATATTCACGAAAAAAAATCCAACACAGAAACCCAGAGTCAATGTATTTCACTACTTCTGGTTTGGACTAAACTCCCTGTTTGGAAAACAAGGTAACAAGAAAACTTTTTGGTTGAAAGACTTAAAAAGTGATGGTTGACCTACAGGTAACAGCAAGCATGCAGACAAAGAGAATACAATAGCAGCATTTTGATTTATAAAAAAGAAAAGGAGCACCTGCTAAGTTTGATCAGATTTCCTCCTCTCACCCCAACCTGAAAATATAAACAGATGGGGTGCCTCAGGTAAAAGATATCTGGCAGTATGCAAAGATCTGTTCCCACTGGTAATGAGTAGATGGATCATATTATCTTAGTAAAATAAATATTATTTTTAGCTAAAATGTCAGTTGTATTTCATGGGGTTTTTCCTCCCATTTCTGAACAGACCATGCTGGTTTCCAGGTGAAATCATCTGGCATGTTGCTAGGATTGATCTGTAGAAAATTATGGATTAAAAAAAACCCCATCCAAACCAATAGCAAATGACCACCACTGTCACACTTTTCATGTGGGTCATTGCTGCAGCCTCAAACTTTTTGTACTGGGCAAAGCCCTCCTGATACAATTCATTCATTTTAAATAATTGCAAAGACAAGTAACGTTCATGAAGTTGAGTGCAGAGTTTCACCTCGTCGCCTGTGCAGGAGTCCAGGAAGGCTGCACAAAGCAGCCATTCAGAGGGCAGGAGGGCTCTCCTTGACAGAAACACTTTCCAAAACATTCTTAATTGAAAGTTTGGTGGAAGGTGTGACACAGCTCCAAATATTTGTTTCTTTGTTTCCATGGGAATAATAGCACAGTGGTTTAATAATAAAACAACATCGATCCTCTGAGTTTGAGAGAGTTCCTTGATTTTTGTTTTGAGTTCAAGATTTATTTTTCCATGGGTTTCCCCTCTCCCCCAACAACCAACCAAGTTGCACAGTTTAATACCCCTTCAATAATTTGGGGAGGAGATCCAAAACATTAAAGACAAGTCTTGCAAAACTTCTATTATCCTGCTGCATATTATAAGCCAAGCACTGCATTAAACACATTCTAAGAAGCCTGCATTTTGTAGACTTAGGTTATTTAATATCAGATCTTTAATATCAGATCTTTAGTATCCACAATTGTTCAATAACTCTCCCTCTGTATTATGGAGACTCGACATCACATCATCAGAGGGAACAGAGTCCAGAAATTAGGGCGTTAGAATGTTGTCAGCACTTGAACTTCTAATCCTAGTTGTGAAAAGAAAGAAGTAAAAAGGTGGTTATTCACAGAACTTTATTTTAAAATTTTGTTCTACCTAATTCAGACCTCTTCTCCAGTCCATAGGCAGAGGAAAACTCTTCCAGAGGGTGAATCAGAGCTGAAGTTTATTTGAAAAGCTTTTGCAAAAGGCAGCTTAGAGTCATCTGTTCATTAACTACACAGAGAGCCCAGAGACAGTGCCCTCTTATGTTAGGCACCTAAGTTAATGTTTAAAGTTTGGATGCATTTGCATTCCCCAGGGAATGTGTGCAATTTTGCTCAAATTACTGTACCTGAAAGTGGTAGGTTTGTTGTGTAAAAAAATGGAGTTGTGACACTCATTTCATCAGTGGTTTTGAGAATGGAGGAATTTTTTCCTAATATGACAGCAATGTATGCTCATACCTTATTCCCAAACATGATGTACATATTTGAATATGTACAATTCTTATTAAAATATCTGATGCTCTTTGGCCATCAGCTGGAAGCAGAGATTCTGCAAATACACAAAGGATGTCCTTGCCTCTCACTGGGATGTGGATGTTTAGATCCATTCTATGCCCTTCCTTCTCCTAAGCATTAGTATCACTAATATTATTTAAAAAAACATGGAAATTGTGGCTTAGGTAGCCACTTTGATAGAAGTGAATCTTATATGATAGACTATGGAAGAGTATAAGGAGAATCTCAGCACTAGTAAATACTAACCATGCCACTGGAAAATAAATAGAGACTGACAAATTATTGTTGACGTAATCCCTGTGAGAGTGTCTAGACTAAGGGAGTCAAACCTACTGTCCGTAGGCTGAAGCTGGCTCCCTGGAGTCTTTCCACCAGCCTACAGTTTCTTGTGCAATATCCACTGCAATTCAGCCGACAGGCACCTGCTTGCTCGCCGTCCGAGAAGGCCAGAGAGTGTAGACAGAGAGACGGGGAATGAATTCTGCTCCCCCCTCAGCTGTCTTGTCACTTCTGCTCTTCCAACCCAGAAGCAATGCAGGAATCCCCCAAACATCTACCATCTTTCCAGCTCTACATCATGCACAGGATCTCTGGATCTAGAGAGCACCTGATTCTCTCAGCCTCACTTTGTGTTCACAGGTCTGAAAACAGCTACTTATCCACAAGCAGTGCCTCCCTTTTGTCTTCTGCCAAGGGAAAAGAAAGTCAAGATGCAAAGGAAAGATTTTTTTTTTTTTCCAAGTGGAGATGAAGAGAAGGGTATTGGAAGGAACCCAGGCAAGAGTCAGAAATTACTAACATGGAGAGAAAGGCCCAGAACAATCAGAAGATGGAGGAAAAGCTGGGATAGAGATTCCTTGAAGAAGCAACCTCTGAGGGGTGAGAAGTAAGAGACACAGAAATGTTTCAACAAAGCATTTTCTTCTTTAGGAAAAATAAGTCTGTTTTTACTTCAAATGAAATCTGTAACATTCAAAAATAAATAAATCTCTCAGCAGTGTAACAGGAGTGCAAAATGTGTCTCTTCACTCATCACCCACAGACTTGAACTGAAATAGTAATTTGGCCCTTGCCAAGGTGTACAACCACTTAAATAGCAGTGCTGTAAATCAAAAGGTCCCCACAGTCTCCACACAAGCAAGAGTTTGAAGGTCACTAAGCATGATGCAACAGTCAAGCATGAAATATCTCTAACCAGACCTGGTACTTGTACCTTATCATCAATACTGCGGGGGGGAAAAAAAAATCTATGATCCACCTGTGCTCCTTCACATCTGTCAGGATGAGGCGAGCTAAGGCAAGCAGAAGCTAACAGTGAACAGTCAGGTAGACAATACAGTACAGCCATCCTGCTAAAACATAACAAAAACAACTTCCCCAAGCAGGGTGGAAATGATAACTTCCCTGAGATTTGGCAGATCAAACAGTTGTGGGCAGTTTTGACATTTCCCTAACATTTACATCTCTCATCAGACAGGTGACTTCATTCTTTATGCCAAATAAACAATCCAACACTTGCTCACCGTAAGGAGGCTCTTGCAGTTATCTCCGTGACATTACATCACCAGCATCAAAGAGTAAGAACACCCCCTTCCCTGTGGTAATCCAAGGCCTGATCCACTTCCCATTTTGTGAGAGGTGGCACAACATGAACATTGATGTGCGAGCTCCTATAGACAGTGATTCCCAACAGAATCTGCTTGGCTCCCAGCGATAGCACCATGGGATGAATGGCAAGTGACTATCGCTGCCAGTTTGGTTAAATTACAGACGCTCTGAGAGACTTAAGTAAATTATCAAAATGAGCAGAGCAATCATTAGTTGTCCTTTAGCTCAGGAGGGGAAGAGGCTCTGCAGCTACTTTGTGTCTTGAGACAAAAGTGCTCGACTACTTGGGGCGAGAATCCAAATAAATCCCGTTTCCTTGGGGAACTTACATCTTGCTCGCAGACTGCCTTTCAGATCAGTCTCTATTTAAGCTCTTTCTCTGAACTTTTGGCTGAAACCCACCACCTATGTGTTGTTTTCCCAACAGAGAAAAAGCAGCTGCTTTCCCAAGGCCTGAGAAGACCCGTCTGACACGCTATGCTCAGGGCAGAACAGGCGGCCTACAAAGCAGGCAGGGAACCCTCCTGACTCTCGGTGACATTACAACCAACCTACACAAACAGACCTAATCTTCTGGTTTTCTTCCAGCCGAACAGTTGCTTCCACCATCTCTATGTTACCAATGACTAAGACCAAAGAGAAAAATAAAGTACAGAGAAGGCAAACAAAAAACAAACAAAAAAGGAAACCCTCTGTCAAAAAGCATTCCCTAAGCCAGAAGTATTAGTTCACAAGTCTGATTACTGGAAGGCAGTCTAAAGCCCTGCTTAACTAGAAAAAACCCAAACAAACCCTAGCAACAATATGTGAATTAACTCCTCCCCAGCCTTTATTGAGGGCTGTAACTTTTCTGCAGAGGGAACTGTCCTCTCGGTTCATGTATCCCCATTACAGGCACCACATGCATCTGCCCCGGCCCACGAAGGACTAACCATGCTCTGAGGCACAGACATGAGACTGCCAAGGTAAAGGTGCTTTTTGATTTTATTTTTTTTTTTAATAGATGTCACTCAACAAGGAAATTTGGACCTTTTGAGCCATTCGGAGATTTTGTCTCCTGTTTGCCTACATCTCAAATGGCTCTAAAAATGTCTCAAATTCTCCCAATTCCAAGGAGATGCAGTGAGGCTCCAACTTTTTGCTTTGAGATCTCCAGACGAAAGGTGATATTCAAGTGCCAAATACCACAAGTTTCTAGTCATCTCCAATATCCTGAAAATATGTTATTTTTAGTATGTGGTTGGCAGAGAAAGGAAGTGTTAAATCTTGGACCAGTATCAAATCTGACTGAAAATTAGCAGCTAGGAACATCCTCTTTGATTATTTATTCCACTTTCCCATATCCGAATAGCCCCAGAGGGGTAGTAACAACGACAATCACTAGGAAAACACCTGATGATAGGAGGTTAGTACAGAGTATTTGCCCTGCTCTCCCCATGAAAACAACCTAGAGTTTGTTTCCTCATTTTCGATGAGCAGACTCCTGGGCCAAGCAGGACAGTCTGTCAGAAAAGGGCCCCTCATGCTTAGCTGCAACACTTGTAAAAGAGCAGAAAGAGATGAGAAGAAAACCCCAGACAATCCACTTCCAGATGCCTTTATTATTTTCTCAGAGGTCCTTATGGTGAGAGAACAGCCTGCAGAGTGCCGAGTCAAGTTGCTTGTATTTACAAACACAGCACAAGCAGCACATTACCACTTGTCAGTGCTCGCAAAGGCTTCAAGGCCTCTCCTCTCATTATCTGCTAGCTTCTTTCTAAATTAAGAAACATGATCTGCTGCAGTTTTAACAGTATTTTGATTGCGATTACATTTGGCATGGTGCTGGGCCAGCCCCGTTTAAATCACTGGAGTGTCTACAGGCACCAGTCAGCATAAAATTGGAATTCGCGCCACTTGTCTGTGGGGTGGACACGGTCTAAGAGAGGGATGGTTGAGCAGGACACAGCTCTAGCATCATATTTCTCATTTATTCAATACTAAATCAAAATTCAGATGTCAACACCGCTCCTGCAGCACTCTGGTTTTGCCCACACTGTCAGTAGGTGAGTGAAGGGCTGTGAGCTCTTCGGCACCATCCTCAACAAAACGACGAGCACATCTCCTGCACCGCAGGTTGGTCTCACTCATCTGCTTCGTGTCCGTTGAATCCAAATCTCTCACACCCACAGTGCCACACTGGGGTCTCTCTCTGTCGTGTTCCCTGCCTGTTAAAGGCAGCAGGCAACCAGCTGCATCTGCACAGGGACTTGCAGAGCAGGAGGGGAGCCATGGTGCTGCACTGCAGCTAGCATAGGCATGTTTGCTCCCAAGGTGCAGAATGTGTGAACACATCCTTCAAAAAAGTTGTTTTCTTAGTAGCAGTCAGTGCAAAGCTATTGGGAACCTCTTCCCTTGGCAAGTTTTGAGGCTTGGCTGCCACCTCCTCTCACCTGCTGAACCAGCCAGGCTTATCATCACCATCAACCCGCTCCAAGCAGCAGAGGTTTAGGGTTTGATTCCAATTTTGGCTGCCTTGCTGTAGCAGAGATGAAGACTTAGCTCTGATGTGCATGGAACAGCCTCTACTGAACTACAAAGCAGCATTCAACTGCTGCTCCTCATCCCCCCAACTCCTGGCGTGACCCCAGAGCATCCTATGAGGTCTCAAAAGGGCAGACATGCCAGGGCAGGGCATTTCCTCCAGTCAAGGACAACACAGACAACTGTCACCCTCGCACTGCACCAGAGGCAGCAGGCGAATAGCTACGAAACGCGAGGGGAAGCCTGCAGAGTTGCTAACTAATAAGGTCAATACAAACGACATCAACTCCTTTAGGTCAGAACGAATGACAAGCGGGACATGCCACAGAAGGCTGCATGGAGAATTCACAGATGGACAGGCAATCTCAATTAAACTGTCCTCCCCTCCCATTCTCCTCTGAATTACTGCTCTAAAACCCCTTAATTATCTAAACTCAATTAGTCTTAGAATATTTGAAGCTTCCTGTTCAGACTAATTTCTCTCTCTTTCCTCGTTTGGAGTGCTTGACTTGCATTAAAGAACACTTAGTGCCTGTGGTCAGGAGAACTTTACAAAGGCAGGTCAGGACTTGGGGGTATTCACAATCTCCCCTCTACCCTTCCAGTGCCTGAGAAAATCATGCGCTCAGTCTACGTATATATCCATCCAGATGAAATTTCAGCATCTCTGACATACTTTTTTTTTAATACCTTAAGCCAAACATTATCATTGCTAGTAGCAACTATCATCCATGCAGCTATCTTCACTACTAAAGATTTCCGTACGTACTTTCCAAAATTATTTGCAAAGCAGTAATTTTCTATTATTGCTATTATTATTCCTGGGAACAAAAAAAACGTGGTGTTAATTTCAATAAAAAAAGAACACCGGTGGTGGCAAAGCAGATAGTAAGACAAGACAATAGAAGGAAGCAGTTAAAAGATTCCCTTTCGTTTCAGTGATGCGACTTCTCTGTGCAGACTCAACCTGCACATTTTCGTTCAAAAGGCAGCAATAAAATCACCGAATTCAGAGCCTCCTACTGTTTTAGCCTCTGCAATGATGGAGACTTCTCTCGCCATACATTTCCTTCACTTTCTATTAGAGCCTTGTAAGAAACCACAACCATAAGGTTCTGTGCCCCACCTGATGTCTAAGTATTGCATTCTCCCTAAAAAACATATATGACTATAGGGCCTTATCAGATGGGGGAACCCACAGGATAAGGGCCCCAACTTAGTAGAGTTGCTGATAGGCTCACACCTCCAGAAGTGCCTAAAAATTATTTGATCATTTGTGTAAGAAGCTGGACAAAAGGTAGTTTCTGTCCCTCCAGACAAGGTTTAGAGAAAAAAGCATTTTTTTTAGCTGCAAGAACGTGTGCACATGGACTTTTCAGCGTCGTTATCTTGATTCAATTGGATTTTTACATGCACCTGTGCAAAATATATACTCTGAGTTGAAAATTAGCCATTTCAGTTTATCTTAAACCTATTCCAAAAA
The DNA here is from genome assembly GCF_003259725.1 of Athene cunicularia. Taxonomy (NCBI): domain Eukaryota; kingdom Metazoa; phylum Chordata; class Aves; order Strigiformes; family Strigidae; genus Athene; species Athene cunicularia. The sequence continues at coordinate 4,386,070 of NW_020799109.1, forward strand.
AGCTTAAACTAACCTTAAAATTTTTAGCTTGCTTAACAGGTTTTACTAAATTAATATCACATCTGTACTTGGAGCAGTTCATTGATGCCTCATGCAGGCAAAGTCTCACGGATAGGAAACTGAAGCACAGACAGATTAAATGCATTGCTCAAGATTAAATAAGAAATCTCTGGGCAAGCCAGAACTGAACCTAGTCTGAGTCCCGATTCAGCACATTAACCACAAAGCCATCTCCATGTGTGCACTTACTGCCTGTGCTATGGCAGCTGTGTGGGACCGAATGCAAACGGCTTCCCAGCGAGCTCTATCGCAGAACCAGACAGCTCTGAGTAAGGTGCTGTAGCAGGATTACACTTTTCCTGTTTAAGAGGAAACCTCTCTCTCCAGCCCTCCACTAACAGAATTGTTCTAGCCCAGAACTGGCTGGAAAACAAGAATTCCATTTTGCAACCATTTCTGAGGTTTTAGCATTTAGTTTTAGTCTTGCATTGGGATAATACTGAAATTGAAAAGGAGACCTTTTTTTTACCAAAGCCAAAGAGAAAAATCAGGTAAAAAAAAACCAAACAAACAAAAAAAAAGTGGAGATACAAACCTTTCTCTCCCACCTCCCTTAGGATGTGGTATGGAGGTGGTATTGAGAATATCACCCATCCCCTGTGCTCTCAGGTCCTCATATGCTCAGTCTCTTCCCTCCAGAAGTTTAATCTCTGAGTGAAGAAGGTTTCCAAGAGACCAGTTTCTTTGAAACTAATACATTTCTACCACAAGTTGTGTTATTAGCAAGGCATTTTTTCCCAGCATTAGAGTGACATTTTTTTAGGCATATAACTACAGGAAGAGGAGGAAGAGGAGACCATAAACCACATGTCAGTCCTGGGACTCAAGATGCATCATTTTGCACAGTCTATAGTTGAAGATGTCTTGCAGGCTTGCTATTGTGGAATGGCCCCATTATCTTTTCAGGTCATGTTTTGGGTTTGTTTTTTAGGAGTTTGTTTTGGTTTGGGTTGGGTTTTGTGTTTTTTTTTTTCTCTTTATAGTTGTTGATACACAGGGAAATGATTAAGCTTTTAATTTGCTTCGTAAGTTTTTAGTCTTCAACCTAAAATACACTCTTTGTAAGAACAAGCAATAGTGTAATTCCTCTTTCAGGTGAGTATCAATTTGTTGTTGTGTCCATTTCACCTTTCCCAGGGAATCAGTGTACAGAGTTTGGAAGAATGTAACTTAGGTTCACAGCACAGGTATGCTCCCACCTTCCAAAAGCCTGGTTGGGTTCCAACAGCTGTTTCTGAAAATGCCAAGTTGTCACTTGATCAGAAAAATTTCTGCAGTGTCAAATCTGTATAAACCTAAAGCCTGGACTTTCAGGTGTGATAAATAATTTAGTTAAAATGCTATCATTTATGCAGATTGTAAAAACCTGTGAATAGTGATTGTTTCAGCACCCAGACAGGTATAAGAAACCTTTTGGCTCTGGCTTGGGTAAGAGCTTCCTTCTTTCACCAATAAAACATTGTGGAAAAGACTAAAGTAAAGCTAAAACTATATAAACCAATGTTATTCTAACAGCTTGTAAAGACAGATGAGAGTCATTACATTATTTATGCACGCGAGGGTACTGGGATAGGCAGGATTAGATGATTTACCCAAGATCAAACAATGAGTCAGTGACACAGTTTTCTGCTGTCCAGTGAAAACACGGATGTACAGTAAGCTGAAAAGAATTCATTTATTCCTCATATCAAAAGGATAAAGGAGAGAGCATTCCCTCTGCTATCCGAGCTCGTGGTTCCAATAAGTGTTGATAGAACCGAATTTGGCAAGCAGGAAATTAGCTGCACTAGTGACATATGCAAAGCATTTGCTCAAAAAGAAAAGTCTTGAGTTACTCAATTAACAACAGTTTTCACTTGCTGAAGCCACAGGTCTATCTATCACACCAGCAATTTACTCCTGTCTGCTTTCTTGAGAAGTTAGAAAGATACAACCCATCCAGTGTTCAAGGCACAGCATAATCAGTTAGGACATTGTGCAATGCCAGAGTCTTGCCTCATGTCTGTGTTCAAATTGCACGAACTGAGTTACTTGGTTTCAGTCAACACGAGCTTGGATGGTGGGATTTCGAATTGTTCATGGATCAGATTTTAGTGGGCTGATAGGATCAACACAAAGAAGGAACAATTCAGTTGAAGGCTTGTCAACCCTCAGAATGCCCTGAAGTGGGCCATATCCTGCCATAAATATTTGCACAAAAATCCTGCTGACCTCAGTGGTGGTTCTCAGTACAAAATGATGGCAGGATGTGGTCACAGTGATCTTTCTAATAATAGGTTTTCCATTGAGATCAATGGACATCGGGCCTCATTTCATTGCCAAAGCTTGGTTCTATGCTCTAAAGAGAGACATTGTTTTCCTGCAGCAGGGAGCACACAATTGCCAAATTTACTTCTGGCAAAGGCAGAGGTTTATTTTTAATGCTGAATAACACCAAAAATGTCTGATATTAATTATGAGAGTGTCTCTTCCTTCTACATATCTCAAAAAAATAAATCTTCCAACGTCGCTGTTGGAAAGGCGCACAGAAAACATGAATATATCCACAGTTTAAGTCAGACATAAAATAAGCAAAAAACCTTTTCTGTTACCTGCCTGCAATTCTAAGGTGAGTTTGACATGTATGGAAGTAGCAAGCGCTCATCTCTTTGGAAAAGTCAAGCCAGCTTAATACAGGTGTTGAAGACCCAGGCCCCCAAACAAGCTCCTCACAGGCACATTCCTAAGTCTGAAGGCAGCACCCTTCACTCTAATTTTCCAGTGCCTATCCCTCCCTTGGTGCTCATTACAGCTTTGATGCCTACATGGAGAAATCCTTATCTTCAGGATGCTAAAGGATGACTAACTGTTTTCCAGTGTTTTATTCATTATCTCAGTTCAACTTTAACTGATTTTAATCTTGTGGTTCTGCTATAAAGATAAGCAGCAGCCTGCCAGGGAAATAAGCATTTCACAGGTTAACAACACAACTTTTCTGAAGAGGAAGCAGGTTTGTTTTTTGCCTTATTTTCTGGAAAATGTTAAAACAATAAAATGAATGAGAAGCAGTGGAGAACAAGTTGTAAAGGAGCTAATTTCCTGCTCGCAGCAGCTCTGATAAATTTCAATCTCGGATGACAGGGGCTGTGGAGAGCGAGGGGAGGGGCGGCTCTCTTCCTGGAAAGCCAGACAGGATAGGATTGATTTGAGACATCTTCATTGCCAGAACAGCCGGTATTGGCTAATCATCAGAAAACAGAGACTTCAACCTACAGGAAGCGGAGAGCAAGGAAGAACGTCTGAATCAAACCTTCAGCTTCCAAATGTGTAAACGAATAAAATAATAACAAAACAAAACAAAACTTAAAAAAAAAAAAAAAAAAAAAAAAAAAAA
>NW_020799109.1:4389552-4417919 GCF_003259725.1 Athene cunicularia
CTGTTTTTTTTTTTTTTTTGTACTACTCCTGACTTTGAGAGCCCAGCCGTTTCCTTCCTGATGTGCTCTGTGGGCGTGCAACCGGCAGATGACTCCTCACTGATGGCACTGTGCGTATGTGAGCGAGTGCATGAACGCGGTACTGAGAGGGGCCAGACCGAACCCCCCCCCCGGGGAATGAACTCTCCCGGGGAGCCCCCACTGCTTTGGCCAGCTTACTAACTGAGCCCGTCTCCCAGCATCGCCCTCTCAAGGGGACCCGTTCACCCAGGTCATGTGCTCTACAGACACACAAGATTACTACGAGACAATCCTACAGCAGATTTAAGACTCAGAAATCCTTCCCGGAAGGAGGAATGTCTCCATCTCCCTGGCTACAAGGCTGGAAGCAGAGCAGAGGGTAACAGTTTTCTTACACCCCTTCAAAAATCTACAGGAGCTCCTTAATTAGGGTACAGGCAAAGCTGGCTGTGGTTTACTGACTCCTCTTGCCCCAGAATGGGGAGGGGAAATGCTTCTGTTAGGCTGATCCCGTGTATCACTGAATCATCTAGGTTGGAAAAGACCTTGAAGATCATCCGGTCAAACCATGAACCTAAGACTGACAGTTCCCAACTACACCAGATCCCTCAGCACCATGTCAACTCAACTCTACTCAACCCCTCCAGGGATGGGGACTCCACCACCTCCCTGGGCAGCCCATTCCAACGCCCAGCAACCCCTTCTGCAAAGAAATACTTCTTAATATCTAGTTTAAACCTTCCCTGGTGCAACTTGAGGCCATTCCCTCTTGTCCTATTGCTTATTACTTAGTTAAAGAGTCTCATTCCCAGCTCTCTGGGGATCTTCAGAGATCTCCACTCTCGTCTCTGTATGTCAGGGAACTATTTGAACCAAGTTATCTTGAGTCTGGAGAACAACTTGAAACCATTCTCCAGTCTCTCTATACACCCCAGGTGTGTTTCAAAGGTAAGGTTAACGTGCTGTTTCTCTAGATACTGAGAAGGGTAGAAGAACATCGATCACAGTCTCCAGATAAAAGACAATCACTGTGGAAGTTGTTAAGTCCAAAGACTGACTCAGCATTTCAACTCTACTCAGTGTTATCACCTCTGGACATGTTCCTTTAGACATATTCTGATTTGTGCTTTTCATGGTGTAACTCTTCCAAACACATGAGAGAGATTGAAAACACAGCCAAAAGAAAAGGGATTTTTAAGCAGATATATACTGATCCAATACTACCGACATCAACTGGAGTCTGCATTTATTTCAGCAGGCTCTACATCAGCTCTACCATCAACTGAGAGGCTACTCTGAGAAGCAGCTGTTTGAAAAGGTAGTCTCTTATGTGTGCTACAGGACTGCCTATATAGAGAGAAGAAATGAGGCTAAACCCATCAAAACAGGCAATGAAAGAGAGAGGCTCTGGTCAACAAAGAGAAGGAAGGTCACACCTCAGCCAGACACGATGGCTTGACAAGGGTGACAGTGACGTGTGTCTCTGCTCACATCAGAAGTCGCCGCAGCAGCACTCTGACACCCCAGCCTGGCTTCAGAAAAGCTTTTGTACCTTCCACTGCTCTTCTGCTGAGCTTCCAAGCTCAGTCATTGCCTAAGTTTCTTCCAGCATTGCTTGACAGTGATCTTGCATCTGCTCTTTCCCATTACCACTAGTGGCATCTTGCCTGGCTTCAATTTTTCTCCCTACTTTTATCTTCCCATTCTCCCATCAACAAGCTTGATTCTCTCCAAGTTTTATTCTTCTCCACTAATTCTTGTCTTTCTTTCCCCTACTTGCTGCTTCTGCTTTTGCAAACAAAATTTCCTGGTGAAAGTCCATCTCTGAAGACTGATTTCCATCCCTTTCTGTCCTGCCACCTTTCTACCATGAGAAATTCACCTCTAATTTAGCTGTAACCCATATTCATGATGTCAGCTTCTTTGACCAGCCCTCAAAACTGTTGCTGCCCAAATACTCCCCTTTCTCTGTCCCCACTTCTCTCTCTGGATTAGACCTAGCTTATCACTTCCAAAAGATAAACTGATAATACACAATGTGTTCTTCTTCTTCTTCTCTGCCAATAAGACCCTCTTACATCCCATAAAGAAACCTCTTATCTGCTTTCCCTCTAACCTTTCCACTGATCCACAAATCAACCTTATTTTCTTTTGTTCACTCTGACATCTTTTCTTCTGCTCCAGTGCTTATTTTCTTTCTCTCTTGTGCTCATTTAAATTTCTGCTAACTTAAAGGAACCCAAATCTAATCTTTGCCCAGCTTTGCTTTTTCAGTACTGCCCATTCTGTGTATCTCATCTCTCACCTCTCCCTTTTATTCCTAAGATCACTGGGCTCACCATTTGTCATAACATCTGGATTTCTCCTCCTCCAGATTCATGCAAGACTCCGCTCAGTCCCCCTGACTCTGCTCCTTCATTCTACCAAAATAATTCTTTTCTCTGTTTCAAAAGGCATTTGCCAAAGCTTCAAATCAATACTCTATCTTTTCTCTCCATGGCTTGGCAGCCAAGTTCAGCACTTCTAAACAAGCTCTTCTGGAAGTCCTTTCATCCCTTGGCTTAGATGATTCTTTCCTCTAACAATTCCTCTTTTCCCACTCCATCACTCTGTACGTATGGTCTAAAGAGGATCATCCACTGGCTTTCTGTTACTCATCTTTTATGGGCTTCTCAGTTTCCTTCTCTACACAGAGACTGCATCAAGCAAAGAAAAAATCTCATATCCACAGCCATTAAAAAAAATAGATCATCTCTATGCAGACAGAAATACTTCCACACTGCAGACCTTCAACCCAAGTTCAAGTTCCATCAAATACATGTGAACAGCACCAAGAGGTCAGAGTTTGGCTTTAAAACAGGAAGGAATGTGATGTTAAAGAAGAGAGCGTATCACCAGCTTGAAAACAACTGTGAACGTGCCCAATGCATATTATCAGCCATACTCTTAACTGATCAAATCTTTATCAGCTGAGAAATGTGTCAGAAGTACCTCGTGTCCTAAGAGTGGCTGCAGAGGCAGTCAATGGCCCTCTCTACCCTCACTCTCACCTTTTTCCATGCACTTAATGAAATAGCTTCCAACTCACACTGCTCCTTGTACTTGTGTTTATCACGACAATCAAGCCCAGCAACAGCAGCAAGTTAATATATTTACTCTGGGAAAGGGCGAAAGGAAAAAGTTCTGGTTATGGTATCCCATATTTGGTCAGGATCCTGCTTGGCTAACAAAGTGTCAATATTGATAAACTTCCTGATCGTGCCTACTGAGCCATGCTCTGCCTCGGCTCCTGAATCAATCCAGCATGGGTCAGCTGCGGGGAGGGGAAAGTTCACGGTTAATTGCTCACTGCTAACAGAAAAATGGTTTGCAAATGAGTTGCTTTAATCCCAAAGAAGTGTGTCTCCAGTGCCTACAATTTGTAACAGTTCCATTGTGCTCTTTTAACAGGTGTTTCATTTCCACTAAGTAGTTCTGATTTTGTGGACAGCGGAGTATGCTGCATCTGTGTGGAATGACAATATATCATCCCTTCTACCCACATTATTTTTCCTTCTGCCCAAATCATACAAAGATATTGACTGATCAAGGATCCATCGGTGACATCAACCAGAAAAACCTGGAATGGTAAATTAAATGCAACAGACTAAACAAATTGAAATAAAAAGTAAATTCTTCCCATCTGTATTTCCACTATGTCTGAAAATTCACCAATTTTGACCTGCTGCAGGGGATAAGTCCTTATATAACAGCATCATATAAACAATTCTCATCCCGTTTCTGTGGTTTCAAGAGTATAATACTCATATCCTCAAAAGCATCACTTAACTTTATATCCACATCCTAAAGTGATTCAGTCTGAAAAAAGAGTTATGATCTGAGTTCATCTGACATTTCCAAATTTCATACAAGAGGCTGAAATAGAGTACTGGCATTTACAACAAAACCACAGCCTAGTAGTTCCCTAAAGCACTCCTCTGGCTTCTAAGACCCAGTTGCCTTTAGTGGACCACCACTTCAAACCTTAACTTTGCTGACTTGCTTAACAATTTGTTTCTGGTATCATGTGACAAGTTTTTGAAGCTCACATGTGTAATGGGGCATTCGCTGCTAGTACAAAAAGAAGGGAAAAAAAAATTAAAAAATATAGTAGAACATGAGGTTCCAATTGTCTGAAAAACAGAAACATCTGTTGGAGTCATGAGCACTTGATTAGTGGAGTTCATTCCTAGGGTAAGGCTTCAGAAGATCAGCTCTTCTATCTAAGTATATCATTGTAGTAACTGGAAGCATTACAGAGAGTTACATGGAATAGGCAGGAGAGATAAACAATTTCTCTGGGTGCTAGTATGCTTAAAAGCCAACGATAATTCATTGGTCTTCAGCACTGCTTTACAGGATACCAGCACATGAAATTACAGCTGTACTTAAACCTTGCTTTTATCCACAACAGCTAAACATCTGCCAGTCTTTCAGTTATAAACCTAGACTATTTTTGAAGCTTATAACTAGAGACTGTAAAAATTCTTTCGGAAGATAAAACACAACGTACAAGTTGTCAGTTTGAGAACATTTCTTACTTACAAAATAATCAGACCACATTGGGCTCAGTCTACCAGTCAAGACAATGACAAAAACCTGAGTTGTTTTTAAGATGCTGCTTGGATTTCAACCAAAAGCTTTTCCAGCTCATTGCACTAACATAAAGATTAACACCTTGGAACATTTGCACAAAAAGTAGAGGTTAATCAGAAATGCTAATTCAGCCCATGTGCACTCTAAAGCTCCAGTGGTATTGGAGAGATAGCTGAGCTGTATATACTACTTTCATTAAGGCTGCTGTTGCAGATCTGTGCTCATAACACCACAAGCCTTGGCACCCAAGAGTACAAGAAACCACCAGGAAGAGGATGTCTTTAAAGTTAAGCCTCTCTTTCATTAGCTTGAATATCTAATTGAAGGTTTACTAGGAATCTTAGCTCTTTTTCAATTCCTTACCTAACCTCCCAGTTTCCTAGTGCTCCATCTGCATCCACCTCATACATATTCCCCATTCAGGAATGGTCTACTGTTACATTAAAAATAACAATTACAACTTGGTAACAAGTAATTTCACTTCCCATCCTGACTTTACTGGCTATTTTGTCTTGAAAAAAACCCCACAAAATAACAAATACAGAATAACTTGTAAGATTGGTGAGTTTTGTGTTCAGGTATTTAGTGTGATTCAACATATTGTCCAATACTACCATGACTGTGGGAAGACTCATTTATTATACAGAAATTAAAAGGTATCTCCTTTTAATCACAAAGGACAAACTTCCAACATGCTATAGCTACCTAAGAAAATGGCAGTTATTGAGGAATAGTCAAGGTTTTGTGTTGCTTTCAGTCTACCCTAAAGCAGAAGAATCTCTTCACACTTTTTGAAGCAAAAATTGTATTTGACTAGAAATTGTTATCAGATGTCCCTAAAAGAAAATGTTTCCATCTAACAGATCCAATTTTTGCAAGTATTCTTCTACCTTTCAGAAGATAATGTACATCACCCCTGAAATCCCTTCTGTGCTTTCCAGTTCTCCGTAAGAGTCTTCTTTTTATCTTCCTATCATTAAGATCCTGCTATGTGTCTGTTTTCTCTTACCTAAGCTTGTAGACAGGTGGGGAATTCACCTGAAAGCACTGTTCTTGAGATGCTAGGGAAAGCAGAGATGACCACTGGCTCTAGACAAGATCTGATTGTCCTTCCCTATTTGAACATGTAATCGACTTCCAAACCCACATGGTATAATGCTGGGTGAGCCTCTGCAGAGTGAGCAAAGTCCAAGCATCAGCCTCATTTGGCTTTTCTAAGCACACAGGGTGAATCCTCTGTCCAGCGCCCCTTCTTGAAAATGAGTCCAATTGTTTCACCCAGGGGCCTTCTGCTGACCCTGATGATTCCCCTGTAATTTGCACCCACTCTTCCCTGTAACCCCAGCTGAAGGAGCCCAGCTTACTTTGTAATGCTGGTGGGCTGAATGATAGTGAAAACACAGGAAAGCAGATCAACCGTGAGTTCAGGAGTATGTGCAAAGCTTCTCCTGAAAGCCCAGAAGTTAACTGTGTGCAGATTACCTTGTCTCAGCTTCCTTACAGTTCCCGCAGATTCTCTGGGTTACGCTGGCTCCTCTGTGAGGATACAGGATCCAGACAGATGCAAGGACTTTCTCCTGAACCACACAGCTCCTTCAGATCAGCTTGCTTTCTACGAATTAGACCGACCCTTCTCTAAACCTAACTTCGGTAAAAAAGGTACATTCATTACTTCATTACTAGGTAAGTGCCACCTTTTGTCCCAAACCACAAGCACTTTCGTGGATTGCCCTTAAGATTTAATGTTGCTGCAAAGACATCTCATGACACAAAAATTCCATTGCATCACCTTCCTAATATCATAAAATTAACTCAAATTTATATCAAAGACCTAAGTTCCCAAAATTATTGGTGCTGCTGCACCTCTAGCTCCATGATTAAGCAAGAAGTAACAGCTCAGATGAAAGATCTTTGGTGAGCCACTACATTACCAGAAGCCTTGGGGACTCAAGATATTAGCTTTCTCTCTGCCATGATTTATGAACAATAGAAACCTCTAAATGATCTGCTCATCAGTGAGGGAGCTGTGGTACAGCTCTGTGCACCTTTGCATCAGAGATGGAAGAAGATGCACTTAATCCGTGCAGAAAGATTCAGAAATGGAAGATGTAGCTCTGTCCCTTCTCCACATCAGCCACTTGTGCATCCTCACTGTCTCTCAAACTGCAAACAGCAGACCTCTGCTACCAACGTAAAGTTATTGTGAGTACTGCTAGAGAAAAAAAAACACAAGCTGTGGATGAACGGTGGTTTGGGGATTTATCTCCTTATTGGCCTTAGGAAGGATAAATAACAGCAACACTCAACTGCCAGGATCTGTCTCATTTCTGCCTTCTCTTCCTGAGAATGAGTGGAAACGGCTCCTACAGGAGGCTTTGGACTAGATGGAAGAAGATGAACATTCCTTCCAGCACTGAAAAAGCCTCTGGGAGCCACAGAGCACGCCGAGCAGAGGAGGGACTGCTTGGTTTTGATGTCTGTATCCGTTATGAGTAAGTCACAGGTGCCCTGACAAGAAGGCCTGAACAAACTGGGGTGTGGCAGCTCTTTGGCACAGCAAGAGAGGGCCCAGAAGCCTACAAAGAAGGTTTGCTCTAGGATAAGCTGGAGCACGAGCCAGGGCAGGAGGTTCCTGTGCCACCGTGAGACGGGCTCCAGCCTCTGCCAGAGCCGTGTGACTCATGGCAGTGGAGGAAAGGCAAAACTTGGCAACCTGGGGTGTCTCGCATGGTAGTAGATTTTGTTCTCCATGGATAACCCAAGGCCTATGTGGCATGTGGCCAAACTCTTCTTGTCACTCTGGTCATCTTCTTAACAGCAATGGACCATATCACTTAATTCACGTGGCAAACAGGGCATGACATGTCCTGATTCTCCCTTGCTCCAGTGGCCCAAAGGGTGGTTACCAGGCTGCAGAGAGCTGTGCTGGGGGGACTGAGAGTCTCCTGCTCTTTTTCCCCCCTCACAGCAGTTAAGACAGGCCAGGCCCCTGGAGCTGGCAATATCCGCCCAGGACAGGACGCCACTCCCACACAGCACAGCGAAACCAGGACTGTGATTCACGAGTGGAACCACTTCCCTTGGGACAGCTGTAATGGCTCCCATTTCCTGCTCTCTACCCTACCCAATTTTTAAGGTTCCCATCCTCACCACAAGAATCAAACAGCTTGCACAACAGCTGCTGGTCTGCTGTAGTTTAGAGCCCAGCACTTCGACATGTTTCTGGTTAGTACCTTTAAAAGCTGGGCTGTACCCACTTGTGATGAGAGCCCTAGAAAACGCCACTTTCCTTTTGGTAAACTCCTTTAGTATCACCATATGTTGCTCTTAAGGCCCGTGAAAAATCTCAGGCCCCATGAGTTGTATTAAGCACCCTGACACTCTTTTATTACTTTGCCTTTTGCAGTGCAAATGGCATATAAATTGTACAACCCGGAGAATACAGCGAAGACATCTCACATGCCTGGAGATGACATATTATATTTTGCCTCCCAGCCCAAATGAATCGTGAAACCATGATATTTAAAAAAGCCTAATCATACTTTGCTAAGTTTTTGGCAGGCCAGATCAAATAGTGTTAATTAAATCTTTTTAAACAGTGGATAATAGACATGTGGTCTAGCTGCTGTGACACACCGACCACCCAGACCTGTGGCTAGCACTATCTTGTGTGCAGTGGCATGATCATTTCTTGTTGAGTAACCGTGTTCAAAGGATAACGTGATATCTGTTTACCATTTCACTTCAGTGGGACTGAACGTGTGATTAGAGTTATGCAGGTGAGAGCACAGTGTTACAGCCTTTTCTGAAAAGCAACCATCTTAAAAAGGTTCAAAATACAACACTCCAAAAGGAGATACAAAAATAGCACTAATTGTTTTTACAAATCACGAGATCGTGGGATAAGCGTAAGGGACCTCAGAAGGACAATTACTTCAACCTCCTGCTCAAAGCAGGGTCAGCTATGAGGTCAGACCAGGTTACTCAGTGCTTTAACTAGTCCATTTGCCTCCAGGATGTCTACTCCAAGCATCAAAGAGTTTGTTTTTTTGTATTAAAACTTAAGGATTTACAATTCCTGAAAATGAAATTATAGCAGCCTTAGAAATATCAATGAATATGATCCACAGGCTACCAGGAGTCAATTAATAATAAATGTTTTCCTAGTATTAACTCCTCTGTTCTGATTTCCAACATAGTATGTTAGAGAAGGAAGCTGAACTGTGATGGTTGATTCTCTAAACTCTGTAAGTTTGATTTTCACAAGTGGCAATGACGTTGACAGCTTAAAACATATGACATCAAAATACAGTTAATATGAAGGTGTATTTGCTTACTGACCAAATACACCAGCACTAAAATGTTAAGCTTTATATAAACTACCTACAGAGCCCATCCCTGGAAGTAATAAGCCATTCGTTAAAGATTCCTTAGATTCCTAGTGACGTTTTCTGATAATGGTGCCACTTATAAACACAGATTATATTTAACATGCACGGTTTTAACAACATTAGCTTGTTCTAAAGTGTGCTTTAACCCATGTTATCAGAATTGCAGTTGAATTCCTCATATGGTTAAAGGGCAAATTCAGATACCTTTAGTCACCTTTTTCAACAAGTCATCTCACCGAATTAACTGGAGATTGATGATTAGAGAATGAACAAAGGGCTGACACTGCACGCAGGGCTAACACGAGGGTTACCATTAGACAATGGGACTCCAGACCACTTCTGGGATTGAAAGGGCCCCAGGTTTTCTGAATTTCACCTTCAAAACATTCACAAGTTTTCACTCTTTTATTGGTATGGTTAAAGCAGTGAAACCTTTTGAGATAGGTAGATTTGATTTTCCAAAATGTGATTCTGCAATTCAGCTTAATTCACTGGCAGGAGAATATGCCCTTGATTTCGCTGTAACTGTGTTGAGACAAAGGAACGCAGTAGGAATAGTCTATAAAAAAATACTAACATCACTAAAGCTGACCGAGTTGTTCTGCTACAAATTTGTACATAAACAAGGACTAGTGAGAGCCCCATGCAGAGCTGCTTCATTTTGGACTAAGAAAAGCAACACAGTCACAGGTTGAGAATGGCACTACTGAGCATGAGATGGGGGTTGTTAATTGCGATTGACAGTAGTTCGGGTGCATTCAAGTGCTTTGTGCACGTAGAGAACTTTTCATAGAATCACAGAATGGTTTGGGTTTGAAGGGACCTTAAAGATCATCCACTCCCACACCCCTGCCCCGGGAAGGACCACCTTCCACTAGCCCAGGTTGCCCAAAGCCCCGTCCAACCTGGCCTTGAACCCTGCCAGGGAGGGGGGCAGCCACAGCTGCTCTGGGCAGCCTGTGCCAGGGCCTCACCCCCCTCACAGGGGAGAATTTCTTCCTTATACCTAATCTAAATCTGCCCTCTTGCAGTTTAAAATCATTACCCCTCATCCCATCCCTACACCCCCTGATCCAGAGTCCCTCCCCCCTTTCCTGCAGCCCCTTTCAGCCCTGGGAGGCCGCTCTAAGGTCTCCCCAGAGCCTTCTCTTCTCCAGCTGAACCCCCCAACTCTCCCAGCCTGTCCTCACAGGGGGTGCTCCAGCCCCCCGAGCATCTTCGTGGCCTCCTCTGGCCCTGCTGGAGCAGGTCCGTGTCCTTCTGCTTGTTGGTGCCCCAGAGCTGGACCCAGCACTGCAGGGGGGTCTCACGAGAGCGGAGCAGAGGGGGAGAATCCCCCCCTCGCCCTACTGCCCACCCTGCTCTGGGTGCAGCCCAGCACACCATTGGCTTTCTGGGCTGCGAGTGCACATTGCTGGTTCATGTTGAGCTCCTCGTCAACCAACACCCCCAAGCCCTTCTCCACAGGGCTGCTCTCAATCCATTCCTCACCTAGCCTGGATTTGTGCTTGCAATTGCCCCAACTCACATGCAGAACCTTGCACTTGGCCTTGTTGAGCTTCAGTTCAGTTCTAACACTCAAAAAAATCCTAAATTTTTCTAAAATTTCTAAAAGACCTCGACAGTTTAGTCTGATTTGATGACACAGCACACTTTGCAGCGAAGTTGCTTTTAAATTAAAAAACTACATGTGGACACTTGCTGAATGCAGAATAACTAGTGTGCTTAGTAGTTATTCTTAGTAGTTAGTAGCTATTGTGTTTAGTGGGCAGTCCTCCCTTGATCATTCCATGTGTGTGTCTTCCCCACAGCATACATCCTCCAAAGCTCTGGCTCACAGAACGTGACACATGGTGGATGCTGGGACCGCTACCAGCAGCCAGGCAGAAATTCTAAGGGGAAGAATTTCTTTAGTGAGCAGTATTTCCCATATTCCAACACAAACTTTTCTGATTAGCCCCCACCTTCTTCGGCAGAGGCAGGAACATCCCTTTGCCAACCAGTGTTTAGTTTAACATTCCTCTGCTGTATTTAGTGTCCAAACCCAGTACTTGTAAATGGGTTTTCCTCCTAAATTACCAAATTTCATAGCCGTTGGTGAGACACACCATCCCCTGCCTCATCATACCAGAGCTGCTATCGCCTTCTTCCTTATTGCCCAATCAACGTTTCTCTCTAATCACCCTCTTCCTTATTGTCTGATCTCTGTTTCTTTCTAAAGATCTCCTTTACTAGCAAATATGTGAATAGCTTGTTTTAACATGTTTTACATGACAGATATTTAAGGAACCAGCACTATACAAACAACATTAGAAAATATACAACAGCTCTCAGTTAACAATGAACATTAATTAAATAAGTGCATGGCATTCTCTTTTATTGTTTTTTTTTTTTAATCTACACCATCAGTACTGTTAACCCCACCTACTAAATCTACAGGCACACACCTAGCACTGGTAGAAGACAAAAACGAGCTAGAAAACACCTTATAATCTCCGAAAAAAAGAAGATGGGGATGGTATCACAGATTCATAAAGAAAAGCAGTATTTCATCCTTGTAACTGTGGAATCTGGTTTTGTAATAATAATTGTTTGTGCTGCTGACTTCCTTCAACACCTGTGACCCTGCTTGTGACAGCCACATTGCCTGCTGGAAACTTGGCAAAAGACAAGAGAAGAGATATTAGGGAACCAATGCTACGTCCTGAGAGAGGCCATAAAGTCCAAAGGTTGATCAGAATTGCCACGAACAGTCCAATAAACTAAGGAAGTATGTGGCTCTGAAGAGACAAACTGCTGTGCCCAAGCACAGTATGTTCAAACTCCACAAGCTGCACCCCAACACCTTGCATGATCAGAAGAACACACTATCCAGGGGATTTTCCCAAGCAGCCCCCTTGAAAAAGAATTATTTTAAGCCCCTTTCTGAAAGGAGCATATGACCACTCGGTGCACTGCACACGCCAGAATTTCACAGATCTTAAATTTGAAAAACACTCCTCTTTATTTTTTCAAATTAAGCTAGGATGATTTGTTGATTTAATAAAAAGAAAAAAAAAACCCATGTACAACCTCTTCTGAATTAGCATATTCAAGCTTTTCCAAAATCTGGCTCCAGTAAAGAACTTGTCCTTAAAATTCTATCAGACTGTAACTAAGCTTGTAACTTGGCATGTGAAATAAATAAGCCAATAATCAGATCCTTCAGAAATTTCCAATTAAACCTGTAAAAATATCTAATAAAACGTTGAGCATTTGAAGAGATTTTATTCAGGAGAGTACAGCAGCTTGTTTCATGTTAGGAAGAGCATGGGGCATTAATAACTAAGGGTTTTTTTCTCCTCTTTCCTGTCCACCACTCAGTTACACTAGCACAACTTTTTGTGAAGCCACACTGTAAATCTGAGCAGAAAACTCTCTTCCAGCTTTCTGAAGGAATCAAACCAAGAACACAGCATGGCCCCCACAAAGAACTGAGCAAGCACAAGCAAAGAGGCAGCGCGGGAATGGCAGCCAGGGGAGGGAGGAAAAAGGACATGAATTGCTTTGAGCTCATATTGCTGCTGAGTACTTTCTATTATAAAACCATAACCTAATATGCTTTCAAGACTACAGCTCTGATCTGCTTCACACCATGCACCTCCTTCCCTCCACGGGACCCTACAGGGATCTACACCATCGCAGAAATGTGCCTGCACGGAGAGGCTTGCAGGCTCAGACACTGCACTCTATTATACTTTTCATTATTCACTGCTTATTCACTAAACGAGAGGATAACCCCAGCAGTGCTTGTAAACACAACGGCTTCCTTGAGAAGCAACAGCAAAAATCCATAAGTACGGCTCTCCTTGTAAGTAAAACGCCTGACTTGGGAGGGCTGTCCTCCCTGGGGAGCTCAGCTGTGGGAAGCGGGAGCAAGGAACTGCCTTTTTAGGACTGTGGCTGAGCAGAGCGAGGAAGCGCTGGGGCAGGACCAGGGCTCCCGCAGCAGCTCGCTGGCCTTTTAAGGAGAAAGGCAGGTATTTCCCCAGCCCCGCAACCGGGAGCTGCACAGCCCCTGAACCAAGGTAAGGCGAGGCAGGGCACCCCAGCGAGGCCTGACCCGCCACCACCACCACCCAGGGGACAGTGGGCCACAGCCACACTCCTGCTCCGAGCACACCTACAGCCCTGGTGTCTCCAGGCTCCGAGAATTTCAAATAGGCCTTATCAGGAAGCAGAGAAGCTTAATTAATTGAAAGATCATTTTCAGATCTGTAAAGCCAGATGGTTTGTGGGTGAACCGTACTTGATTTTAATGTGACATTTTAAGGTATTCAAGGCAACATTTTGGAGCGCGAGTCTCTAATGTCAGACATCTTTTTAGCTACCTACATAAGAGGGCAGGTTTTCAGAGATGACGAGCAACTGGATTTTCTGAAGACTTTTAACAGAAGGGGCAGGACACTCGAAGCCTCAGACACTCTGCAATTTTTTTTTAAGCAAGCTTTAGAAACATACATAATTAAGACTCCTCCTGGGATGCTTAAAAATTAAGGCTGCTTAACAGGAAAGCAAGAAGATTTTAGTTTCATTCCGTTTAAGTTACATTTCTTTCTTACCTGTTTTATTTTTCTAGGGAGCAAAAAAACCTAAACCACTTCAGGCCAAATCCATCTTTATAGGATATGTGTGTAAGCACCCACTGACCATGAACTGTCCCATATTGTTGTTCTTTTTACTTTCCTGACTCTAGTTTTTAGAAGTAAAAAGAGAAGGCTGTGAGTAAAATAAGAAAAAAGTACTATTTTTCACCAACAATATCCATTTTTAAATTCAATTTTTAAATCTTTCTCAGAAAATAGCAACAAAAATTAAGTGTCCTTGAATACTTTTCTTCGGAAAAAAAAAAAAGTAACTTTCCTTTAGATATGGCTAAAAAAAATAATTGATAGAGTAACATTAAAATGAGACATTACCCATCCAGGAATAATACAGCATCCCAGTTCTGAATATGAAATGCCATATTGAAATTCAAAGAATTACCCACACACTTTGCCATCTTAGTTTCTTGAGGTTAAACTTTGATAACAGCCCCTTGAGAAGTTGAATAGTATAGGATTAACTGAAAACAGCAACTTTTAACAATACAAGAATGGCTCAACAGTTTTGATCTGCACTACTTTTTAAGTCTGCAGACAAGTGTCTGCTCTGCATCATAAACTACTGCCATCATTAGTGCCTTCAGGTAATAATCACAGCAGGAAGACCAAAACTTTGATTAATCTTGCAACATCCCACTTGCAACATATTGGCAAGAAAACATGGGGGAAGTACTAATTACACATGGATAATCACAGGGCATCATTTCTAGGATTCCTTATGAGAAGCCCATCAGGGGAAATAAGGCCACAGACAGTATGAAAAATTACATTAAACAACTGAAAAATATCTAGATATGTGACAAACTTGCTCAGTATGAGCTCAGACGTTGCATAGGACTTTCTCCAATTGTTGATTGGGCTGGAATTACATTTCTATAGCTCCAAAGGAGAAGGAGGGTAAGATTACTTTCATAAAAGGAATAAAAGTTTTGACACCAGGTTTCATATTGTAAATTTCTCATTTAAAATAACGTGCTTGCCAAAGCAGTTCAGCTGCCAGAAAGGGAGAAAGGCAGGCAAACTATTCCCTTAAAAGCAATGACTGTGCTACGCTGCTCAGGTACACGAGGCATCGCTCCAGAACCAGGGAACGTTGGCTCATTAGGAGCAATTAAAAAAACTCTGAGGGGATTTTAAAAACAACAACTTCCAAAAACAAAACATGCATATATACCACATGCATTTGTTTATGCAGCTGTAATGAGTGATGAAATCCATTTATGAGCTGAAGTCACAAGATTCTAAGCAGGTCTTTGTTTAATCTCAGTAAGTCATGACATTTCCCTTCTACTTAGAATAATGTGATTTGGATCAACATTTTCAAACTTATGCACCTGGTTTTTAACAGTGCTTACCAATTGCACTTCTCATCTGCTTCACTGGAGACTCAACGGTCTACTTCTGAGCCACTGCTTTGATAAAGCATCCTGAAGACAGATATAGAAACATTGTTTTAGCTTAACATACTCCTGTAATTCTGGAATTCAGCATATATGCTGCAATTCTTACTGAAACTGAGACTGTGCAACCTGTAAAGAGCGTAAATAAAAATCAATGAGACCATTAGTGGAATGAATACTTACAGCATCAGCCCTTCTATAACCACAAAGACTGTCCAGATGGATGCCCTTAAAAGACTTAAGAAGGTCTGCTATGGACAATGGCTTTTGTTCCAGCATGTTGCTGTGACTTGGAAGAATAAAATGAAGATAAATGCAGCTGTTTGCTGCTTACAATAATGCAGCATTAATGCCCTGAGTAACAAAGGTAGGACAGAGTATGCAGGGAAAAAAAAAAAAGATTCAGCACAAGTAACTATTAAATTACACATTTTGTGTATTTATAAACTGTGCTAGGCTTTAGATGTATTATTATATAGCTTTAACAGTATATGAATCAGTAATCCTGCATATAAATCAAGAACACATCTTTAGCTTTGATATTATGAGAAAAAAAGGGGGAGGAAAGGGTATTTTCTACTTCTGCTCTTGCCATTACACCTCTATTAGCTTTGCAAATACATCCAATGTTTTGTGAGGATCAGATCAAAACTAAATGACTCTAGGTCCACTGTTAATATAAATAGAGTGACGTTTTAAATTTCTTTTAAGCAGGGAAAAAAGATTAGATTCCTGATCTGAACAAAAAGTCCATCTACCTAAGGCAGAGGAGCAGGATATTCCCAGACATAGAAAAAATTCTCCTAGCCTTTAAGGCCTGAAGGAAAGTGTTGCTGTCTGCACCCATTCGCCATTCTGTTTCTCATGTCTGGCTCATTCATCTGCTGCTCTCCAGAGTCCAAACTGAACCTGAAGAACGGGTGGATTTTTACAGCATGTCACCAAATCAAGATGGCAGAAGGATAGAAGGAAAACACAAGGATCTTTTGCTTAGAATGTTTTCTCCCAAGTAATCTCTTATTTATAGGCAAAAGCTTAAAGTACAAAACAATTTCTTCATCAGCTTAGATGCAAATTTTGGAAGGCTCTAAAAAGGCCAAAGGCAAATGGGCATAATCAGCAAAGTCAGTGGATCACCTAACTGGCACAGAGTATGTTCCTATGCCTTGCATATTTTACTATTATTTTTGTTGATGTATGACTATAATATGCACTACTGCCAGTGTCTTTCCCCATGTGAAAAAAAGTCCTAAAACGATCAATATGAGGCAGCCAGGGAAACACTGAAACTCCTGAGATGGAAATTGGCACTTTTACTGCCATTTTCAGATACACGTACCTATTGGATGTGGTTTTGTTACACACAAGTACTACGTGCACTTGGGAAGAGATGAGATTCTCAGTAGGACAGTATAACCACTTGGTTGCCTTCTTTTTTCTTAGGATGGCTCAAGTAAAAAAGTCACACAAGGTATACCAGCCATAATAAAGAAGAATCTGTAATATTCTTAGTGCCACATCAGTTTATAGAGGCTAAATATATTAATGGGAAAATAAACTCAGACGCAATCTTCCTACCTAAATTTTAAGTCTATAGGTATTATATTTTATATCCTCCCATTTCCAAAGACCTGTTCAGTTATTTTCCTTTAAGTTTTGGGGATCTACTATACTACTGGGCCAGAAAGAAAATGACTGTAACTACTGAAGTCAGAGTAACAACTGAAAAACACATATCAGTAGAAAACGTTATTTAATATGATAGTTCACATGAACTAAACCCAGCTGAAAAGCTCTGAAAAGGCACATTAAAGAAAATAACTGTGAGAGCGTTAAGTAAACAGTTCCCTTACTGGATTTGCTATAACCATCTAAAACATTTCTTCCCCTTTCCACATTAAAGGAGAGCCCTAAAACCACATTTTGCATATTTTATTAGTTCAAACCTTTTCTAACATGGTTCCCAGGGCAGGCCAAGTCTAACAAACTTTTTTAAATGAATCTAACATTGTTCTAAAATAACAGTATTAGAATCCAGTGGAGTGTGAACAATAGGACTATCAATAAATGTCTACTCTTATTCCCAGACCCAGAATGGAATGCTAAACAATTTTTAGCCCTTCAGATTCACTATTTATTGAACCTGAACTTGCACACCAGCTTGAATAATCGATGTTACCCATCTCATGCCTCTGACTGCTTTCATCGGAGAGAATAATTGCACATTTGGAGAAAGAAAAACATTTTTGTGACTGTTTTAAAAATCGTAGTTGAAAGTTTCCTGAAAGGTCAGAAAGGTAGGAGTTATCCTGCTAGAAACAGATTAGCAGGCAGAGGGTAGGCAAGGTGGTCAGGGGTGTATGGGAAGTATAATCTATCAGATTGATAGCACCACTATGTATATGGTACAATCATATCTTATCTTCCCAGCCCTGCAACCAAAATAAACCACATCGAAGTCTTGGAGTCTGATTCTGTTGTCTTTAAGCACACACCCCTTAGGGTGGCGACCCAGGACACACCACACATCTTTTACTTCATGTAAGACAAAATCAAAACAAATATAATCAGTATTTTTCCTTTTAGGACTCTCACTGAGACTCTTTGATGTGTTTTCCCTAATCGTTTTCTCTTTTTAATCATCACACTCAGGGGTTTCTCTGAGCTTATAATGGTCTAGTTTTTATGTAACCTTTTTATGTAAGCCTTCCCAAGCTCCCAACACAGCAACTGCTGTAACAGTACACAGCAACACTACACCAAAGAATACCTTGTCCAAATGAAACCAAAAGGGAAATTTAGATGAGTACATTCTGCTTAGGTTGGAATTTTGGCTCAGACACAACAGTTAACACTCCTGGTTTTGCAAAAAGAAGCTCTAATAGAGATACTGAAAATGAAAGTATCTCTTCTACTTCAAAGCTGAAAATCTGGCCACTTCTACAACATGTTTTTCTGCTCTGGGAAATTTTACTTATCTCTACTCATTCATGAAGGGGAAATCCTTGGCCCTACGAGTTAGATGTGGGTTTGCCATTCACCTGACTAGACTTGAGACTCCACGAGTATGATTTAGTACCCATGGTATAAAACTAGTTAAATTTCTAATTTCTATGTGACTGCTTGCCAATTTTTCTTTGTCTCAGGAGCAAGTATTCATATTTATATTTTATCTTGATTCTCTTTAGCAATATCCCTATTTACACAGAGAATCCTTAAACGGATTACCACATTCTTTTCAATGTTACCTAAGAGTGCACTGGTCTACTACAGTTCTAAAATTTTCCAGCTCCACTATTAATAAAATGCCTAAACTTCATATAGGCCCTACATAAAACTCACATAACTGGAACTCCTATAAAATGCCCTGTAAACACTTGCCCTATGTCTAAACTGCCTGTAGATTCATGAGGTTCTAGAGGCAATTTCCATTTATCAGCCAAGATTTACTGATACCGCTGATATTTCTGTTGTTCTCTGCTCTGCTCCGTCAAGACACTGCAATGGAGGAAGCAGGAGCTAAGACATGAACTGGAAACATTTCCTTCACATGGGAAGGTGTCCTGCTAAGAAACTGCTTACTGAACCTGACAGTGAGCGTATAAACAACATTAGAGGGAGTGCTCACACATGTACTCCCAATAAAGGGGAGGACAAGGCGGTGAAAGTCAGAGCTATTACAAGACAAATACAAATTAAAGACACTGTTTTTAATCTCCAGGATACTAAAATATTTGGTGAGAGCTCCCAATGTTTGGGGGAGGAGAGAGGGAGAAAAGGGGGTAGGGGGAGCAGTAAGTTCTACTGAGACTTTTCTTATGGTTTGTATCACCTTTTGTGGGAAAATCATTCTAGAAAAAAGCAACAGAGGATTTTGAAACTAACAGAAAAGCACTTGCTAAAAGATAGCTTGCTCTTTGTAGAACTTCCCATGAGGCCTGAAAAAGCACCCTGAGCACGTACTTTACCGGACAGCTTTGCATATGAAATACTGTTTGTTTCAAAAACAGTTGTATATTTTTACCAGGGGGGTTATTCCTGTCAATTGTCCCAATTACTGATCTATAAGAAGCAAAAAAAGGAGTCAGAACTACCACAAAGATACAAGCGTAACTATTAAAGTTCACGGGATTTTCAGCATTCACCCTCCTTATCCTGAAACTTTAACCCTGGAGTGAATGCTGCCATATATATTTCCTTTGTTTGGCTGTCTGGTGGGCCACCTGGAAAGCATCAGCACTCTAAGAAGAAAACTGCTATTGTTTATCCAGAATTTCCTTAAAATGAAACCTTGCTGTCCATTACCCTTTCCCAGAAAGGTATATTGTTCTATCACCACCCATATCAAGTGCAGAGACATGTTTACGGTACGTGCAGCAGCTCAGATAGGCTGGGCTGTTGCAATCCTGTTGCAATCCTGTGCAGAAAACAGAATGTTAACACTGGCATGCTGCTCCCACGCCCTCCCCTTTTCAGGCTTTACATTTAACTCAGTGACACCCTGCTAGGCACAAGGTTTATTTACACAACACAAAGTCTTGAGACCAGCCTTTGTTCGACTGCAACGTTGACAAGGCTTATGAAACACTACGGAGGATAGTAAAGGTGTATTAAGAATCAACTGAGGACCACGTATGAATGAAATGTTTTGAAACTCGCTTGATTGAGTTTCCAGCTGCAGCGCAATTCTCTTTTAGCCAGAAGCTGTCAGGACAAACCAGCAAAGCTGCTGGCTTTCACGGAGACCAGTGAATTGAGCTGTAACTGGTTCCATGAGGACTTTAATCCGGGATATGCTGGTGACACCCTGAAATGAAGCAAATCCCTCTCTCCCCCCACCATTCAGGTTTTTTGCTGGGATAGACTGAACGGAGTGTATTTCCCAACACACTTCACCTCATGGCTGTGTCAGCGCCAGGGAGGGGACAGCGTGGGAGCAGGAAGAGGGCAGGACTGCCTCTTTTGTCAGCAGTGCCGGCCGAAAGCACTTGGGGAACCAGCGACGTTGGAAACTGTGTTGATTTACATCTGCTAAAAAGCGCTCCTTCGGTTTCCTTAAAAATGATTGCTATATGTAGAGCATTTTAAAACTTGGCATGTGTGTGAAAAAAGGCAAGAAAGCTTAGTGCAGATTTCTTGCGTGGAAGTGTTTAAGGGAAGTCTGTAGGCTTCACCTTCCCAGGACTGGCAATACCCACTCCTGTGAGGCAGGAGTGGTTGTTGCACTTACCCTCTTCCCCAAGGGGTGTATAATGCAGAAGAGTTCCTGTGTCTCACGTGATCATCTGCTTGTCAAAGTTTTGGACTAAGTATCAAGTGTCTTTAAAAAAACTATCTGTGTGAATCTGGAGAAGCTGACATGTAGTACTTCCTCCTACAGAGCATTTTTGACATTAACTCCAAATCATTGTCAGAGCCACTCACAGCAGAGACTCTAAATGTAAAGAAAAAAACCCAGCAAAACCCCGCCAAAAAAGCAGGCCCATAGCAACTGGAAGATATTTGGTCAAAATGTCAGAGACTGACCAGGGAGTGAAAATTATATAAATCTAAGTGCCAGTATATGCTCTACACAGTCCTGGGTGAGATTCAAAATGCATTGCGAGGCTGATGAACCAATAAAAACATCAATGGTTGATATCCTAAAAGCAAATGGGGCCAGTAACAAGTATTTTATACCAATAAATTAATCCTAGATCTTCTTACAGATGAAATTCCATTCCTTTTCTGCACCTTTTTCCTTAATGCATTTTTAAAAATGAAAATAGTTCACACCACTCGTATGGCATTCATTCCCCACAGATCTGCATGCTTTACTAGAACTTCAGTCTCACTATGCCCATTTTACAGACAGGGAGACCAAGCAACAGAGATACAAAAAAGGATTAAGGGTCATTCAGCAGGGAGGCAAAACCAGGCAAGACTGCAGTTCTACCCCATTTGAGTGTATTCTGTTCTCCTGGTTTTTGACTGGTATACAGAAAATGTTAGTTTAATGAGAAGAGGTGAACAAATTTTTGCTTCACTTTGTAAATTCTCTTGGTTGTCTTGAAGGGATATATATTCCCCCTGCTAAAGGGTTAGGTGAATACTCAGACCAATAATACAACTGTGAAATATACCACTGTTCTTATTAATATTTATGTAACAATCTAGGACTGAAATTGGCTATCATTGAATTGACCTCAGATCTCTGACATAAATGCCTATTTGAAGCACCTGGCAATGGGCTGTAAGCATCCACACCCAGAACTGCTTTGTCTGGGCTTGCAGTTTTGTCAACCACACACCTTTTCCTATACTGACTGTAAGGAACGCAAACTGGAAAACATCAGCACAAAACATGCTTATATAGAACAAGGCTACGTTGTACCATTAGCTCTTACAACACGCGTGCTTAACCTCTCTCACATGACTTACCTGAGTCCACAGCCCATTCTTAAGTGAACAGAAGACTCTGCAAATATGTGCACAGTGCAGCTGGTACCCAGATCTCTAAATACCATACAGCCATTTTTGGAATGTCTCTCTATTTAAAAAAAAAAAAAAAATAAAAAAAAAATCTGAATTTCAATTAGCAGCCATCACAGCCCTCAGGCCTTTGCTTTATTATTCTCCTTTTATCCTAAAATTTCTCCTTGATCTCATTAACTTGTTTCTAATATATTCAAATGTTATGGCTTTTTATATGTTTCATATGTTCCCAACAGACTGTGTAAACAGGCCTGTGAGCTGACCAACGCCTCTGCCAAATGTGCTGGCGGCCGTTCCCGCAGTGACTCCCCTGGCACACACATGAGCGCTGCTCCTGAACCTCTCATGAAAAACCAAGATCCCAGGTAGGGATCAATACTAATTCTAAACTAAATTTTCCATCTCTGCTTCCTTATGAAACAAAGGAACATATAGACACTGCAGTGTTGGCAACTGCATATAGTTTTTATCAAAGAAAAGAGGAAAGAACAACAATTTTGAGGGGTTTGAGTGTCCTGGTTCTTCAACTGTGGATGTCCTAAGGGGCTGCTCTGGACAAGACTGGGACATTCCCACCCTGTGTGGGGACAGGGTTGCCCGGACCAGCGGGGAGCCGCCCCACAGATGCTGTGTGATACGTTAGCTGTGATCAGAGACCAGGTTGGTTACTATTAATCAGATGGGATTGAGGAAGAGTAGCTAGCAGTTTAGTAACATCTTCTCCAAAACTGAAGTCTTGAACTCTGCTTGTGTTTTCAGGTATCGTCCTACCCAGGCCATGCCCTTTCCTCCCTTCCCTTGGCTATTTGACAACCCTGACTGCTCCCACACCATGACTCCAACACAAATGACTGTCTCCCAGAGTGACTGTTTCCATTTGAATTACATGGGCAGGCGCTCTGTAAACTTCCCCACAGGCTCCGCCACTATAATCCCTGGGAAGGAGCAACCTGCAGGACCTACTTTCACTGTTCAATGCTTTCTCTGTTTATTGCTACTCCTGTCAGAAACATTGCCCAAATTCAGGCAGGTGTCCTTACATCTGTTAGCCACCAGCCATTGGTGACATTCAGCAACAGAAACTCCCTGTCTATGTCCAAGCCTGAACCCACAGCACAGAGAAGAAAAGCTTGTTCGCTCACTGGAAATCCCTAAGCTCTGTGGTGCTTTACGTGAGGCATTTCTGGTCTCACGCAGACTCGCTTCCTTTCCTTCTCCTGTTGCAAGCACTGCTTTATCCCAGGTTGCCAGGAGCCTACTGTTCCAACAGCTGCTAAGACAGAGTGAGATGTCAGCTTTGACAGGATGCCAGATTGTTTATTAATTAAAAATCCAAGCATTTTGTATCTGTTCTCAGACCCTAATCAAAACTGAGCTATTTTACCAAGGGCTCTAAATGGTTAAATCCAGTTATTCTGTGGCTTTCAGTCACAATTGGCAACCAGGAATCAATGCACTTTGTTGCCACTACTTACGTGAATACGTTTGTTGAAATATCAAAATGCCAGAAAGCTAACTCCAGTCCTCCACAGTGAAACCATGCCTTGGTAATAGCCGAACATACACATGCTTCCAGTAGGATCTCTGTCCCCAAACATGGTACATATCTTTCCAAAGGGGTTCATCTGCCTCCCCACCACTCAACCTTTGCATGCTTTTATTTGTACGGTAAATTTTTTCATGCTGCCAGCTCGCAATGCTGAGCGCAGCCGTCTGCTTCCCATATGCCACCCGTCCTCCAGTGCCTCCTCTACTGCTTACCTTCATTCTTTGGGCTCCCACTGTGGACCAACTCCTATTTTGCCAGCCTTCTTTGTGTGTAGAGGATTTTTCCAACTGTAAGCTCCACAGGACAGGAACTTTGCTCAACTCTCTATTTCTCAGAGCACCAGCTATGCTGTGGTATAGAAATAATGAACACAGAGATGTTAACGGTGTGACATTTAGATTTGTAACATCCCAAAAAGCATGGGGAGCAAGGCCTCGGGTTTCCTTTTAGACTCATCTTTAGAAAATGTAGTTAACATCTATTTGGTCAGGTCTTTGATCAAAAATTATAAAATACATATAGTCGTTTGAATTAAAAAAAAAAAAGTTCATTACTTATTTGAAAATAGATTTCTGAGCACTTGCAATGACCACTGAAATCCTCTATAAAGCTAGCCAGGAATGGGGAAAAGAAATAGTGAGAAATCTAGTACAACTAACTATTCGGTAAAGAGGAGATCATCCTATCCACTTTAGAAACAACCATATCAAATCTTTCATTCCTATGTTGCCACATATAAACATCCAGGGTTTGAATTGCTCAGGCAGCATTCTTAAGAAAATGGAAAATGTTTTTAGTGGTTCCTCCCTTACTTCGGCAGTCTTTCTCTGTGTTTACAGTCAGTGTTGCTGTCCTGCCCCAGAGGTAACCCAACAGGTCTTGCAAAGTCTCCTAACTTTGCCCCACCTCCATCATTCACAATCTTGTCTCTCTAACCTACTCATTTTCCTCCATTCCACAAACTATTAGTTTCAAAGAAATTCAGAGATTAATTAAAATGATTGGTGGGATGAGTAGGTGAGGGGGACAGGCTAAAGGGCTTGACAAGAAGAAAGATGAAAAGGACTAAATGCGTATAGCTTGGTTATGCGATGACTAATTGAGGGTGGAGGAGATGGACATGATATTCGTTTACAAGTGCCTGTAGTTCTGAGAAGCATTTTTCATGTGCAAACTGAAGACTAGCTCAAGACTAGCTTTCCATCTCCTAGTACAGATCTGGTTCCAAGGTCCTTCACTACAGGCTGTGAGTCCCACTGTTCTGCAGCCCATGCATTCCCCCCTCTCCCTTGTATCCTCAAATCTGGGGGGGGGGTGGTAATTTATTTCAGCTCCGCTTTCAGACAGATCGAGTTCCTGGATCTCTACCTAGCCACAAGCCCTGCTGGGAGCAAAGAGCAAAAGGAGAGGCCATGGGAGCTGGGGGTGGATGAGGTGGCACCACTTTGCCACACCTCTGCTGTGCTGCAGACTTAGGTGGACTTGAACCGACTGCGAAAACACACCTTGAGGAACCGGGGAAGAATTAGGAGCAGGAGCACCTATGAATTATTTTACTTCCACTTAGCCTAAGGAAATTCTGTTCTTTGTGCCCTCTCACTCCCAGCTGTTTTTACTATGCTCTGATGTAGTAAATAAAAGAAAAATACTTGCTCCTTATGACTTTTCAAACTCTTGTCTCCATCAGTTGGGGAAACCCGCTCTATAGTAATTCCTTAAGCAAGTGAAGAGCAGTATGAGAAGATCCAGTAATTCACTTCATGGAAAGGTGAAGCAGGATATCACATTTGAAAGCACAAAATTAGTAAAAATTTTAAAAGTCTATATAATAAAAATAATTGTCTATATAATAAAATATTGTGGAAATATCACTGTTGATGGCAAAAAGCTAGATGGTGTAATACATCTCAGTTTAAAGAAAAAGGACTGTATGGAAACAAGCATTTTCTTTCTGTGAGCAATGTTTCCAATATAGAGCAGAAACTGTCAATTACCCTTTTTCTTTTCTTTTCTTTTCTTTTTTTTTTTTTTCACATGGTCTAGAAATAAGCCAGAAGCATTTGTGATATAGGAGTGAAACAGAACAACAAACTCTTTTATTCCTGGACACCAAATATAATTTAGACGGATGTGGTATGTATAAGAAATTTTAATTTGTCCCTTAAAAGCCATTTAATTATTCAGATTATCTGATTGCCTCAGTCAATCTTGTATTGATTGATTAGAGAACTTTATAAATCAAAATCTGCATTACTGCTGCTTGAAGCATCTGCCCCTCTCAGCAACAGAGATACAGAGTTCATTTCCAATCCCTACCCACAAGTTAGTTTATTGAGACATGTAAATAGCTATGGTTTATAAATGGGTCGGTAAGTGTTCTTGCACTCTACTAAAGGCATATTTACTTAAGGACATCAGGAAAGGGAAAAAAAAAAAAAGCCTTAAAGTAATAGCTGTTTAATAAATCAGGGCACAGTCACCAAAATTCCCAGCTCCTTGGCTAATGGCCATGAAGAATCCCTGTCTCTCTATTGACAGGGCTCCCTTCTGACATGCAGCACTCGGCGAGTCTCAGGTGGTGAACTCGAGGCACTGTCGGATGAAACCTAAGATGAGACCTTCAAGAGCACCCGCTCTGCTCACCAGTCCGTCCTGAATTAGGTAGAAAATCCCCTCAGAGCAGCAAAGAGCATTTGTCTTTGATTTCAGAGCTCTCCTGCTATGCACAACCTTTCTGACCAGCTTGACTGTCTACTGCCAGCCTCGACCAAATAACCTCTAAGTGAGTAGCAATTAACATAATGAGTGGACTGACGGGTGTCCCCCATAGCTACAGGCCTCAGTAGAAACACGTCTCTGGCAAACTGGAATGTCTAGTCCTGAAACTCCACCTCTGTAAAAGGAAGGAAGTAGAAAACTAAAATGGGTGGAGGGTAAAAAAAAAAAAATATTAAAAAAAAAAAATTACATGACTCTAAATGAATCCCTCCAGTCTGATCCAACACTGGCTGAAGCTAATGAAAACTTGCCTTGATATCAGTGGAGCTGAACTGGACAGACTATAAAAGCACAGTTTTTCAGGTTATACAAATATGTATTAAATAGAGTGGTTAAAGCTACACTGACCATACTCCTTGTAGTCTGAACTTGGCTTTCTAGGATGAAACATGCAGAAAAAAACTAAGATAAAACAAAACAGCAAAACTCTAACAAATTAAATATGTCACCAATTAATCAGAACAAACTGAATTATTATTATTATGTGTATATACAGAAAACCAACCAAAGCAAATTATTTGCATGTCTTCCTATGTAACAGAAACAGGGAAAAGAAACACCTTTTATGCTTAATTTTAAAGTAATTCTTATTTCACAATAAAAACCTCCACACAGCAAACTACTTAAAATTCATGTCTTGCATTTCTCTCCAGAATTTCTTCCTTGCATAGACAAGCCCTTTCTAAACATCAAAAGTGCACGCTGACACAACAGAGACAGATCATTTATGGGCTGTCTCAGGGGAGTTTTAACGCAGCAAGGACCGCCACATCAGGTCCGACTAGATAGCCTGTCTCTGACAGGAGCCCAGCGCAGGTACCTGGGGGGGGGGCACACAAAACCAGGGCAGCACACAAGCAGTTTTGCCTCGGGATGCTCTCCCAGGCACAAGCCATTTGCAGCTTTGGGATTTCCGGAGCCAGAGATGCACTCACTGCGTTCGATAGCCCTTAAGTGATTTCTCTTCTGTGAATTCATCTAATCACTTTAAAATCCCTCAGTCCACACAGAACTCTTGCCAAGGAGTTCCACAGTTTAACTACAATTCTGTGAAGGCATTTCTCTGGTTGATTCTGAACCTGCCAGTTTCATTTGATGCCCCTTGGCTCTTGTGCCAGAAGAGTCAGTCACTGGCCTCTATTTATCTTGTATGTAAAGATTAAAAGGAGTTAACTGCTTGTAGCATTCCCTGCGTCAATGAATTTCAGAGATTTTTATGCAGTAACTTACTGCTGTTTGATTAAACTGCAGCTGAAGCTACAGCAGCAGTTGAGTAGTTTGAGTGACCTGCACCACAGACAGATGCTGCCTACATGAAGGTTGCGTGTACGCCAACAGCACACGACGAGCCCTCCTGTTCCCGGCCAAAACTCTGTATTTCATGCCACAGACTGCTCACACAAACGTATAAAGAAGTGCATGTATTACTGGCGTAATTCCGGTTAGCACAGAGCAACACCAGTGCCCACCGTGTGGTCAAATGAACGTAGTGGCTGAAGTCAGGTGGGAACGCAGGGAGAAAACAGAGAAGGAAAAAAAAAAATCAACAACTTCAAAGAGGGGAGCTAGACCTTCACTTTTCTTTCACAGCTGCTTGTGTTGCTGTTTGCTTCGTTGTTGCTTCCTATATTGTAACTGGTAATTATGTCATTATGTCTAGGAAAAAATAGCACCGGAGAATTTGAAAGTGTATTTTCAAACCTAGACATCAGTTCGTCAGCTTCACATATCGTAAAAAGGGATTGAACCTGACAGACCAAGTTCTTCACTGACATATAAAGATGGACCACCCTCCAAGGGCAGGTAACAGCTTTGTGTTGCCAGCGTTAAGGAGCACTTGTTGCACTTGTTGGCAACGCGATACAACAGTGCACCCCTCCAGTCCCTGTCCTAGCCCTTATTATCACCACTTGTCCTTAAATAGCTCCTGCACTTTATTCCAGAGGTATCTGCCCACTTCCCAGAGAGATGGGTGCGAGCTGGGTAAGAGGAGCAGGGGAAGGTTACAAAGATGAGCCGGGCAGGCGGGCATACCCTTTTATTAGAGGTAGGCACCCCACGTTCATCACGGGGCAGCTGGGGTGAACTAGAGATCCCCCGTCTGTTGCTCCGAGGTGAACATGCAGGCACAGCCTTCGCTCCTCAGCTTGGATCCTTCGACTCCAGCCTTTCCCCTCCCTCCCGACTAACCTGTACTTCCACAGCAATACCAGGGCACTCTTGCTAAAATTAGGCCGTCGCTGTCCCCTCCCCTTGGTAGGACGAGTTTAGAGAAACCCATCCGGAACCCGGCTTTTTCCTGTCAGGTTTTATTTCCCCCCATCTCTTGTCCTGGCGCACGTTGAGTCCGGGAACCGACATCCCCGATCACGGTAACGGCCAAGCCGTGCCCTTGCGAACGCAGCGACCAGGCGGTACCGGAGGAAAGCCGAATCACCCGGGGGTGCGGGGGGTGGCGGCCCACAGGGCCCCGGGG
>NW_020799109.1:4417969-4420418 GCF_003259725.1 Athene cunicularia
GCGGAGCGGGGCGCAAGCGGCGGCCGGGCAGCTTCTCCTCCGCGCTGCCGCAGCTCCCGGCGCCACTCCGCGGACTCTGTTCTATGAGTGCAAAGATGGAGCCTACTTTCTACGAGGATGCCCTGAACGCCAGCTTCGTGCCGCCGGAGAGCGGCGGGTATGGATATAATAACGCTAAAGTGCTGAAGCAGAACATGACGCTGAACCTGTCCGACCCATCCAGCAACCTGAAGCCGCACCTGAGGAACAAGAACGCCGACATCCTCACTTCCCCCGACGTGGGACTCCTGAAACTGGCCTCTCCTGAACTGGAGCGGCTCATCATCCAGTCCAGCAACGGGCTAATCACCACCACGCCGACCCCGACGCAGTTCCTCTGCCCCAAAAACGTTACCGACGAGCAAGAGGGGTTCGCGGAAGGCTTTGTGAGAGCCCTGGCGGAACTGCACAACCAGAACACCCTGCCCAGCGTTACCTCCGCCGCCCAGCCCGTCAGCAGCGGCATGGCACCTGTGTCCTCCATGGCCGGCGGCAGCAGCTTCAACACGAATTTGCACAGCGAGCCCCCGGTGTACGCCAATCTCAGCAACTTCAACCCCAACGCGCTCAACTCCGCGCCCAACTACAACGCGAACAACATGGGCTACGCGCCTCAGCACCACATCAACCCCCAGATGCCGGTGCAGCATCCCAGGCTTCAGGCTCTGAAAGAAGAGCCTCAGACTGTACCTGAAATGCCAGGGGAAACCCCTCCCCTGTCCCCTATTGACATGGAGTCACAGGAGAGAATCAAAGCCGAGAGAAAACGCATGAGAAACAGAATTGCGGCATCCAAATGCCGGAAAAGGAAGTTGGAAAGGATTGCCAGGTTGGAAGAAAAAGTGAAAACTTTGAAAGCCCAGAACTCAGAGCTGGCATCCACTGCCAACATGCTCAGAGAACAGGTTGCACAGCTTAAGCAGAAGGTCATGAACCATGTCAACAGCGGGTGCCAGCTAATGCTAACACAACAGTTGCAAACGTTTTGAAGAGACTGTCTTAAACGAGAACTGTGATCTTGTGGTGTAACTGAAACAAAAAAACCAAAAGTGGCAGATGCATAAAGCTAATGGGAAAAGCTGGAAGGCTGAGTCCTGCCTGTGCTCTGCAAAGCGCATGTGTGGAAAGACTGGCAAGCCTTCAGCTTGAGTTAGTAGTGAAGCGGCCAGCACTGTGCCGAGAAGTGCTGTTCCTGCTCAGATGAGATGTCAGATCTTCGTTTAACATTGACCAAGACCTGCATGGACCTAACATTCGATGATCATTCAGTATTAAAGGTTAAACTGCAATAGAAACTGTAGATTGCTTTATGTAGTATTACTTAAGAAAAAAAAAGTGGGAGGGAGGTTTGTGGGAGGCTGATAAACAAAACAGAACTATTCTGCCTGCCTTCGAGTAAATTGTGTATGTACATATCTTTTTTTATTTTATTTTATGAAAGTTGATTAATGTCAATAAACTACTTCATGACTTTGTAAGTTATTTTTATGTTGTTTATTTGGGCGCTGCCCAGTATTGTTTGTAAATAAGAGGCTTTTTTTTAGCACTCTGAGTTTACCATTTGTAATAAAGTATAATTTTTTAATGTTTCTGTTTCTGGAGAAATTCTAGAAGGTTCTATTATATTTAAGAAAAATAAAATAATTAAAATGCATTTCCCCCTCACACTTTTTTTTTTTTTGCTAGTACCTGAGCTGGGAAAATGCCCTTTGTGCTGAACTCTAGGGTTTATGTTAAACTTACTCATTAACTACAGGCATGTCCTGAAGAATGTGTGAGGAGGAGGAGAGGGAAAAGCTAGATTCTGATCGCTAAATTAATACAACTTTCTGACTTGTCCTGAAGTTGTAGCTCCCAGTCGTAACCTGACTCGCTTGCCTGCTGTATTCTAGTGGCACAGTTTAAAGAGGTTGTAGAGGGGTAGAAAGCCAGTGTATGAAACTGCTCCATAACTGAAGCACTTGGCTACTTGACCTGGTATGCTTTTTTTATTAAACTAATGCCCCCAAGTAGGTAAGGCAAGTGAATGTAGTTAAAAAACCAAACATGCTATAGACCTAAAAAATAGAAACATTCACCTTTATTGGTGTGTTCCTTCCTAGACAGGAGGTGATCCTTGTTTGTTAATATTTACAACAATGCTGCTGTCAACAGGAAAATAATTTCATACCCCTTTTCCTATCCTGAAATCCTTTCCCTTTTGGGTGCTACTATGGGTTATAAACTTTTTAGCAATAGAAAAGCTGGGAAAACTCAACCTAGTGGGAAATGAAGAGCAACTTGCTGAAAAACAGCAACTTCTTTGGCACTCCCCGTGTACTTTTTATAACATAATCTTGGGAATCTTGGGTTTTACTACAATGACAACATAAATATATGCCTTAGAAACATGCTACTTAACTTGGGGGGG
>NW_020799109.1:4420468-4446224 GCF_003259725.1 Athene cunicularia
AGAGACAGTATTATACGTGTTTTATCATATGAGGGGTTGTTTTAATGTTTAAAACGTGATAATATGGTAATCTCCTTCCACATCATAACCGGAGTGTCAAGGTAGGCACTGTTTAGATGGTGTTTGCTGCTGTCAGAGGAATACAATTGTAATAACACCAACCAAACAAAGGGTTACTAGGAGGATACTGGAGTTTGCCAAGAGTACATTT
Organism: Athene cunicularia; assembly: GCF_003259725.1. Lineage (NCBI taxonomy): Eukaryota > Metazoa > Chordata > Aves > Strigiformes > Strigidae > Athene > Athene cunicularia. Next base: position 4,420,680 of record NW_020799109.1, read on the forward strand.
TGCTGATGTCAGCAACCCGGAAGGTAAGTTGATTTTGACCATATGTAGGAATAGACAGCAGAGGGATAATACACAGCACTGCTGGGTGTGGTTTTACAGGGATTTAGCAAGTGCCAACTAGCAAAATAAGCAGGGCAAGGAGATTAATTACCTGCAAAGGTGCATGTTTAACTCTCAACAGTGCTGGGTTATGGAATAGATGTTACTAGCAAGCATTTTGCTTAATCACCTAATTACGTAAAAAATAAATACATTATATAAAATACTATGTTAATTAAATACAGCTGAGTGACAGTCCGCTCCACCCTATCCTAATACGCACACATAGACATTTAGCATTGCAGTTATGTGTTTTCTCTCTCAAGTGCAACATTCTGTAGCACAGGCAAAGTCACCGAGTACTAGCACTGCTCGTGTCTGAGGGGTTGGTTTCTGTGACACGAGTTACTCGGTCAAGCTCAGGAGGTACTTGGTGTCCAGTCAGAGAATCTACTGCCAACCAAAGTGGGTTTTAGTGCCAGTTCTGCAATTTCACAAGAAGAGGGGTGACTTTGATGAACCCTTTCTTCAGTCCCACACCTTGTTTGAGGATCAGGCCTAAACCAGGGCAAACTAAGTTTATATTCCCTCCACTTCCATCTGTTTTGTAAACAGTGTGGTGAGCTATGAGCCTGTTGCTCTCTAGTTCACTTCAGCACAGATTAAAATTCAGCACGCTCAGTGTATTAATAGATCACTCAGTGATCAATATGCACAACTGTGATGAAAGGCAAGTGCATTTGTATGTGGTAAAACGCCAAGTTTTAACACTTACTTAACTACAGAGATTAAAATTGCCCAATGCATGATGTGCCTTACTTCTATAGAAATAGTCAGTTCTCTCTGAGATTCAGAGAGAAACTCTCTTTTTGTTGCCCCAGCTGTACTCACAAGGGAATATTTTGCAAATAACAGCATTGTGAACATGTATTTTGTTTGGCTGTGAGTGTTGTCAACGGATTCAGGAAGTGAAGTCAGAAAAAGGCAGGGTTTCAAACAGGGCAGGCTACACAGAAATGCCTAGGCAAAGAGCCTCTAATCAGAACAACATGTTTGGGACACAGGAATATTAATTACAATTTGGGTCTGTACTAAAACCAACAAAACCCTCACACTTCTAACCCATGAACAGAAGTGAGCTACAAGGGGGGGTTGGCCATGATTACTTACTGAATAACTTTAAATCCAAAGTACTTGTCAGTTCAGAAGTAACACTAACAATCTAACTCATTCTATGGTGGGAAAGAGTTACCTACCAGCCAGTTTCAACCTCAGAACACAGTAGCAGTTACACAGAGTCTCCATCCTCCAATCACCTACGTCTCTGCATGTCTAAAAAATACTGACCTCAAAACATGGCACTTTAAATGCCAGCATAAGGCAGCGCGTACCCATCGAGTGATGAAGTCTGCTGACCAAGAGACACCTTAGCTATCTTTCCATTTTATAGGAAGCTGTTAGGAAATACAGACAATATCTCTCCAAACCTATGTGAAAAATGGCTGACAGTTTTGTCCCATGCAGAAGCCTAAGAAATCCATTATAATAATTACTTTCTGAAAAAAGTAAATTTGTTTTACAGTGAAGTACATTGCTGCATATGCATTAACAATCCTATCCCCACAACTACAGGAAGCAAAGAATCTAACTTCCAGGAGCCCAGGTTACTGCAGAGCAGCCTTACATCACTTATCTAGTATCACACAGCACGTACAGACACTGCACGGCAGAGTGTGGAGCCTAAACCAGCAGCAAAATTGGAATTTATACAGCTGGATCAGCACAGTGCTCTGCCCGAGTGAACAACCCCGACTGAGGCTCTGGGGTTATTAGCCCGGGCAGCGTTACTGAACAGACTGCAGAGGCAGATGGACCAGCTCAGGCTGGAACAAGCTTGGGCACCAGAGAACACCACGGCGTGCGGTGTGCCGTGTCCATGAGACGTGCAAGGCAGAACTGAAACAAACAAAAAAAAGAACACTTATCTTTAATATCAAGCCTAGCGCTTTCTCTGTTCTGCATGTCTTCCTCTCTACTCCTGTTCCCAAGACTCAGGTATAACAGAGTATAGTTACCCACATCAAGAAACTAAAACCAGTTCAGGCAAAGTTTGCTGTGTAGAAAAAAACAAGTTGCAAACATTATAAGTGAACACAAAATATTGCTAACAGGCAGATGGACAGCAAGGAAATAATATTTGAAATTACCATATACACAAACCTATTATGAAACAGAATATACCTTAGTAACACCTAGCATCAGGGACAGGGAAGGAACATAGTATCAGCCTTCCAACTACAGAAAAGGAAAATTCAAAATGTAGGTGGTTTCCTTTTTGAGAAGGTAATTCTTCCAGAGAAGTCTTTGTTCTATAGAATTACACGTGCTGCCAAGACCAGTGTCTGCACCCAAGGACTGGTGGCAATCCTAATTCTGCACATATACATTATTGTTGACAGTAACATTATAATATACTCTCTGAACAGAGAATGGTGCTTCTTACAAAGTAAACTTGTAGAAAGTCGTCATATAATTTACCATGAAAGCCTCTGACTACTTAAACAGTTTTAGAGTGGTTTTGCACAGCAGGGTCCTCTTTTCCAATTTTGCACATTATTCTTCGCAGTACATTTTTGTTAAGGAACAATGGAACTACAAAAATCAAATTAGATGTTATTCATGGTCCCTTCTGTCCTTAAATATTCTGAAATACTAGAAACACAGTTACAATGGGGAAGAATGGCTTTTTAAAAAGTTAATTAAATATTGAAAACACTGCTAATTTTCCTAGTTATAGAGTAACAACAGACATTAGGGGAAAACAAAACAAAAACCTAATTCAGAAGAATGAGTAAAGTGAGTAACCTATTTTTGAAATCTCATACAGAACTTGATAGGTTATGACTGACCCGATTAATCCAAATCTCTATAAAATCCCTAGAAACTAACTCTGTAAACAACAGTGGAGGAAGAACTATTATTTCTTTCCCTCAGTCTCAAAATTATTTTGTGTTTTGAGCCTTGTATTCTCCAAGCAATCTTTAGGTTGATTCCTTAAACAAAAGGACCAGCAACTTCTTGAAATTCCTCTGAACTGTGAACTTTGTTCCTTATTCTCTTTTAAATTAAAACCAATTCCTGTGACACCTGACAGCATAACACCAAAGATGTGGGAAACAAGATACAATTCCAGCAGATGGAGCTCAAAAGCAAACAGTCCTGGAACAAGCTGCACAGCTGCCTGCAACAGGAGCCTTTGCTCAGAATGGAAAAGTAGTAGCCAGAAAAATCTTCAGACAAAACCTACTACCATGCAAACATAGTAAAAAAAGAGTAATTTTATCAGCTTCCCTGAATTCTTAAAACAGTCAGTGCAATGAGTAGGGACATTCTGCATCATTTTAATCATAGAATAACCAGTTATTTCAGAGGACACTAAGGTTCAAAACTGAGCATCCCTAGCTATTTTTCTGAATTCTCATCCACAATGATGAATTAGTGGGCACAACTTTTAGATGTCTGCTGTTATCTGACACATAAAAGGCAGGAGAACAAGTCATGAAAAGATGCATGATGCAGGCATAACCCAGTGAATGTTGCTATTCAAACTCGCAAAGCCATTCACATAGCGCTCATATTGAAAAGAGATAACTTAAGAAGTTTTGAATCTCCATTGAATGGATTACTGGTAGGTTTAAAAGCATGGCCTAGGACTACCAAAATTGGAGCCTACCTACTTCAAGGGATGTGATCCTCAAAACTGCTGACCTCTGTGTGACTGCAAATCAAAGGACCTTGGCAACTATGAAAAGTTCATCCTAATTTGTGTCCAAAAGTAGTTTTAGAACTGTTAACGATAGTAAAAATTGTGAGTGGCTGCACCCACCTTGCAAGCTCTGGTTGTTATTTTCACCTTGAGAAGTGAAACGCAAAAAGTTTCTTTTTAAATCAAGCCATAACACTTTAAAGATACAGCTCAGGATTTATTCAGTTTAACTTCTGACACCTAACTAAGGTCTCTGGGTTAGGAGCAGGTTCTCTTTACAGCTAAGGGAAAAGCACAGGCCTCATCAGAGAGTGATTTCGGTAAACTACATTGCTAATTGGAAGTGCCTATGTATGCCTCAGCAGTCTACTTTTTTTGAACTTGGGAGCCTCTAGTCATATAGGATGAAACTAGGGTGTAATGATTACCTGATTAGAATCAGGAGACACTTCCTTTTACTAAACAGAAAAGTTCTGCAAACATCCACCACGTGTTAGTGATGAACAAATTTCTGTATGCAGTTTTACTCTACTGCATCATATACATAATGTACACTTTTTTTCCCCCTATATAAACACTAAGGTATCCCCAGACACCAGCTCTTCAAAACTCCTTACAAGAAGTCATTAAAAACAAGACTTACTATGAACCCTCCAGTGGTGTTTCAGGGCCCTAGTGAAGATACGATCCTTATCATGCTAAATAATCACCAAGTGTCTGACCCAAATACCTGAAGGGGAGAAAAAAAACCCCAAAATTCTCAAGGCAAAATCCTTCTCTAGTTTACTTGTTTGGCTTTGTTACCATATTGATTGTCTGTTCTCCCTGCTCCCTGACTGAACTAGATAAAGCATTTATATATATATATATTTTTTTTTTTATTTTTTTTTCTAATTAGTTTTAAAAGTGCTTTTATATGTAAAATTACATAAAAACTATGTAAAGAGATACAGTAAGTAGCTGACTTCAGGACTGTCAGTACAAGAGTTCACAGTTAGTCTGCAACAAGGTTACTGACCAAAGCTAACCCTTGCAAAGTTAATAGCAAAGTTTCCTTCTTTAAATGATGGGATGTAAGCAGAATGTAGTGGTCTTTGCCCAGGTTCCTTCTCCTTGAAGCAGAGATTTCTTTCTAGTGCAGCACTGCAGGCAGCAGCACTATCTTTGTTTAACTACACCAGTTTTCAGCGCTGTGAAAAGGCTGCTTTTCTCTACACAGATGAATCTATGTTTTTCTACATTAGCTTGGTTAGAAACTTCTGAATGTTATTTCCCACTTCTGCACTCCCAAAACCACCCAAGCTTAGTATATTTAGGGAAGTGCCCCTGACTAAGCTTCACAACTACTGACAGCTTTTACTTCTGTGTAATTTTGCAAAAGTAACAATAAAGTTGATAAATTTGATTCTTTCTCCAAATACTGACTCACAGTTACCAAAAAGTAGCACAAGCCCTAAAGATGCTGGATATACCAGTTTTGGAAATCAGGCCACTGATAAATATTGGAAAGAAAACATGTTTAAAAATCACAGTGTCTTATGTTGGAAAACAGGGATGTCAGAATTTCCAGAGAAGAAAGAAAGAAAATGACCAAGGGCAAAACATTTTGTCCCAAGAGACTTTTTTTCTTATCAGCAATTTGCTTAGCTCAGACTAAGTTTTTATTTCATAAGCAAGTTACGCAGCACTAGCTCTTTAAAACTGATTGTTTCAAACTGGTAGACAACTATGCAGAGTCTTACTTTTTTGATATAACTTGGGGTCTTGCTGCATGACCTCGAGGAGCTTTAGCTGTGGTGCTTTAAGAAGGTACTAATAAAGCAGTTTAGGTTTATATGCCACTTTGTGGATTGCAGTAGCAGTAGAAAAGTTGGCCACGACTGCTACAAGGGCTGCTTCTGCCAGGCGAGCACTGACAGATCCACCTCCTGGCCTTAGGGAGCTTCAGCTTTGATGTGTGGAAGCATTTTTTTCACATCGGTGCCAGCCTGAGCAGCCACCTTTTCCCTCCTCCTTTGCCTGTTTTTGTTTTGTTTTGTTTTTCCCACTCCCTCATTTGTGCTGGTAGTGCTTTTTGGAATATTGCAGGATACTTAATCTGCATTGCTTCCCTTATTCTGTTAACCACGCAGCTCTACAAACACCTGAAATGATGGAGGGCAATAGGTGGAACATAAATGCAGGTACAAGCAGCAGGGATGGGGCATCATCTAAAAGAAATGCTCACCAGCAATCTTCAAATTATCAGAGATTGAGTCAGAAGTCTTACATTCATTTTTTCCCAATTTAAATTACCCTACCAAAATGCCCAGGCAGATTTTGTACCAGTTTTACTAACTTAATTTGAATTCACACTTTTGGTTAAACAAGCTCAACTTCCCATATGGACAAACCTATAAAACGTGGTTTGACTTTCACAGTGAACATTTTTCATGCACCCATTAACTTGAACAAGAACTGTGAGTCCTTAGTATACCTCCTTATGAAACTGTTTTTGTTAGATGACTAACTTTATGCATATATATTCCAAATTATTTAAGAGGGCAGTGAGGTTATTATTCGAAGTCTTATAAATGAAATTTCTCGCACATGTTCCTGATATTGGCTTCCATGTCTGTTTTGAATTTACTTACAAAATACTCCAGCACACCCAAACTTAATTTCAAGCTATTTCCATGGCCCCCTCTGTTCACTGCGTTATCATTCTTATGTGCAGAAATTGCCTCTGTGTTTTCCACTGGACAGGAAAAGCCAGACTGGCAGTAAGAGAGAGGCTTGGATTTTAACTTAATTGTTGTTGCTTCCATGGCTATGTGCTTGTGGGTTGAACATGGCAACTTGGTTAATGAAATGCTCTCACAGTTATTACCATCAATATCTATTTGCTACTAGCAAAGCCAGTTACTGTTCCAATCAAGCTCTAAAGGTAACAGTGACAAAGTATGGTGACAAAAGCAACAAAGTAATGAGCTCAGTGAAGATCTTACAAAGTTATTTTGCTGTTAGAAACAGCTCAATTCCCAAATCTGTTGCAAATTAGGAACACTAACAGCTCAGCTGAAGAACAGTGCCGCCTGATTTTCTGTAGCTTTTCCAATGGTATTCTCTCCCGGAATTTAGCTTGAAGTGTTTTGACATGTCCACAGTCCAACCTAAGAAGGAAAAGCTAACATTCCCTTTGGGAATACACTGCTCATCCTAGCACAGAAGTGCAGGCCCACCAATCTGTGAGAGCACACTACTAATGATCTCGCCCTTTCCCTGACTCTTAAAGAGGGTCTAACATCCATGGTGGCAGTAGTAATATAAGGGCATTATGAAGAAATAAAACTCCTTGTCTTGTACAACTGTATAAAACCAGGAACAAGCAAGACCTAGCAATGAACATACAAAACCAAAACCAGATTCCTCGGTGTTTCTGGGGTTCAGCTGATACCACATCAGACAACAGCACAATAAGTAATGAATTTGAATTCAAATTCCACCTACAGCTTTACATGAGGAGCTACTTCATAGTCCCCCACACAATTTTCCATAACTGCTGGCTGTTGAAAGCACAAGGGAGATCTACAAGGAGATCACAAGGGAGATTTGGCTGCAACTCAGGGAGAAAAGGAGAATTTACAGCCTTTGGAAGAAGGGGCTAGCCACACACAGTGATTACAAAGAGGCTGTGAGGCTATGCAGGGTGGAAATCAGAAGGGCTAAAGCCCAACTGGAAATTAATTTGGCCTCTGCAATCAAGGATAACAAGAAAAGTTTCTATAAGTATGTCAGTAGCAAAAGAAAGTCCAGGGAGAGTCTCCATCCCCTGCTAGATGCAGGAGGAAATTTGGTAACAAGTGATGAGGAGAAGGCTGAGGTGCTTAATGCCTTCTTTGCCTCAGTCTTTAATAGCAAGGTTAGTAGTATTGATGAAATCCAGCCTCCACAGCCAGAATACAGAGACTGGGAGAACGACCCCCCTGCAATCCAGGAGACAGTCAGTGACCTGCTGCATCACACAGACATACACAAGTCTATGGGAACAGATGGGATATACCTAAGGGTGCTGAAGGAGCTGGCTGGGGTGCTCACCAGGCCACTCTCTATCATTTACCAGCAGTCCTGGCTGACCGGGGAGGTCCCAACTGATTAGAAATTGGCCAATGTGACGCCCATCTATAAGAAGTATCGGAAGAGCGATCCGAGAAATTACAGGCCTGTCAGCTTGACTTCGGTACCCAGGAAGCTGATGGAGCAGCTCATGCTAAACACCATCATGCAACACATGAGGGACAACCAGATGCTCAGGCCCAGTCAGCATGGGTTTATGAAAGGCAGGTCCTGCTTGACAAACCTGATCTCCTTCTACGACAGGGCGACCTGCTTATTGGATGAGGGAAAGGCTGTGGATGTAATTTACCTTGACTTTATCAAGGCTTTTGACACCATTTCCCACAGGATTCTCCTGGCAAAAATGGCTGCTCGAGGTTTGGATAATCGCACACTTCACTGGGTAAAAAACTGGCTGGACAACCAGGCCCAGAGAATTGTGGTAAACAGAGTTAAATCCAGCTGTGGGCCGGTCACGAGTGGTGTCCCCCAGGGCTCGGTGTTGGGGCCACTCCTGTTTAACATCTTTATTGATGATCTGGAGGAGGGGATCGAGGGCACCCTCAGTCAGTTTGCAGGTGACACCCAGTTGGGTGGGAGCACTGACCTGCTCGAGGGTAGGGAGGCTCTGCAGAGAGACCTGGACAGGCTGGAGCCATGGGCTGAGCCCAACTGCATGAGCTTCAATAAGGGCAAATGCCGGGGCTGCCCTTGGGCCACAACAACCCCCAGCAGCGCTACAGGCTTGGGGAGGAGTGGCTGGAGAGCTGCCAGTCAGAGAGGGACCTGGGGGGGTGATTGACAGCTGGCTGAACAAGAGCCAGCAGTGTGCCCAGGGAGCCAAGAAGGCCAATGACATCCTGGCTTGTGTCAGCAATTGCATGGCCAGCAGGGACAGGGAAGGGATCTTGCCCTTGTGCTCCGCACTGGTGAGGCTGCCCCTCGATGAGTGGGTTCAGTTTTGGGCCCCTCACCCCAAAAAGGCCATTGAATGACTCGAGCGTGGCCAGAGAAGGGCAACGGAGCTGGGGCAGGGTCTGGAGCACAGGTCTGCTGGGGAGCGGCTGGGGGAACTGGGGGGGGTTCAGTCTGGAGAAGAGGAGGCTGAGGGGAGACCTCCTGGCCCTCTGCAACTCCCTGAAAGGAAGCTGCAGAGAGCTGGGTTTGAGCCTCTTTAGCCTAGTAGAAAGCAACAGGACAAGAGGGAATGGCCTCAAGTTGCGCCAGGGAAAGTTCAGACCAGATATTAGGAAGCATTTCTTTACAGAAGGGGTTGTTAGGCGTTGGAATGGGCTGCCCAGGGAGATGGTGGAGTCCCCATCCCTGGAGGTGTTCAAGAGTCGGGTCGATTTAGAGCTTAAGGATATGCTGTAGGTGGGAACTGTGCTAGGCGAATGGTTGGGCTAGATGATCTCCAGGGTCCTTTCCAACCTAGATAATTCTGTGATTCTGTGATACAGTGTGGAAGAGAAGCACTGAACTTAATTCTCCTTTTTCCAGGTAGTCCACATCTTGGCATAAAAAAAAAAAAACAAACAAAAAGCCCCAAATCAAAGCACTATGTCTTGGCCTAAATCCTCCCTCTGGTTTGGATCTTCAGAATAATACCGTATTCATGGAGATCTACACTCTGATTTAAACGACTCTACGACTCCCTGGGTCTATGAGTTACAAAAGAGAAGTTTTATATGTATAGGTTGAAAACAAACAGAAACTCTCCATGTAGCCAGTAAAAATTATCATTTATGCCTATGCCACCAAAAATGATTATTCATAATGATGAAGCTCTAAAAAGATATGAAAGGCTCTTGAAATTCATGAGAAGAGTCAGAATAAATGTTGACCTCTCAAATACTGAGAATTTTTAATGGCTTTCTATTTCTTTTACTGTCATCCATCAGTATTTGCATAATCTAAAGCCTCTCACCTATGAACAATATATTAAAATGTATTTTGATTCATTTATTAAATTATATTAAACTATATTTAACATTGCTGTATTTTGAACTAAAACTGGAGTACTATGATTCATAGCATTACAAAAAAAACTATGATTCTTTAAGTTCATTTGCCTAATATATGCTTGCCATGAAACGTCACAAACCTCATCCTAATCTTGAATTTAGCTATTATTTGATACTTTATGGTCTGGGATTCCTTCCTTAAATCTGAAGCCCTAATTTAAGACAGCTGTTCCACAATAACTCAACATGTGTGGGATTTTCCCACTAAATTAAATTGATAATTAGGATTTTTTTTTCTTTTTAAGAGATATAATGTCCATTGTGGGATGGCTCCTTCTAAATAAAGACAAAGAAACTATCAAAGTTGGTTCACCCATGTAATAAGAAAATGTTCCTGTTCAACACAGCCATACATGTTCCTTTCATGCCTTGACTGTGTTATGGATTAGCTTACAAAGTTACATTGGCTTTTTTAGCTTTCCATTTTTACTGAGCTGTACAGTTTGTTTGATGCCAATAATTAATATGTGAATATTAACACATTTGCCCTCTCAGCATCATGGTATGAGTCTGTTCTTTAAGGTAGTAATGTACTGCTGTCACTAAAGTTCTTGTCCAGTTAATCCTCCTCTGAGCACAATGATAGTTCCCCACTACTATTACCCCCAGACCACTACCACAGCGCCTCAGGTGCGTGGGAATTGCTGTCTGTGGTAACCTGCTGGTTTCTCTCACGTTTATCCAAGCCAGTTTGTGTCAGAACAGAGAATGAACACAAGCTGATACACCTCACTTAAAATTTACCTCCGCCAATCCCTTATTACACTGCTCGACAGCAATGGCCACCTTTTGAAGGACAGCTGCAGAAGGAGGTGGGGCACAGGTCTCTCCTACCCCCTCCATACAGTCCCACACTGATGGCAGTGTCCTGTGCTGGGACACTGGGCTGTGGACTAGCTGCATCTGATGCATGTACCCCCCCTGCCTGCTGCCCTGCCTCTGGGAGTGGGAGGGGTGGAAGGATGGGAAAGGGAAGGGGTTAACCAGCAGAACTATCAAAGCTCCTACTGTGCTGCTGTGAACATCTTTTTTTTTTCATCAAATATTTTAAAATACTTATATTGTATATAGTATTTTATGCAATATATTGCTATGAGAATGAACCATATATATGCAGGTATAAAGAAATTCTACATCCTGCTGTTAGAAGCACTTGGTTTCCTTATATCCAATATAATATTCTCAAACAATTATTTTTTATTCCAATGAATTCTGAATACTTCACTTAAGACCATTAGTATTCATAAGGGAGGGTGTATACATATACATAGGTATCTATAGAATGCCACTGGTTTATTATGAAAATACAGACAATTTTAGCATTGAAACATAGTTTTTCAAAATCATTTTGATCACAAGAAAATGGGAAATGGGCTCTAGAAAAAAAAGCACTGTCATACCAAAGGCACCGGCATATAAAGGGTTACAAATCAATGCAGTATTTAAGAGTAACAGAATGTTTTCCTGCAAACTCCTTCTATGGTGAGATCTAGGGGAAGGTCCAACTTAAGTGCTGGATGTTCATACAGGATTTCCTATGACTAATGCTGTCAGCATTCAGAACTTTTAATTTAAAATGTGGGCGTTATACACAGATAGGAAATTTACCATTTAAAATTTCTTATTCGAAAATGAATGGAAATTACTGATTTTCAGATTCATTTGCTGTACGTGGAGTGCTAGCATAAAGTAAGGAAGTCACTAAGTGGCATATGCTGGGATTGCCTGCCAAGCTTTTACACAAGTCTTTTATATCTGGATAGGATTCACAGGAAGCTTGTACAGGAAGGCCTTTTCCTTCCTTATTTTTGAAAAGCTTTGTTGGATGGAAATTATGCCAGTGAGTAAAAGAGGGGAAGGGGGAACAAACTACCATCCTGCTGGTTTTGGTGCCAATCCATGCAAAACTGAAAGTCACGTCTAGATCTCATTAACGCAACCTGTTGTAAAATAAACGAACAAAAAGCAAGCCTACAGAGCCCAAAAGATATTTACTAGTTTTTGATTTAAAAGATTAAAAAATAAACTAATATAGATATCAAACAGTATGTAAAGTGCAAATCTGAGATGTAATCTGCTGCAATTAAGCTAAAGTTGCCAATATGCCTCACAAGCGTGCTGTGGCCATGTATACTGTCTACTAGGTTTGCTCTGAATTCTATTGCAAGCTCTGGCTGCTTCAGATAAATTTTAAATAGTGATATTTAATTGAATTAAACATTAAGTTACTAATATAGCTTGAGCTGTCACTACAATATCCCTTCTTTCATTTCTTAACGTCATGTTGATCCCATTTTCATGATGCTATATTAACTTTTAGCTGAAACTAAATTTTCCCTGCCTCTTGTCACAGGAGGGAAAAAGAAGGTTGATTCTCTAGCTCATCTCTTTACCTACCGTACCTAATTCACTGCACAAGTACTGGTTAATAGTCACTATTCTTTCCTTAATCCGGGTCTTCTAAAATCCCTATTAGGCATATTACTATTCTGTGTACTATTACACTATACATATTGAACCAGAGTTTGCTACACTGGGAACCGTAACAGCAGAAAATATACCTACAGGTACACTACAACAGGTCTAGATGCCTCTTCAGCATCTTCCACATCACCTGACAGGAGTCCCAGAAGTCTCAGAGAACACAATTTAATCCTGAGAGTCTCATCATAAACCCAGGACTTCTATTTAGTCACAGGGGGACACGCCCCCCCCCCCCCCCCCCAAAAAAAAAACAAACCACCCAACAAAAACCACCAAACAAACACACAAAACAACAACAATAAAAACAAATTAAAAACTTTCTCCAATAGGGAATGCTTCTACTGCACAGTAGAAGAGACAGAAGTTGTAAATGAGTAGGTTTGATCACAGAGGAATAATGGTGTAAGAAGAGACTCAAAAAGGCATAAGGTAGCAATAATATTAAAAAGATGAAGAGGAAAGTAGTGTAGGGGTCAATGGAAGACATCAAAAGCATTAGAAGGAATGACTGAAGAGTGTGTGACTCTTGTAGAGACTGTTGGGGGAGTTACGCAGTTCTCTCCAGCTGGACATCCCAACCAAGCTTTTAGAGTATGAAAGCTATGATTAAAAAAAAAAAGGATGCCAGTATAATGAGTCAAGCTTGTCCTTTGTCTACAGAATAACTACGACACAGGTAACAACCATGTTTTCATCTGCTGTAAGAAAAGGCATTCCTAGGGGAAAGAAAATCCATGTTGATGTGTTTTCATTGCTCCTGTGACCAAAGCCAGTTTTTCCAAAAAAGCCTCTTTATGCAGCAAATGCTTCTCTGCTCACGGAGCAGACTACAGGAGTAAGGAATAAAAGAATTAGTTCCAGGAATGGGAATAGAGAAGTCTGAAATGAAAGCTCCGGTTCAGATGAGACTGCACATGATTTGCAAAGCGATGGAAACTGAGGGGGCAGCTAGGTCATGCCTTTCCCCTGCTGCATGAATCACTCTTTGAATGGAAATTTGAGTAGGAAGACATAATGGCTTGGGAACAAAGAGAGCTGCTGGAATATCACAGGTGCAGCTGAACAGAGAAGGATGTTTTGAGATATGCCAAGGAAAGCAAACACCATGAATCTGGAGGAGTTGTCAGGACTTTGTGATTTAGGGAGCTATCCAAATCAACAAAAGTATTTTTCAGAGTCAAACAGGACTATAGCTGAGGTCCTGATTCAGTGCTCCTATTAATCGATTCCTTAATGCTAAAGAGTAATTCAGAGCAAGATAGGAGGTGTTAATGTCCTGATAAAGTTTCTGGTAGTCAAATTATGCTCTGTGGTTAGATGTATGATTATATACTTTGTTGAACTGGAACTAATGTGAGGTGCAGGAACACAGATACTGACACAGAAGACGACACATACATTCTGGGGGAACCAAAATAGTCCATCAAAGCCAGAGGATTCAAACAGAAGACAGGGGAAGCTGTCAGAACTCGAAAGAGGAGATAACATGTGAAAGAATCAAATCTATATGCCTCACTCTTGAGCAATGAGAAATACCATGGAACTGAACAAAAGGTACTCACCAAACTACAGAATTGTGAACAGATTAAAACACTAATAAGAAAGAAACAGCTACATGCCTGATTTTCCAGCATGGCTATACCAGGGAAGTTAAACTTCATTTTGATGTACAAACATAAACTGAATGCAACTAAAAATCCAAGATGATTTGAATAAGTTGATCAGGATGGAGTACAACTGAATGATAATAAAGTTAATCAGGAGGAAAAAAAAAAAAAAGTAAATGCTTCTGTATCTTTTTCCAGCAGAAGAAAGAAAAAAATACCAATTTTAAAAGTATGGTTACAAGCAAACCTCTTGAGTAATTTGAGTTGTCTAAAGACTAGGAAAGTCCTATAGATAGAAAGACTAGATAGAATAGTGAATATGTACTGGTGATAGGTAACTGAACAGTAAGATAAGTAGTATTTAAATGAGTTATATTTTAGCCATTTAATATGAAATAACCAAAATCAATTTACACGTCTAAATACAGAATTCCAGTCAAAGAAAAAGTAATGAAGACAAGCTAAACCAGCACTGTCAGGGAATCTTTCTTGATCCTGAGTTGCCTTGCTTTTCCACATTGCAGTAAACAATGGTATTGAAAAATTGAGAAGCAAATAAGGTAGGAATAACAGTCACTCAAGGGTCACACAATTTTTTTAAGTGGCACTAATTATTATCAGTCTTCTGTAAAACTATGGCAATAAGAAAAACTTAAAGGACCCACAATGTAATAATATCCATCTTCCCAAACTCTGAGAGCAGGGAGTACAGGAACTATTTACAAGGTAAACAGACAGAGAAACAAGAAATAAAGGTACAATATTAAGGGAGGGGGAAAAAAAAAAAAACAACTTACAGAGGCCTGAAATGATAGCTGTAGAAAAGGCAACAGATGCAGGTAATCTTCTCTGATGTATTACAAGAAGCCTATCAGGAAGATCAATTAGACTCAGCCAGGCCCAACTGTTCCAATTGCACTCTAATAAGTTTAAAGAGGGAATTAACCGGGCCCCTATTCACTGTCTGCTCTCCCACTTGCAAGACTACAGTATCTTTTTGCTGGTGGTATTGCTAGAGACTAAAGTTTACCACTGTTAACTCAGAAGACATACCGCATTTTTTTACAGAGTAATTATAACATAATTTGTCTTACTGGAATTAAAAAAAATTATATTGTTTTCTATGTTGAATTGTAATACTGTCTAGATTTCTTCAAATTCAGAAAAAAAAAACCCAAACATCTGTGGAACTAAAATAAATGGATTTGGTAATTCTTTTGACATAATACATACTTTTTATATAAATTTTACTGTAAATACGTTCCTCAGAGAGGGCAAAATTTCAGAGCGTGTGTGTGTGTGTGTGTGTGTAGACTTCAATAGTAAGACATTGTTTAGGTAAATGTCTGCACTATGTCTAATGGCTGATATCTAACTGTAATAACTGAATAAATAATAGTAATTATAATAATTATAATGGTTTATGATGTAGCAAAACATTATTTCCTTTCAAAGTTGCATTAGTCTCTAGTCACATCTGCAGCATTTTATAATCAATAAAGATAAAATTCTGCTTGTGCAGTGGTGTAAATTCAGAATGTTTTTTCACAAATTACATCTACAAAACAAATTTGGCCAAATGTTTTCTGTGGGAGATCTAATGGGACAGTCGTTATCACCTTCTGGGAGTAATGCTGCCAGCAAGGTTAGCCTGATGAGTACAGGGGGTGTAAGGAGGATCTTGGCCTTCGACAGTTAAAGAACTTCTACAACGTTATCTCCTTCTGTAAGCTTTCACTGACAAAGTGTATGTTCCTGACTCAAAACCACAAGGGCTTGTTTGGTTTAAAATGGAAAAAAAGAATCTGCCCATTTTGGAGAAAAACCCTGGCTCTCTCTCCATTTGGTTTTGCTGATCTTTGAAGCTGCCTCAGCATTTAGTAACTTCATACTTTTACATCATTTACGTTTTATGCTAATGATATGAGGGCTAGCATTTTGACATAACTGTTTTCTATTAGCGTTGGTCTGAAAGGACACATTTAAACCTCTAAAAGGACACATTTAAACCTCTAAAACTGCAACATAAAAATCGTGACACTGATACAACTGTAAGCCAATGAATTGAAAAACGGTATCCCTGACTAGTAAAATCAGAATTAGTGTCCAGGTTTAGTCAATAGATTAACACACAAATTTGCTCTTAAATTTAAATTAAGTTTGTGATAGTAAAGACTTCTGCAGAATATATACAGAAACAAGTAACTAGTAATACTCATCACTTAGAAATCAAAATATTTTTTTTACTTTGTATTATGAAAATTGCAGTAACTAAATATATATTTAATCACCTCACCACTAACATTTTTTGTTTGTTTCAAACCAACTGTTATTTTTTATGTTCTGAAACAAGAACATTGCTTTCCTTAGGTCTGTGAAGCTAAATTAGAAAGCTTTTTTTTTTTTTCTCTAGCTCCACCAAATAGCTTCTCAGAAAAGTACCTGGCAAGTAATTTCATGAAGAACTTTGGAAAAAATACTTAAATGTAATTATTCAAAAACCTGAATGGCAAAAAATGGTTTCTAAGTAGTTTGGTGACTCTTCTTAAACTTCACTAATATATGCATGGTAAACTGAAAAACAATCCTAATCCTCACTTTGGCTGAGTTACGGACGTTAAGCCTTGTTCCTACAGTTCGATCCAGGCAGCCAGCCTGCTCTGTCAGCATTTACAGCTATCAGTGGCATTTTGCAGATGTGCATATTCACTTACAACTACCCCAGGTTGGGAACTTCATAAAAGTACATGCTTATCTTCAGAAAAAAGAAGATTTTGCATTGCACGGGTGCAGCACTTAACACGATCTTCATTTGTTTATATTTGTGGAGATAGTGCCATAGTGTTGGGACAACATTGTGACTTGTATTGGAAATGGAATAAAATACCTGAATAATTATATCAGCTGTATTATTAGTATTTTGAAAGCATCCATGAGTAGTGGACGAAGCCAGGAAGCTGTGCCTTCTGTGAGGTACTTCTTTCAAGCATAGGGCCTGGCACAGGCCTCTGCAGGGGTGGTCGTGCCCTGCCAGTGTCGGAGTCGCAGGGAGGGTGAGATGGGAGCCCAGTGGGCAAGTCTGAGATGCAAAACATGAGACTGGAGAGATCAGCTTTCCCCTCCCTCCAGCAGGCCCCGCTCAGGCCCCTGATGATCCGCATGTCCCGTGTGTGCCAGTACCACTCAGGGGACGGCACTGCTCTAGGGAACACCTCCCATTTAAATACCAGCCCGGGCAGAGATTTCTCAGCACCAGGAAGGGCTCCGAGCCTGCTCGCTACAGAAATATGACTAACACAAACAAGATCACTCAGTGCCAACGCTCCCCTTTTGCCTTCCCTAATATACTGTAGTTAATCTTTAAGCAAAACTAAGCAGTATATTTTGTCTCTCTTGCAGACATTCTGACTAGTCAGCTTCTCTTCCAGTGTTATAATCAGTCGAGTACACTCTAATCATCATCATGAACACTTCTAATGCTGCTGTTCCTCAATCTAGCTACACCTAAATATAGTTCAATCTCAACCAGCTAGGCCACGCTTAGATTTCTGATTATCCAAAACAAAGCTTTATTCCTGAGCCATGTTCATTAATGAGAATGCCTTGATTACCCAGATATAATTCTCCATTCCCTCACGATGTTTAGAGAATGATGTTGGCTTTATTATCTCTTACAGGCTAGTTATTCTACAGCAAGATATGTTCCAAATAACCAGCTGGCATTACTGCAAACTATTATCTTAAATGAAATTGAAGTACAGATTGGGAAACATAAAAATACCATGGTGAGTGAAAACGTATTATTAATGTTTGGCTTTCCATCGGATTTATCAAGAAAATACCCTAGAGAAGACCAGAAGTTACTGGAAGTCCTCGAGCTGTGTTACACGCCGTCCCAGCAGAAGCCAGAAGGGCCGCGGAGGGTGGGAAGCCCTCGGTGGAGAAACGGTGACCTCTACAGGTTCCTCCTCCCGTGGGCTCCGCACCTCTCCCGTTCACTCACCGGCATGAAGGGGTAGTTTGGGTTGCTTTCATCTTTCAGAAATTAAAATTGAGAAAATTAAATGTATATTTCATGATGACATAGCAACATAAAATAAGCTAGAAAACACGGGCACGTGTTAATTTAAGAAAGAAATGTTCATCTTTGAGAAGTCAGAAAACAATACTTCAAAGGACAAAAACTTCAAAGCACCCTATAACTTCAAAGCACTGCACCAACATTAATAAACACTTAGGACATGTCTGTGAGGTAGGAAAAAAATTTCCTTTTTTAATGCTTGTGTAAACAGGGCACAGAGATTAAGTGATTCGCCCAAGGACACAAGTTAGGAGCAAAACTGAGATTGCACGTCAGAAACAACTGGCTGAAGCCTCCCGGCTACAGCTGGGTTCAAACAGTTCCAATTATTGAGCAGAGGCCAAAGCAGAGATATTTCCTATCAATAGCATCAACTGCCCTTTTTAAGCCTGCTCTAAACTCTGCCACGTTGTTTTCAGCTGAATATCCTCCCGCAAAGTCAGTGCCGAGTATAGATGTACCTGAATTAAGGTAATCTTACATATACACAGCTTTACTTCTGCATTGAACAGTGATATTGGAGCCATGTGGTCTATGTGAAGATTTTCAGTATTTCTCTGTCATGAGAATCTACTCACTACAGGCTTCCTGACAACACACTGGATTAAAATATAATCAGCACACCTATGGGGTGAAGTTTCTCTGATGATGCTATTGAAGCTGAACCCACACTAGTACCAATCAGAATTTTTTCCTACATCCTTCTTGAGTAAAACATAACATTTCCTCAATGCAGATAAGCTGACCTGCTATATATCCCTGCTATATGCCCATACTGCCAAACACAAAGATCCCTAAATGCTATCTGACAAAGAAGACAGAAGCAAAAGCCATCATTTTCTTTTCAAAATAATCTAATCAGGAACAGTCCTTGAATATGTGGAGCTAAAGAAGCCAACAGAAATAAAAGTGGCCCGTGAAGTACTTAGCAAGAAAAAAATAAATCACCTTGTGCCCCTCAGACAACAAATAAATGTAAAAGGTAACAAAGAATGACAAAGATTTGCCTCTTCCCCTCTCTAACTCACTTCTTTTCTTAGATCTTTAGTAATCTTAAATTTTGTCATTCTTATTTTTAATGAAGAGCTTCCTGGTGATCCCACGTGTTTGTGGTCTCATGCACTTAATTCAAGGAGAAGAGGTGTTGCATCTTAATAGTTTTCCCTTTTCTAAAACATTTATATGCCAAACAAATAAGAGGTAGTAAGTTATCAAGATACAAACAAAAAGCATGCTTCAAATAGCCAATTCTGCATTTCTTCTCAACTGATTGGGGTTTTAATCTTTTTGTGAGGTCACTGTTGGAACAGAGGCTTAATTCTAAAAGTAGTATAAATACTAATCAAACAACAAAGGCTTTTAAAACACAATTTCTAAAAATTGATCCATACAAGCTTCTAAAATTTTCTTGTCAAGTGCGACTCTTGTTTTAAGACAGAATTTCCTCGTAAGGCTCACATTTGTAATGAAAAACTTCATTTAAAAACTGCTTAACTCTATTTTGAAGTGCTTTGCATCTAGTAACAAGTAATTTGCTGCACGTTATCTTCCCAAATTAAGTCCCACAGTGGCTCTGAAAGAGATGCTTGCCTGCATGTATTGTTCAAATGTTCCTCCTCAAGGCCAGTTAGGGGTACTGCACCCTTTCATTTATACTGTTTACCAGTAAAATTTCTGTATTTAGAACACTAGGAAATTACTGCCATACTAATAGACATATAAAGAATATTACAATTTCTGCTTTTAAATTTTTCAGGAGTTTGAAAAATTCTAGTCTATATTAACAATACTGCTCAGCACTCACGTAACATTTTCCATTGTCAGAACTCAAAACTTTCCTGTGAAGGCGATCAAGTATTGCTATCTCTGTTTTGCATGGGAACAATAATAACGATGACATAAAGATCTAATTTCACCAAACTTTAAGTAAGGACTGTTAATTTACTCAAGACAGGGATAGATCTTCAGTACTTTGTTAAGTCAGTTCTGAAGACTAAATCATTTGCAGATCATCAGACTGAGTCATTCGCAGATTTGGGAACACAATTCAGACCTCCTGACTCCCTACAATAAACCATCCTTTCCCATGTTATGAGTTAACAACCATTAACTAAGTGACAAAGGTTTTGCTATTCTTGGTGTAGTGCCCTTCTTTGCATTTCAGAGGAATTATTGGGCTCTTAAATTGGCTGTCAAATTTGCTGACTTGGTAACTGGTAACTGGCTGGCTTTCAAAATGTATATTAAAAGTCTTGCATTTCCCGGCTATTTCTTCAATAAATCTTTTTTTTTTTTTTTTTTTTTTTAGAACAATCTTTGCGATCTTACTTATAAACCTAAAGTCAACAGAAAAAAATTAAAAAATCTTATCAGCCACATTGTACATACTATTAAAGAAAATACATGCGTAGGCAGCAGGACCCAACAAAAAGGGCACTGAACTAAGAAACAGACGGCAAAATTCCCCATTTGCTTAAATAAGGTCAAGCTTTCAGCTCATTTTACTTCTAGCTATCACAGAACTCTGTAATCTCAAGTTCTCTCTCAACTGGTTTCAAAATGTATATATAATTATTATTTTATTTCCTTCTCTCCATAAAGAATTTTAACACTAATAAGTTAAATTAATTACAGCTAGATTCAAAGGTCCTACACCCATATTGAAGACTATACATATTCACAGATTCGAAGCTCTATTTAATTATACTTTAAATGTTGCATCCTGAATCACACGCCTTGATCTACCTCATGTAAAAGAATTAGGTTCCAGACAGACTCCAGGTTACAGCAGGAATGACAAGCTAAATAGCCTTTAAGTTAAATATACCTCATGGACTGAAGTTATAACTCATATTAGAAAGGCTGGATCACTTTTTATAACTAGCTGCTTATACAGTTTATTTTTATCTAGGTCTTTATGTTTTTATTTAATTTACATTATAGGGCTTTCACCTACTCAGCTGGCAATGTGTACTCTTTCATTTGAGATCCTAAAAGGTATGTAATGTAATCACAGCAACCGTAACTATGCCATGAGTTTTCTTTTGTCATGTTTAATAGACTGGTCATTCAGGCACCTACAAAAAACAGCTTGGCCAGAGGAACAGAGAAACTCAATAAACAAGTATCTTCTCTTCAAATATCAGATTCACAAAAGCATTTTTTCCTCCCTAATTATGCATGAAAAATCTGG
The DNA here is from genome assembly GCF_003259725.1 of Athene cunicularia. NCBI lineage: Eukaryota > Metazoa > Chordata > Aves > Strigiformes > Strigidae > Athene > Athene cunicularia. The sequence goes on from NW_020799109.1 coordinate 4,441,969, forward strand.
AAGAAATCTTCCAAGTGGAATATCTTTAGATATCACAGATTTTTGTTTTGTTACTAAACTTCACTTGTTGCTACGGAAGAACAGAGAAGAAAGATCAAAGGACTTCTAACTATTAGAAAACCAAAGGTGAGGGAGTTTTGATTTCTTTCTCATTCTTTAAAGATTTATCACTGAACTACAACAGTTGTTGGTTCACAGTTCTATGAAAAGAATGTGTGAAATGATGTGAGCCTGTTTTGCTATTTCATATTTAACTTCAAACAATAGCTCAATTCACTTTTTGATTAGCAACATGATCATGCATTCAACTAGCCTGTTTACAAATCCATATGCAATTCAAGTCCTCCGGACTAAAAAAGAAGAGCTAGTAGAAGGCATAAACGACCCAGACCATCTTCTGAACTGGCTGATAGACAATGGTATTTTTACCCCAGAAAAAAAGATAGTCATGAGTTTCTACAGGACACGAACAGAGAAGAATTCTCGAGTTCTAGACATGATAATTTCTCATGGTGAACGAGCCTGCAGGCTCTTTTTTTACCCATGTTTAAAGCAAGTGGAGCCAAAACTTTATAGCAAGATAAGAAAATATGTGAGTGAAGTAAATGAAAGCATTGGAGATGCTAGAAGACAACTGGTAGGATACTTACTGGAAAAAGACAAGGTTTGGTTTGAAAATAGCAGTGAATGGCACCAGGAAAAAAAAGAGAGTCCTAGAAGAAAGAAGAGAGAACGGACTAATAAGAAGAAAGGAAAAAACCCTCAACTTTCAAGGACAGCAAACCCAAGAAAAGACCATGCTGACGTTGGCATCTTTGATGCAGTTGCTAAAGGCTACCTTTCTGAGTTAGAGAAAACATGGAGAGATAATGATATCGATGCTCTAAACTCTTCCAGTGAGACACTGCTGCATGTTGCAACTGCTAACGGACATCTGAGGATAATGGAGTATTTGATTAGCAAAGGTGCAAAGATAGATGTGAAGGACAGGAAAGGAAGAACACCACTGCACAGGGCTGCTGAGAAAGGCCATGGTGACGCAGTGAAAGTGCTTCTCCAACGTGGTGCTTACATGTACAGTTTGGACACAGAAGGCAAGACACCCCTTCATTTGGCAGCACAGAATAACCACGTTCACATAGTGAGGATGCTCCTGAAAGAAGAGGCGAGAAGCTACAGGAACAAGCACAACTTTTTGCACATGGCAGCTCTTAAAGATGAGAGCAGTCTGGCAAAAATGCTTTTAAAGGCTGGGGCCTCCACTGAGGGAAAGGATGAAAGAGGACAGACTGCTCTCAGTTATGCTGTTTCTCAGGGGTCTGAAAATACTGCAAAAGTACTGCTAGAAGCTGGAGCCAGTGTTGATTCCAACATGGTCGAAAGAGCCTTCAACAGCAACCACCCCTCCATCTTCAAAATATTGCTAGAATATTCTAAAGATTTGCCATCTGACATAATGCAGTCAGCTCTTTTTAGAGCTGTACAGAAAAATCTGCATGGTATTGTAGCAGCTTTAATTGACAGAGGTGCAGATATAAATGCCTGCAATGAAATACAGTACACTCCTTTACTCCTGGCATGTGGCACAGGCAAAGTTGAATCAGCAGAAGTTCTAATCAAAAAGGGAGCAAACTTGGGAATAAAGACTCCTGCTTCCGACACAGCTTTGCATTTGGCAGTTCAAGCTGGGGCTGCTTCCCTCACAAATCTGCTTCTGCACAAAGGGATGGGAATTAACCTCAGGAACCAAGCTGATGAAACCCCGCTCCATGTTGCTGCACTTCATAATCAAGGAGCATTAGTTGGCCTTTTAGTTAATGCAGGGGCCAAAATTAATGCTGTCACTAAGGAGTGGGTTACTCCCCTGCATATTGCAAGTCAAAGAGGTCACACTGATGTTGCCCAACAGCTGCTACACCACAAAGCTGATGTTAGTGTTAAGGATAAGCAGTCAAAATCACCTTTACATTTTGCTGCTGAAAGGGGAGACAAAACAATGGTTGAGATTCTGCTGAACGCTAATGCTGACCCCAGCACACAAGACAAGGAGAAAAAGACTCCCCTGCACACTGCAGCTGTGAGAGGACATCTCGATATCATCAAAGTTCTGGTAGCTAAGAAAGGAAGATCTGGAGCTAAGGACATGGATGGATGTACTCCAATGCACTATGCAGCCATCAAAGGAAACACAGAGATCGTAAAAATTCTTCTCACATCAAGGAAAAATAAAAATATTGATGATAGAAACATTTGGAGAAAGACCACACTGCATATCGCCGCAGAACATGGACACAGCAACTTGATAAATCTATTACTGAGCCACGGGGCAGCTATTAACGCCTCAGACAGCAGCAAGGATACCCCACTGCATTGTGCGTGCAAGGCTGGACATTTTAATGCTGTCAATTCCCTTGTAAACTGGTCACAAGGAGAAAAAGCAAATTTACTAGCTGCTAATAGCCTCAAAAAGACCCCACTGCAAGTAGCAGAATCTAATAAAACAGAAAATCAGATTCAAATTGTAACACTTTTGAAAAAGAAAATGTTAATAACAAGATGAAGTTGTAAAGCAAAGCCTCATAAATTTAAACGCAGAATCCTCTTTTAACGCAATTTGGATAACGCTGTTGTCCAGTATGACTGAGAATTATGTTAGGGCTGGCAGAATTCAGTTAGCAATCAAAGATGGTGATGGAAAAAGAGGATCTTAAAGACACTGGTAAACTTCTAAGTATTGATTAGTCTCCTGCTTCTCTCAAATCCCATACTTGGAACCTATTTAAAAAGCACCAGTTTTAAACACATTGGGTATGACCTCCTCTACTATAAATCAAGACTGTAAAGAAAAAAAAGATAAAAAATAACTTTTCATATATCTGTGACTATTAGCCTCTATGGATAGCTCAGTTAAGCATTGTTTGGTAAAATCACATTTTTAAAAAGCCATCTGTTATGAATAACCAGGCATCTGTATCCTGAAGAATATAGAGCAGAGAGATGTTGGAGTAGATAACACCAGTTTTGTTTAATTTAGACAGACCTAACTGCAGGGTGATGCCAAAAGAGATTGCTCTGCCCTCCCTTCAGCCCAGCCACGCGTGCCTGCTCTAGGTTGTATGTGTGAGCTGATCCAACTCACTCCGCAGCTGTAACTTAACGAAGGGGAGAAGCAGGGTAGTAAAGAGCTGAAGAACACGGGCTGTCCTGAGGGTAACACACTTATCAGCTAGGTTTATGCTGATTCCAGTATTGCTCTCTGCGCTAACTGGAGATTAGAGGGCATCTCCTGGCAAATTGACTAGTGTGGGGTTATTCTACTCCAGATTTACTAGACCCCATGTAACAAATCCTATCAAGAGGCTTGGTATAAACCAACCAGAGGAGTACCGTGTGCCCAAAAATTTGGTGACACAACAATGTTGTTTTCAGGACACTATTATGTGCTACACTGACATTCAATATGGCACTGGACCCTCTTCAGACATTCATATATTATACATATTATATTCTAGATTAAACTTCTACAGTTATTCTTCTATCTTTCATTATACCATTGTCTAGATTTTGCATTTCTAAGTAGACATAATAAAAACAATCATATCTGCCGTTCATTAATTTCGTTTTCAAATCTGTTAGCACAAAGATGAAAGGCTCTGAATAAAAAAGCTGCAACAGAGTTTATTGGTTCAAAATGTCTGCACTGTCATCTCTTAAAATGTAAACACGTTATTGAGTCGGATGGTTCCCTGTGGTCATTTCCTATAGAATGATAATGAACTCCCACAGTTCTTCACACTCCACTATACGATTAGAAGCCCAATTATCGTGAAGGGCCAAATACTTCTCGGGAAATGAAGCACAGATTTAAGAACGTATAGGAATGAACGTGTGATTTTTTTTTTTAGCCGTATTACAGCCCTTTAACTTGACCCACACAGCATCTTGATGCTGTCATCTGGACGAGTGAAAAGACATGACCGAATGCTTCGAAGTACACAGAGAAAGGCCAGCAAAACCGACACCTGCAGCTCGATGCACCGAAACACTGTCCCTCTTCGGCCAGCACATCACACACCCTTCAAGAGGCCCGGGTTGACCCGGGGCTGCCCGCACACCGTCTCTGCAGCCTCAACCGAGGAAAGGCGAAACGCCAGGCGGGGTTCCCTCCACGCCGAGGGACGGCTCCCCCCTCGCAGCACTCCGGCCCCAGAGCGAGCGGCACAGCCCGGCGGAGGCCCCGGGGCGTGCGGCCTGGG
>NW_020799109.1:4446274-4467060 GCF_003259725.1 Athene cunicularia
AGTAAGGGCCGTGCTGCGCTGCGGGCTGGTTGCTCTGCCGCTCCGGGGAGCGCGTCTCTGCGCCCCCGCCCCGCAGCGTGAGGGTTTGCGTGAGGAGGGGAGCGTCGGCCGAGGCCCCCCCCCAACCCGATGCTGTCCCCGCGCTGCCGCTTGCTGAGGGGGCTGCTCCGTGCGGCCGCGCTCACCTGGGGCCCCCGGCGCCGCCGCTGCTTCCCGCCGCTGGGCGCCTCAGGGGAGAGACCTTGGAGTCTCATTGAGGGCCCAGGGCGGGACGCGCCAAGGCAGAGCATCATCGGGCCGGGCACTGCGAACGGGGCCTGTGGAATCCTCAGAGCGAGGTGAATGCAGAGCTGCTGTCATCGGATCCGGCAGGACGTGAACCAGGGTCGCCTGGCGCTGAGACTGCTAGGAGGCTCCTTTGAAATACATAGGCAGAAGATACTGTGTTACATAACTGTTAGTGAATGTGCTGAGGTGAACAGGTGCAGATAGTTGAACATAGAGAGGGTCAGAAAACTGATTCAACAAGTTCACAGGTACAAGTCATCTGTAAACAGATGCTGAAACGGTGGAAAAGGGATTGGCTGGATGGTCACACTCAGGGAGTTGCGGTCAATGCCTTGATGTCCAAGTGCAGAGCAGTGATGAGTGGTGTCCTCAGGGGTCGGTGTTGGGACTGGTGCTGTTTAACATCTTTGTTGGCAATGTGGACAGCAGGATTGAGTGCATCTTCAGCAAGTTCACCAACGACAGTGAGCTCTATGGTGCAGTTGACACGCTGGAGGGAAGGGATGTGCCATCCATAGGGTCCTGGACAGGCTGGAGAGGTGGGTCTGGGAAAACCTTATGAAGCTCGACAAAGCCAAGTTCAGGGTCCTGCATGTAGGTTGGGGCAATCCCAAAGACAAATCCAGGCTGGCTGAGGAGTGGATTGAGAGCAGCCCTGCGGAGAAGGACTTGGGGATGTTGGTTGACAAGAAACTCAGCATGAACCAGCAATGTGCACTCGCAGCCCAGAAAGCCACCCGTGTGCTGGGCTGCACCCAGAGCAGGGTGGGCAGCAGGGCGAGGGGGGGATTCTCCCCCTCTGATCTGTTCTTGTGAGACCCCCCTGCAGGGCTGGGTCCAGCTCTGGGGCACCAACAAGCAGAAGGACACGGACCTGCTCGAGCAGGGCCAGAGGAGGCCACAGAGATGCTGGGGGGGCTGGAGCAGCCCCTGTGAGGACAGGCTGGGAGAGTTGGGGGGTTCAGCTGGAGAAGAGAAGGCTCTGGGGAGACCTTAGAGCGGCCTCCCAGGGCTGAAAGGGGCTGCGGGAAAGGGGGGAGGGACTCTTGATCAGGGAATGTAGGGCTAGCATGAGGAGTAACAGTTTTAAACTGCAAGAGGGCAGATTTAGATCAGATGTAAGGCAGAAATTCTCCCCTGTGAGGGGGTGAGGCCCTGGCACAGGCTGCCCAGAGAAGCTGTGGCTGCCCCCTCCCTGGCAGTGTTTAAGGCCAGGTTGGACGGGGCTTTGGGCAACCTGGGCTAGTGGAAGGTGTCCCTGCCCATGGCAGGGGAGTGAACTGGATGATCTTTAAGGTCCCTTACAAACCATTCTGTGATTCTGTGAAGTGAACAAGCAGCAACTGTAACACTGCAAATCTAGCAGTTGCAGATGCTGGGAGAGTATGAGAGGATTGTACCAGAGATAGTGGCAGGGCTCACATGCTGTCTTAGAGTAGCACCTGCCACTGCTGGAGACAGACTACTGGGCAAAGGGGGCTGCTGATCTGCTCCATTTCTTGATATACTTCAAAGAAGCAGGAGTTGCATTGGTTTCTGGCTGTACATGGGGATTTATCCTTATCTATAAAGAGATAATTGAACTGCTGGCACAAAGCAGTTCTGAATAGTAGGTGAATTTAATTTAGTACATTGCAGAGGATATAGGGCTAATTAGTCTTTAGAATCCGAATGTTCTAGAAGCAGAGTTTTTTGAAAACAAGTAATTACTTGAATTATTGAGATTTTGTGCTGCACTGAAATAGAAGAAAGTTGATTGATGATGTTAATCAGTGATAGATTTCTGAAAGTGATAAATAGTTATTTACAGAAAAGATCAATCATAATCTGGATAAAGTCCGTAGGAGCACTAACAACCCAGTTTGACAGGATTCTGTTAAACCTCGTGTAAGTATGCACTTTCCTCAGGAGGAAAACAGATTTTTCTTTATGAGAGGGTGTTTTTTCCTTATTGGGGGAAAGATGTAGAAATGCTAAGTGGAGATATTACAACTCAGTGACACTTTTAACAAAAATAAAAGTTCTTTATTTGTCCATAAAATCCTGACTTCTTTCATTTCTGAATATTTTTCATGTGCTTTTAGTCATTCTAGCTGAGAATTTTTGCTATTTGGGGGTTTCACTAGTATTTCATACTGTCTGCAGTGACATAGGTGAGGAGTTGCTACTGAGATTGCTAAAAAAGATGACTGACTGAGGGGGATTTATGCTATGTCTGATGGTATGAGAGAGTAACATTGTATAATAATCTACAATATATGTTTTTATTTTTAGTGTCTAATTCAGTCATCTTCCATTAATGTTCCTTACTTGCCACACCATTATTTTAACTCTGACAGCATTCATTTTGTTTGAATGTGTTTGCCTTGTTTTGAACACTGGAATCTTTTTTCAGAGATCATGAGAACACAGCTTCAAGCTTGCTGCAGGATCACTATCTTGATTCATCTTGGAGAACTGATAACAGTCTCGTAAGTATATTTTCAATGAAAAGGTACTTTTAACAAGGTTATCAGAACTTCTGTTTTCTCTATTCTCTTCTGTCTGTGTACGTGTTCTTTTAGGTTTTTAATCCATCCTTTTTGATTACTTTTAAAAACATATATATTGATTCTTGATATTCAGCTAAAACTGTGACAGAATTCAAATATTAAAATGTATTGTTTGCAGCCATGGACGTTGGACAGCAGCATTAGTGAAGAAAACAGGGCTGTCATTGAGAAAATGCTGCTGGAAGAAGAGTATCCTTTCGCTGATTTGCTTGTATGTTTTTCTGCAGAACAACAGAAAACTTCCTGTTTCCAAAGGACCTGGATAAATCTTTTCTTAGGAAGGTGACTGAAGCACTGTCATCTTGTAGGTAGATTGCAGAAATCAGAGAGGACCTCTGAATTAATCAGCTAGGTACCTGCAACTTCTTCTGATGTTTCTGATTCTTCAGAAAATTACTCCAAAGCTTGCCTATTTAAGCCGGCACTGGCACCAAAAATAGCAGTATTCATCCCCACTTCAGCTGCTTGTTCAGTGCCACATCCAGCATTGGGCTGATGCAGCTGTTTGTGTGGCTTCATACCGAACCTGATCAAACAGCTGATCTGGCTAAAAATAGCTAGTTCTTTTTGCTGAATTGTTCTTCACTTGGGCTGGTTTACTGTCTGGTTTTGTCTGGCTACATTCATACTTCTGCCAGCATGCAGGATGAAAATGGGAAGGAACAGCTGCTGCTATTTTTGCTTTTTTTTTTTTTAAAGCAGTATTGGTTTAAATAGTCTTGCCACTAGTAGCATTTCTGGCATAAATTGACCTTAGACTAGACATTATAGCAGTAGTAATCATGGGTTAATTTATTTTCATGATCTTTTTGTAACTGAGTGGAGTAATATACAGTAATAGAGGAACAAGAAAATAAAGCAATGAAAGTTTTCCTAGTTAGAATTATGGAGGCTCAATCTGAAAATAGATAAGGTATCAGTATAATGAAAATTATTTTAGTGTGTTTTCTAAGTCAAAAAAGAAAAATGCTCTTGTAGAAACAGCATGCCTAGTTTGCTGCAAGTAAAATGAGCATGAGGGTTCAGAAGTCAAATGTCACTTTCTTATGCACTGAACTAGTAGGAGTGTGTGAAATTTTCAGTTTTGAAAGCAGTGCAGTATTTGTTTCTACAACTGAATAGTTATGAATCAGTCTAATTTATATGTTTATCAGAATTATCATGTGTACAAATATTTCTGATGCTTCAAAAACTTACTTAGTGACTATTTCAGATATTATTTATCTAATAAATCACTTTCTGAGAAAATATGGCTCAATCACAAGGAAGTGGAGAAAAGATCTATGAAAAGGTAAGCTGTGTGCTGGGAAGAATTCTCAGTTAGATGAGAAGAAATGCAAAGTCCTTCCAAAATAAAGTTATTTGTTGAGATAGGCAACAGCATTACAATTATTCACTTTTATTTTCACTTTGTTTTTTATTTGCAGCCCGCATAAGAAAACTGGAAAAGTCATGTATGTACATTTTAATCATTAAGTGTATTTTTAAGTGTGGCGTCTGATTTTTGTTAAGTTACTGGACACTTAGAAACAAAAAAAGTTACAGTTCCTTAGTTCTTTTTATTTGGCTGTACAAAATTATTTAAGAGACCTTTAAATGCAAAGAAATACTATTTTGTGTAATAATAGGCCTGTAGTAAAGTAGTTTGGGTTCTGTAGCACAGTGGTCCTTCTGAAAAAAACCCTCATTCATTCTAGTCGGCTTCCTTGCCTGAACTTTTCTGTTTGTTACTTCTGTGTGTTTCTGTACCATTAATTGTACCATAATTGTACCAATTCTGTACCATTAATTACTGGTGAATGTTGTCTTGTATTTTCCTTTGTGATGGAGAAGCTGACGTGATTCTCAATATTTTGCTTATCAGCCGCACTCATGTTTAAAACAATACCTTGAGTTTTACAGAAGATGAGGAGTAGTCCTCTGGTCAGAAGTAGCCTTCAGTTACTGGGATTTGAGAATATATATTTTTAAGCAAGCACTAACTTCTGTTTCCTATTTCTCTAGGGTGCGATCACCTACAAAATCAGCTAGCTACCCATTAAAGTGGACATCAGAAGAGAAAGAACTGTTTGAACAAGGACTGGTAAGTTTGTTTATATTTTTTTAATAGAAGTCATTGTTATCTTAAATAACAACAATAGTATTTATTAATTTTATATTCATCTGCTTCTTGGTTTGTACTTCTAATCTGTTAAAAATAATTACCTACTAAGAGTTTAATGATGAATCAGATTTATATTGATTAATCCCTCCAAATGGCTCTGTTTACCAGGTTTTGTTGATGTGAGGCTGATGACAATTTGAGATCACAAAATATCTCAACTATACAGCTTTATGAATTGTACAGTCATAATGCTGTAGGTAACTACAGGAACTTTAGTGCGTGCTTAAAGCAAATGAGCTAATAAAGTGAAATTCTTTCACTACTCTTGTAGGGTCTTTAGAGATGATATGGTGGTACACTGCTGAATGTAATAGGTTTTGCTTTGCCAAGTACAAATTCATTTCAGTAGGATTCCTCAGGTTAGTAGGCAGCATCATTTACAGTGTGCCTGAACTGGGTGAAGAGGATCCTCTGGTTAAGGGTAGCAATAACTTCATGTTAGTTTTCTTTTCAGTAGAATATGAGTAGTGAGGTTCTTTGACATAGACTTGCTGTACTGTTTGTGCATTTGTATTGAATAATTGAGTTTTTGAATTCTTTAGGCCCATGAAGGTCAACATCTGGAATGTATGAGTTTGGGTACCTTAAACGTGCTTTGTTGTACTAGGTGAAGTTTGGCCGCCGGTGGACAAAAATTGCCAAGTTGATTGGAAGTCGTACTGTTCTACAAGTGAAGAGCTATGCTCGGCAGTACTTTAAGAACAAGGTAAACAGAGTATCTCTGTAGTTAGCAGAAAGGCTGTTTGACAAGTATGCTGTTGTACATGTCAACTGATATTAATCTGTCTTTTCATGGTCCCGCTGTTAACATACTCGCTTCGTTCCCATATTCAGACAAGTGGAATATGCTTATTTGCAGATTGAAACATGAAGTCAGACCTGATTTCAAATTCCTAGAATGACTTCAGTTCTTTTATTGCTGATATAACTAAACAATAAATATAGTAGAATTGTAGTCTCTTACACAGTTGGTTCTTGGTCTGACAATACTTGTTTCCACTATACAGCTGCTTCAGCTCTGTGTTACAGTTTTAGTTTTAGCCTCATTTGAGACCTCAGGGGCATTTAAGAAGAAATTACTACTGTCTGGGTTTTGTGGTTTTGTTTTTGTTTTTTTAAACGGAAGTACTAATTTACACTTGGGCTAGAGGTATACATAGAATGCTACGTAAAAGCCAATTGCTACAGATTAAGATGTATTAAAAGGGTAAGATGAGGAAGAAACACTTCAGAATGTCTGCTGGTCAAGTAAGATACTTCTGACTGTTTGGGAGGCAGAGAAGATTGTTTTGTTTTTCCCTCCTAAAAGTATTTTATGTTCTCCCAAGGCAAAAAATGGTGATTCTGAAAAAGAAGAGCGAAGTCAGTGCGGCAGCAGTCTTCCCCTTGAAGATGGGATAAAGGTAGAAGCGTGGTCGTCTGGAAACTTGAGAGGACGTGCAGACCCCAATCTGAATGCAGTGAAAATTGAAAAGCTGTCAGATGATGAAGAAGTAGACATAACTGATGACATGGATGAGCTACTTTCTCCTGCCTTCCAGCAAGAAACTGGAAAATCTGTTATTTCAAAAAGTCCAGTTGAAGAAACAAAAGGAATGGAATGTGTGTTTTCATCTGCCAGACACAGTTCTGCAATTTCTTTACCTAAAGAAGATCCTCAACATACCAAGCAAGATACAGTGGATGCATTAGTATTTCCAGGTGTTGCAGCAACATGTTCTCAGCACCTGAACGGTGATAAATCTGTGAATTTAGATTACCAGCAATACAATAATTTCATTGAGAAAGCGGAACAAGGCCGAGTAGTCACCTCTCATGGTACGAGGCAAGGAACTGATCAGGAGCTTCCTGAGGAACAGAGAGACCTGGCTGATAACACATTGCTTTTTCCTTCTCTCTGCCAAGTGGATGAAGATCATCAGGAAGAAGCAGAGGAGCTTAAGCCACCTGATCAAGAAGTGGAGGTTGACAGAAGCACCATTCTGGAAGAAGAAAAGCAAGCCATTCCTGAATTTTTTGAAGGGCGCCAGGCCAAAACACCTGAGCGTTATTTGAAAATTAGGAATTATATTTTGGACCAATGGTAAGATGCATTAATTTCCTTTACCAAAATTATTAAGATGACTCATGTCCTGATTTGTTGTATTTAAGACCCTACTTAGTACTAATAGCTTGCTTTGAAAAGAGTAAAATTAATCTTATGGTAGCATTATAAAGATTACCAGTGAACAGCACTGATTATTAATGTTTTTTCTGCCTCTTCCCAGTTTTTGGTGTTTGTTTCTTTTTTTTTCCTGTCATTCTGGAAGCTAAGCAATGAAAATACTTTGGAGCATTCTGAAAATGAGAGTCCTGTATCAGTACAACCATTTTGGTTGCATTATTTTCTTCCAGTTTTTGTCATCTTATACGTAAGAATGTATATACAGTTTTAATAAACGGTTCCTCAAAATAACAAATTAATTCTGTAATAAGGTCTGTAGTACTGCCTTTATAGAAGGGCAGCTAGAAGAAATAGTCTGTTCTAGAGCAAATTATGTTGACCAAAAAAAACCCACTTCCAATTAAGAATCATTTTGGTGTAGTGCTTGTACACTTGAATATTTTATTCTTTGTCTCCAAAGAAACAGTTTAAGAAACCTTAGTGATTTATGGTCTCAGGCTGAATACATGGTTCTTCTGTTAGCAGTTTTGGTTTGTGTGCTTGTTGTGTTGCTTAGTCTGCTGTTGAGTAGTAATTGCCGAGTTTAACTGATCTCATTCAGTTGTCTTGTGTATTAACAGTTTATTCTAGTTGCAAAGAAGCTCTAAAATTCCATACCAGAGAAGTGGTGAACTGAAATGATTCAGTATCAGTTTAAGAGCAAGAATAAGTGCACAGAGAGTGAAAACAGGCCTATTTACTCCACCAGGGAAGCCTGTGATTATGTGAGCTATTTAGACTAATCCAATGCAGACATTCTTTTATCAGTTTAGCAGTATCGTAGTACTTCTGAGTAGTTTATTGCTTCCTGGCACCAGTCGTGTTGAAGAGTTGGGTTTTTATTTTTAACGCATGGCACCTAAATTTCACTCTGCATAAGTATGAATAACCCTAAAATAAACTGTGTTTTGTGAAATACGTATTTGTGCTATGATTGCCCTGCATAGTGGTGTGCAGTGTGTGCATCGTGGAGGCAAAAAACTTAAGTCACACAATTCCTTTCTCCTCCTGTGACTTGTTTCGCTGTCTGACAACGTGCTGTACTTTATTTTAGGGAGAGGTGTAAACCCAAATACCTGAATAAGACTTCAGTACGTCCAGGCCTGAAGAACTGTGGTGATGTTAACTGCATTGGACGGATCCACACATACCTGGAGTTAATAGGAGCGATTAACTTTGGCTGTGGTAAAGATATTTTTAGTGGAATCAATTCAGAACTTAAATTCTAGTCAGGACATGCTGAACACCTCTGTTGTTGACTCTCAGCCTTTCTTATTAAATGAAGGTTTTCCTGTGGAGGCTAAACATTAAGTTAGTAGGTGTGTATTTAAAAGAAAAATTGCAAGTTCACTTCACTGAAGCGTAGATGACTGCACTTAATCAGAATCAAGCATACATGTGGATAATCTTCCAACTTGTGTGTACTATTAATGGCCTAAATAGTAATTGTTGTTACATTTAAGTTCTGTGGAAGAGATTCTTTGTTTGGACTGTGCTCAGTATAGTCATGTTCCCACCTACATGCCTGTGGCCTGGTTTGGTATGAATGTTGAAGGACTTGACATGAGGTGTGCTGCTCCCACAGAAGAGTACCTGTTAAGCCTTGCTAGGAGGGACCTTCAGAGCAGATTGTCTCTCACAACCTTTGAAATTCTAGAGTAGTTTGTAACCTGCTTACAAGATTATCAATTTTGGGTTTTACACAAGACGTTTTCTTTTTTCTCCTCCCTCATGTTTACTGCACACCAGCTGGTGGGGAGGTTTTTTTTGTTTTGTGCTTTTCTGTGTGGCCAGTGTTGGGAGTTTTTTTCCTGATACCTGCTGTATCTGAAATGTTGCCCTCCCTCCACATAAGACAGAATTCAAGTTCCTGTTTCTTTTCCCATACTGGATTGTAACTATTTCCTAAACAAAAAAGCAATGTCTTCATCCTCAGGGCTAGTTTTTAAAAGATTTAGAATTAGGTGACATGTTAAAAATATACAGATTACTGTTGGTTTAATCTCTCTGGATTGATTTTGGTCCAAAGCTGAAGGACAGTCACTTAGGAGAGGAGGAATGCCCTGCAAATATATTTTGTCTGAAGTAAAGGTTATTAAAAATAAATTAACAGTAAGGAATTAAGTTTCTCTGTCTTAAAAATGCTGTGGTAGTGGGAGAGGGCTATAGAATCAGTCAATAGTATGACCATCGAGACGTGTCTTTTCACTGTGCCTCTTCTTGTTGTTTTTTAATTTATGGCATTTATGGTTCTCACTTACCTGTATCGTTCTTGGCTCTGTACCGGTAAGAAGTGGCCTCATGTGTGTCTCTTCTGTTCCCTGCAGAACAGGCTGTCTATAACCGACCCCAGCCCGCTGACAAAACACGGTCCCGAGAAGGCAAAGACACGGTGGAAGCCTACCAGCTGGCTCAGCGCTTGCAGTCCATGGTATGCTCTGGTGAGGGAGGTGGGGGCAGCAAAAGATATTCAGCATGGAAATGGTCGTTTCAATTTTCATTTTCCAGCCAGGGCATCTCAGGAAACTCCTCTTGTTCAGTTGGCAGTTTCGTCGGAAGGCCCTGGAGTTTGAGTGTCAGTCTGAGCGCAGGTTCTGCTCTCTTGACAGGGGTCTGCCCTAACTTCTGCTATCTTACACTGTTGATTTATGTCTGGGTACTTATCTACAGTTGTGTTTTAGTCTTTTCCCTGCAGCCCCAACCCCTTCCTCCCACCTCTCCATAACTTACTAGCCTGAATTCACCAGAAAATAGTAGAGTGTATCAGTAGCGTGTGATTAAGTTGCTTGCATATTCACTGTTAAGTGTAGTAGGTATGTGATATGGCTTACTGAGAGCCTTATGCACACCGTTAAGTACAGTAGTAACTCATAAAGTGTGAATTACAAACCCTTGCCAGATTTTCATGTCCACGTTTAATGTGGCATTTTTTAAGCACTTCACAGCAAAATAAATCAGTTGATGAGAGGAAAACTAAATCAATCCCACTAAAAAAAAATAAATTTGAAATATGAAGAACTGTAGCATATACTAGATGTAAAGATATTGGTTTTATAGCTTTTTGCATGTCTGAGCTATAATTCAGAGCTGGGTGCACTGTTGCTGTCAGTGATGTTGATGATCCGTGGAACATCAACCAGGTGATACGCTCTACAGCCTTAAAAACCAAAAACCTCACTGATGATATTTCATAATAGATTCTGAACTGCTTAATTCTACACAACTCCAGGGTGTTCTTTCTTTCCTGGAGAGGTGTTGTAGTGTCAGTAACATTCACGTGGCAGGAACCTTCAGGACAATGTTGTTGGGCTGATTCAGTGCAGTGAATGCAGCTTTTTCAGGAGTAAGATCCCTGACTCATGTTGATTTGCTTGTTGTAGCGTACAAGGCGGCGGCGAGTGCGAGACCCTTGGGGAAACTGGTGTGATGCCAAAGACTTGGAAGGACAGACGTTTGAGGTAACCCTTCTGTGTTTTAAAGTTTCCTTAAATAATTAATTCTTGCTAATTGCTAGCAGGTGGTGTTGCATCAAGTGTACAAGGGGAACAGTTGTGTAATGGGTACTTAACCTCTCTTTGTGGAAGCAATAATTTGAAAATAATGTAGCAGCTGTTACATCTTTATGCTGCTGATAAATACAACTGTACTTGGGTGTTTACAGTGGTGTGGGCACCAATTGCTCTACTTTGTTTCATGCCTATAAAGCTCTTTGTCTTGTCTTGTAGGAGACTTCATCACCCTTTGTTTTCACTTAACTCCCTTACTAAAGCTGACAGTGGGGGGTAGGAGAATAAGATGTAAATGTTATTTTTTCCAGTCCTATATGGTTTGTTTGTGCTTATAATGCAGGGGATAAAAGTTCCTAACATTAATTCCACTCCCAGCAATATCCCCAGAAATAGTGGTTTATGCAGTGCTTAGAAACAGTCATACAAGTTTAAATATTTTATAGAAGACTTGGAAAGAAAACACCTACTTGTCCATTCCTACAGTTTCAAAACATACAAAAAGAACTGTAAACATCCTATTTTTCTTGTACAGAAAGCCACTTAAATTTGCAGCCTTCAGTAATAAGTATCTGTAACAATTACTTCATAAAGTTATAATTTTTGAGTAACTGTTGTTAGTAATTCCAACACTTTCTGCAAAACACATATTTGGATGGAAATAAATTTTGGAAACGCTCATCCCTAAATAGGTGTCACGATAAATTCTGGCCACAGACTGTAATGGCAGTTTTTCTCCGTAGTTCTCCCATTTACGCATGGTTTGTGATATGGGCTGAGATTCTGCTGAATTTGCTTGACTTGGGGAATATAAGAATCCCCTCATCAGGCATCTTGGGCACCAGATCTGATTGTCATTGCTTTCACACTGCTTGGTTCTGCTATGGCTGTTGCCCTCTATCTTGAGTAGTCCTGTAACATGCACAAATTAATAGTACGTCTGGAGGACGCTCACGTCAACAATTTTATTCTGGGCTGGGTTTGGAATCGCTACTAAAAGAACACTTAAGACATTAAGTCATTTAATTTTTTACAATTTTTTTAGCATCTCTCTGCTGAAGAGTTAGCAAGAAGAAGAGAGGAAGAAAAACTGAAACCTGCAAAATCTTCTAAAGGTTCAAGACAAATAAAAAGGTATTACTTGACGTACATCGTGTTCAAGCATAGATCTAGAAATGAAACAAATGTCTTGTGTAGTGTCAGGCTGGAACACTGCAAATCATTTGCGTGTTACGGTCTGGAATAACATATATGTATTTCAGATGTTTCGTGTTGCAGTTCACGAGTGGGGTAGTGAAGTTTCTGTATTTGGTGGAAGTCATCCCAGTGTGGGATGAGAAAATCCAGTAAAGAAAACAAGGTTATACCTCCTCTGCCAAGGAGACAGAGGGGAAACTTGAAAAGTTTCCTGACTGTCCTACATCTTTAGAGAAATTTTCTTTCATTTTATAGTTCCTTTGATCCCTTTCAGCTGATACCATGCTGTTTATTCTCTGAAGAAAAACAGGTATGTACCTATGAGTGAATAATCAAGAATGCTTTATTACTTACATTATGTTTCTTATACTCATTATTATGTTTATCATTTCAGGAACCTTTTCAGGTGAAAGTGTCTTCCGAAGCACTTCTAATAATGGATTTGGTGAGGATTAAGTTTTATTTTTCAAAAAGCTATGATGTGCATGTTGTGCGGTTTTGGAGGGGATTTTTTGTTGTTTTGGTTTGGGTTTTTTTAATGGGCAACATAAGAAGATTGACAAATACAGTACTTAGGTCTAAATGGAAAGAAGTTAACCTAGAAGTGAGACTCTAATCTTAAATAAAGCCCATAAAGAGGATTTTTTTTTTTTAATATTGTGCTTAGTTTTTCTAGAAGGTAAATGGTTGTACACTAATAAGAGTGTTACTACTTAGTAGTCTTTGTCACATGCTAAATATAACTTCCCTAAGGCTACTTTCATAAACAGAATGGCATTTTGAAATCTTAGGGGTTCATTTTCTACTAGTCTGGGAATTTATTTTTTGTGTTTATAAAGCAATGTGTGGGGTTTTGCTAATAACAACAGGTTGTACCAAAATTGGTGCAGTTGTTCAGCACTGCTCAGGCTTCATGCATGAAGTGTTGTACAAACACACTGTATACCTGCGGGTGTATAATAAGCAAACATAATCTCTTCTGTTTGCTTTAAATTGAAACACTGGGTATTTGAGAATCTGCAGCTGTCCTAAGTTTTCTTTCTAAATGTCATTGAGGAGTTACTGGCTTCACAGCTACGAGTCTGTCATGTGCAGATCAAAACGAGGAGAAATTATACAACTGGAACTTTAATAATTGTTTAATATCATTTTAGCACTCTCATGTGTCTATGGCAGAAGTTATAGGGCTGCTAGGTGGAAGATACTCTGAAGCTGATAAAGTTGTAGAAGTAAGTGTTTGTCTTTTTACATTTTCTCTAAAACATTAGAACTGTTATGATAATACATATAATTTGAATAGATGTAAATGTTATTTCTGAAGGGCAACTACTTAAATATATTTAAGTTGAAGTTCATTACTGTAGTCTTGAAACATTAGAGTTATGCTTATGTGCAAGTGTTGGCCTGTCAACTCCCATTGTGAGGAAGATTTAGTACATGACTCTTAAAATTCTTTAGATTTTATTTAACTGATGGAGATTTCTTGCATTTATCCATCTGGAGACTTTTTTAACAGGTTTGTGCTGCGGAGCCGTGCAACAGCCTCAGCACAGGACTGCAGTGTGAGATGGATCCTGTATCTCAGACACAGGCCTCGGAAACGCTGGCTGCCAGGGGGTACCGGGTTATCGGGTGGTACCATTCCCACCCGGCCTTCGACCCCAACCCCTCCATCCGAGACATTGACACTCAAGCAAAATACCAGGTACTCGCTGCTCTGTACGTTCAAAATAAATAAATAGCAAAAAACCCAACCAAAACCCAAACAACCCTATAGCCTTCCTGACATTTACGGTGATATAACACATTACTGTTCTAATACATCTTCAAATCAGTTCATAAATTAACATAAAATCTGGTTGTTTTTTTTTTTTTTTAATTTCAGAATGCTGTTCTGAAAAAGGTGATATTTCTTGTATGTGGAATTTTTATGTGTGTCTTCATTTTTTTTAGAGTTATTTCTCCAGGGGTGGTGCCATGTTCATTGGAATGATTATAAGTCCTTACAACCGGAATAATCCTCTTCCATATTCTCAAATTACTTGTCTAGTAATTAGTGACGAGATCAGTGCGGATGGTTCCTACCGTAAGTACTGATATTTTATTCATTGTCTGAATTTTTCTTTTCCTTTTGTGGATACTAAGGGGAAAAATGTTGTCTGTTCTTGGAACTCGAGAAATAGATATTTATATTTTTATGTCAGTAACTTGTGCTGTACAAACCCAAGAATTTCACTTCAAGGGTAACCCTGCAAGTAGTTGGTGCTGTCGTGACGAGAACATACAGGTCTAACCAGATAGAAGATTGTGGGAAATACTAATACAGAAGAACAGTCTGTGAAAGAAATTAAAGGGTTGGGACAGGGGTCACTGATATTTACATACAGCATCCACACGAACAGCTGAGAAACTGCTACACATGTATTACTGATACTTTGCTGTGTTATAAAATTCTGAACAGATTCGCTGATCGAGAAGACAGAAGTATAATAGCAAAGAATTGGCCACTACAGTGGCCAAAAATCCTGATTTGAGTAACTTGGCATTCAGAAGGTCAAAGGATCAAACTTGCCAGCTGTCCAGGAAAACAGCAGCTATGAAAGATGAAACACTGTGCTGGCATGAATCCCAACCTAAAAGAACAAATTCTTGATTAAAAATGTCATTGGCATTTCATGAAAACGGGATGTTTTCCTTTCTTGAACAGTTAAGAACAGATCCTATAAAATGTATGGTATTTCAAGTGAAGATCAGATCTTCTGCTCGTTCCCTGGCATTAATTAGAGAATTCCCATGGTAACAGCGTATGGTTATGTTAGCTGCCTCTTCCCTCTCCTCCTCCCTTCCCCTGTGTAAGTCCTGATTTTTGCACCCAGACTCCAAGGTTTCCCGTTTTCTTGGCCAGGCAGTAGCAGAGGCCGTGGGAGCTGGCAGTTCCCCCTCTGTTTTTTCCTGTGGAAGTAAGCAGGGGGAGACCATCTGCCGGGAGACTTGCTTCACCGTCCTGGGGGAAGTGAAGTGGCGGCCACATCTGTGCAGTGATTCCTGTTTACCAAACGGATAGTACTGTCATTTTATCCTCATTTCCCATACATCCCACGCTTGGGGTGTGCACTTTCAAATACTTAGAAACTTTATCTGCCTTTAGAAATAGACATATTTTTTGGTCACATCTATCTTCTTTCTGAGAGGGCTCCCAAAATCAACTTTTTATAAAATGGTATCTCCTATATTTCATCCTGTTTTCCTCTGTGGAAAAGTTATACCATGGCAGCGCTACAGTACTGTGCAAATGAAGAAAAATTTCCTGTGAGCCATAAATATTTCTATAGATCAATTCTTACTCTTGGAAATGTGTTCTGCACTGAACACTTCTCACACTCAAGATGTGTTTAAAGAGCAAATTGTGTTTATTGCTTTTCACTTAATCTGAGGTCTAGCTGGAAGGCACGTCTTTCATCTCATTAAATTCTTATCATCTTGGAAAGGCGCTTTTTTTTTTTTTAATGACTTTCTGATTTTTGGTAAGTGAATTCTGTTCTGCAAGTAATTTTCTGGTGTTCCTTTAGAATACTTTATAAATTCCCTAACCCTACCTGCAGTAAACTAGAATTTCTTCCTTTGGGAGCAAAATTCCTCTGAAATCCAGAACAATAGTCAGCCAGTTCATACCTAATAAACAAAACATTTTTTATTCACTGAATAACCCCATTGATTTTAGAGAGACTACGAAAGTGGTACTAGGTTATAGAAACTTAATTCGTTTTGCCATTTTTCTGCTATTTTGTAGATTTTTGTGTGCTTCCTATCAGCATGAGGAATTGGCGAGGGCAGGCAGGAGAAAAGGTTTGCTCCCTACTCCCACCAAAATTAAATTTGGAATCCAACTTTGACTTTAACCTCCTTAATGTTGGCAAGGAACAGGACTGCAAGCTCCAGCAGTCAGTAATAAATTATGAACAGTTATGGGGAAGTAAGAGATTGCACCTGAAGCTAAAAAAGAAGAAAAAAAGTTGAGTGTACTAAGAACACTGAATAATGATGTTCCACTGATTACAGGCCTGCCCTACAAATTTGAAGTACAGCAGATGTTGGAGGAACCTCAGTGGGAGTTAATATTTGAAAAAACAAGATGGATAATTGAAAAATACAGATTCTGCCATAGGTATGTTTCTACTTTACTATAAAGAATCACTGATGTTTCAATAAAGACGTGTGTCTGCTTTCTGCAGCACTGCTATTTGTTTTTCTCTCAACAGCAGTGTCCCCATGGATAAAATTTTTCATAGAGATTCTGACCTGACTTGTTTGCAGAAAGTAAGTTGTTTTTTTTTCTTTTAGCTTTTTAAATTTTGTTTCATATCATCAGAAGTCACCTGAACTTAATATATTTACGTATCAGATGTAAACTAATCACAGTAAATGCGCTTTGTGGTGCAGCTTATTTACTTACAAATTTTGACAATTTTGGATTGCGTTTGTAAGTAAATAAGGATTCTGAGTAAATAAGGATACTCATTTGTGAGAGTTGGGGATGAGAGTTACCTGCAGACTCCAGGTTTTAACCTCAGTTTGGAGCAGAATGAATGGTGAATGAATCGCGTCTTTCAGCTTTCAGTGTCGAGAGCTGCATGTGTTTCAAGAGCAGATTTGCACTTCCTAATCCTTTGTTCCATCTCTAAAGTAGTGCTGTGCCATGTTTGTCACGCATAAGTGAGAACTTTAATTTTCCAGTCAGAGTAGTCATTGCTCTGAAGTTCTAAATAACTACAGCTGTAACATTAATTGCACGAACAAGACAGAAAATGTGCCCAAAGCAAAAGGCATAAAGAGAAAACATGTACACAGTGATTACCCACATCTGATTTTTTTTTTCTCTCTCTCAACATGACTTTGCTTATGAACAGCTTCAATCTAAAATTGAGTTGGTAGAATACTCTTGACTTGAGCTGTTGGTGTAATTGGTTTTAAAGAATTGGTTTTAAATCACCCATGTGTTCCTGTGTGACTATTCCTTTCTGAAATTTATATTGTGCAGTTGAACACTTTCTGTAGTGTGAATCCTAAATAAATAAATAAAAATTCCTTTGGAATACTCATCAGGTAGATGGGGGAAAAAATAAACTCAACAAAAATGACAATTTAGAAAAAAAATCTCTTTTTCTTTTGACTAGCTTTTGGAGTGCATGAGGAAGACTTTGGGCAAGGTAACAAACTGCTTCATTGCTGAAGAGTTCTTGACTCAGATAGAAAACTTATTCCTTTCCACGTACAAGAGTGAGAAAAAGAGTAATGCCGAAGAAAAGGAGAATGAATGTGCAAATGAATTACCAATGTGACGGCTTTAACTAAACAAAACTTACAGAACTTTGGTTTTATTTTTTCATTTTCTTCTCTTCCTCCCCGTTATGTCTATTCTTTCAGGTTTATTACCCATTTTAATAGTAACTGTTACAGAATCTGGTGTCATCTTACTGTTACGGTTTAAACATACTTTGAAAAACTCCTGATGTGTGTGACCTGACTACATGAGGAACACTTAATGCTAACATTTAGTAAAAAACGAGTGCCACAGAGTTAGCTGACTGACCAACAGCCTGCCCGTTGGGAAGGAGGAACAACCTGGCAAGAATAGTGTGCTTCAGTCTTCAAGGATGGTTTGTCCTCTCTCAAGTCTTTCAGTTTGGGCATTTTCTCTTATTATTTATCTACAGGTACACATCTAACTTGGAATTAATTTTTTCCTTAATACTTTAGTGATTGTAAGTTTGAAGGCATTCACAAAGCAAAACTTAACTGCAATGAAAATTTTGTAGCTCACTGATTTCAAACTTTCCTGGTATCCGGTCTGAAGTTTTAGTCAGTTGTAATTTAACACATGATCTGATTTATTTCCCCCCCCCTCCTTGATCCCTATGATGAAGTAGTTTTTTGGCACATTCTTTGCCATCTTGCTTTTATACTGGGGAGGAAAAGCTGGCAAGTTTTCATGACTTCTCAGTAGTGGTTGTGCTTGTTTCCAGTGGAAATGATAACTCCTGTCTTATTACAGGTTGCAGTCTTTCTGGTCTTCCATTCTGTGGGGAGATACTATGTTGTTCTGCCAGATCATTGTGATTTGTCTGCTTTTAATTGCCACTGTTTCCTGTGGAAACAAGAGCTCTTGATTGACAGCAAACGGAGTGCAACAAGCAGAAAAGTATTTGTCTCTAAAGAAAAAAACCCACCAACTTTTATATTCAGAGTCTTCTCTATAATGAGCAGTTCAGTAAGAAAACAGAGTTTTGTATCAGTTCTTCAGTTATAACTTCATACAAGTATATATTCAGATATAGACAGATGGATCATGATTGAAAAGTTTCTGGATTGCAACTTGGAAATGTTTCTTGAGCTATATCACTGTGAATCTTTATAGAAAAAATGTGCTTTAAATTTGCTTTCTAAATCATAAGAAAACAACTTTGTGTACAGTTATTACTATTTACACAGATTTATCTTGGGCGAAGTTTCGCAAAGAGATCTAAAATATATTTGAAAACATGAAGCAAGCAAAACCTTGAGTTTATATCTAGAGGGGTGACAATGAACTCAGTTCTTATTTTAAAAAAAAAAATGTGTGTATATATCTAGTTCTACATAACATAAATGGAATTTTAAGATTTTCTATGTTTACATTTTTAACTTTGGCTTTTCATTTGTATAAAGAGTTTGAAAAGCTTTAAAATTATAGAGGTGCATCCCAAGGAGGGAACTCCTTTACAGAGTTAACATCAGGTTTTTTTAATCATGCCTCATAAAACGTTCGTCTCTTTCTGTTACTAAGTGGAAGGTGCAGAACCTGATCGTATGAAAACGTGAGCCCTTGATACTCGGTGACTCTCCCAGTGCAGATGCAAGAACTATGGACTTAAAAATACTGGTGAATGTTCTACCCTCTCTCCTCTGTTCAGATCTGCTGGTGCGCAGCTTTAGATCCCACTATGTGTAATTTACAAACTTGGTGTATCCAGCTGTATAAGGCATGTTGACTCAGTCTGCATATATTCTAAAATGTCATCTTTGGGACTTCCTAATTAAAAATATTGCATGGCTGTCTGTATTTCTAGTTTAAACTATGCTCTGGTGAGAAAGCATTCCCTCCCCACTTACTTGTGGAGTACTCTGCATTGTAAGGTATTCTGCTCATAGGTTACTCTCTAGAAAACCCACACAATATCAGTGTATGTACTAAAAGCTGTAATTAGTTCTGATTTGTAGGAAGAGAATTTTGAGCCTCTTGTGTAACAGCACTGTGAAGTAGATCATGTTTGTTGTCCACATAGAGTCTATTTCCAGCCATTCAAGGGTGAGTGTCAGCATCACCCGAGTAGTGGTAACAACGTCCTTGGCTGCTTCTCTGTTTAACGATTAAAATGAGTTAAAGAAATACAGTTGTATTAATTGGATTTAACAGTGATGTTACATTAGAAAAGTCTTGAGTAAAACATATTTTTGAAGCAGTTTGTCTCATGTAAAGAGGAGACGGTGCAGTATTGAGGCTTTGATATGAGCAAAGCCTCCAGATGTTCTCAAGAGTTGGTTAGCAGGGTGCTGTGGGAGGGAATACAACTGCTAGTACCATCCTAATCCAGTATTATTGCACGATACTGTATCTGAATTGGAAATACCACCTTTGTGATGCTAAGTAATATTTTGTTGGCAGGAGCCGTGGTGAGAAAATAACTAACCTACTTTTCATAATTTGTGTGGCTAATAATATGAGTTGGGAAGTTGCATGCTTCTACGATAAAAATCTGTTTTACTAATACTACTCGTTCTGCTACCAAGCACATATAAGGCATTAAATATTTTTATTCGAAAGCTTCTTTTTTTTTTTTTTTTTTCCCCCAGTACTTTGGCAGGCTATTTATAATGTAGAAGGAGTCAATGTCTTCTGACATTGTCTCACAGGATGAAGACAAAGCTGGCTGTTACACCACTACACCGACATCAACAACTTTATTACTTCATTTTGCCAGAAAACTTCTGTTTCATAGAAGTGGAAGACCTCACCGTAAATAACCCCGTATCTGGAGGTTGTCAGCCAGTTAGATTTCCCTTAATAGTTTCTAAACTGTCATGAGCATTTTGGTTGCATGTTCAGAGTCACACACTAGACAACCATTTCTGCATGGCCAGGGTCAGGAGATGGCTGACAGCAGACAGAAAGAGGGGAAAAAACAGTACTGAAAAGATAGTTAAAGACTCACAGTTGGAGTTGGAGGAGAAAAAATCTTTTAATAGGATAACATCAAACTAACTTGGCAAGAATGGATACAAAATAGACACCAGTTTAAGTAATACAATGGAAATACTTAGCAATACTAAAAAACACTGGGCTAAGGATTAAATCCAGGAAAAAAATGAACAAATGTAACTAAAACAGCATTTAACACCTACAGTAACAAATATTACTTCACAAACATATTCTCTACTGAAGGCAGAGTTTCAGATATGAGACTAAACCAAGTCTCACATCTAGTCCAATAGTTAGTCTCAACATAAAAATAGGCACATGTTAGGAACTAAAATCTGAATTGTGTCTATATCTGGGGTAGACAGATACTGATAATTAAGTAATAGATGACGTGTTTCTAAAGATATTTTAGTTAATATGCATTCTTTCCCTTTGGCTGTATCTGACAGAAATAACAGGTTTTCTAAACATGCACAGAAGACACTAAATAAAACAACCTCCCAAGTTATTAAGAGTGTTTCTCCAAAACACAGATCAAGATAGCATGAAGTATAAAAGCCAGACGCTAGTAGAAGCATAAAGATAGGTCATGACTGCCACAGTACCATTTTCCTCTCCAGAGTTTGAACACTGCAACTTT
>NW_020799109.1:4467110-4479183 GCF_003259725.1 Athene cunicularia
CCCACAGAGCCCGCGCGGGGGAAGTAGCTGGTTGTTAACATCCCAGTGAACATTGTAATCATATTTGATACTGAACAAAGTATTTAATGGCCTAGATAAAAGCATTCTGGTTGTTTAATTGGAAATGGCTTGCTGTTTTACATAGACCTAGTGCCCTATTTTTATGAGATTTAGAATTGTGCCGAGAAATTGTTTCCATGGAAGCGGAGATCACCAAAGAAATAATGCACTCCCCATTTCCTACAGGATTATTTCTTTTACAGCCTGCTGTTCTAAATAATTAACTCTTGTAGTGCCATTACAGCTTAGTATGGATTAAAGGAAATAATACTTCTGATTTTTTAGTGTCAGAGGCAGGTATTATATAGAGAAACATATTTAGAATTACTTTCGTCATTAAAATAAATCTGCTCTCCCAGAGGGGAAAATCCACCAGTACAAAAAAAATCAATAGAAATGTGCACTTTTAATTTGACAATTTATGCAGCTCTGTCAGGGAAACTTAAAATTATTCCTCCTTTGCCCTTCTCTGGTCACTGTTCTACACTTTTTGCTTGGTAATGGGTGTGTTTTAAAATTCACTGTGCTTCTGCCTGCCTTTGAGGGAAGAGACAACAAAGGTAACTTTTAATTAAGGTAACAGCACTGAGAATCTCCTTTACACCAGTAGGAAAATCTCCTTTAGTTACCTATGGGTTTTCTTCCATATATTAATTTTGACAAACCCCTTTTTCTCTACTTCACTGCAAGTGTCTGTAAGAAGGAGAAACTGTCAAATGATAATAAGAGGCTGAGACCAAGCCTGAACAGCTGTAAACATCACACAGGCAATGGACTATTTACTAAAAAGTCCTGTTACTGCCTGTCCATGTGGGGCTTTCTCAGCACACAGGCAGCACAGCTCTTGGATGTAGAGAAATTGCAATCGCTTCCCTGAAGCCAGATGGGAGCTGTAAGT
This sequence comes from Athene cunicularia, assembly GCF_003259725.1. Taxonomy (NCBI): domain Eukaryota; kingdom Metazoa; phylum Chordata; class Aves; order Strigiformes; family Strigidae; genus Athene; species Athene cunicularia. The sequence goes on from NW_020799109.1 coordinate 4,468,069, forward strand.
TTACAGCAGTTGAGGCTCTGTCCTCTAGAGAAAAGATAAAACCTACTCTCTCTAAAGCTCATAATGTGAACTAAAGTAAAGACAAGATATGAGCATGTAGGTGACAGCTAAATGGATTTTGACTTGGATGGAGAGATGTGAAATTTAAAAAAAAAATATTATTAGAGGCAAATGATTTAGAAATTAAAAATGGGAAAAGAGTTACTAAACTATTATCAAAGAATCATGAATGTGACAACTTGAAATACCTAGCAATTTTAATAATAATTTTGGCTATAGATCTCAATTATTTTCTAAGAAAGGTAACTACTATTAGCTTTATTGGAAGGAAGGGGAAATGCAGAGAGGTTGATAATGTGCTATAAAGCAGCCAGGATTAATTTAAAGAACTTGTCTCATCTTTGCTCCCTCAAGTAGCATGTGTTTCTGTGGCTTATTTAGAGACAGGTCGAGCTGCAAAGTCCAAATCCAGACTGTGCCATTCTCTCATGGCAGAGGGTATTTAGACCTGGAGCTCTTAGTTTTAAACCTAGACTGTGTTACAAATACTCCCTGGCAGGCAGGGTCATGTCCCACACCACACGTAGCCCAGCTTGCACTGACCTGAAGCAGGGCAGGCCCTCAGGAAAGCAGCAGCACAGGTAAAGGAGCCAACTGCAAGGCAGGGTACAAGTTGCCTGGAACGGAGAATGGCCTATACACTCTTCTGTGGTCGTTACTGGTCCCAAAATAATGATTTATAAAGTGTCTGACAGTGTTTGACAAATCAGATGAATGGGACTTGCTTAATGCAAACTGGAAAATATCTTTCAGCTGCTGCCAAAGCACGTGGAAACGGTAACTCATGCTTTGTAGATCATTAGGACACTTGGGAGCTACTGGAGTGTACTGTGAAAGGCATTACTCAAAGTTCAGATTGAAAAATTTCTTCAGAAACGGCTAACAACTTTGTAAGGGTAATGCAAGCATGAAAATCATCATTCCTAGTACTGCCTTGGGATGAGCGTGTGCCAAAGGAAAGCGGGGAGAGAGGCTTTCTGTGCTGGAAGTGCGACTGCGCTCCTGGGCCCTGTAAGTAGGAAAGCAACCGTCACACTGATGAACAGTCATTCCTCCTGAATTGGCAGCTACTCCAGGCTGTGTACATAAAGCTCCAAAAGGCTTTATTTTATAAATACATGAAAGTAGAAAAGAGGAAGTCCATGGCTGATAAGAAGCTAGGCCGAGGAATGGTACTGAAAGTGTGTGATGCAGGAAAAACCATGATGGAAGTGGATTGGAAGTAAGATTTCTTCTGACAGAATTAGGAGAAATTCCTTATATGTGCATTTACATAGTCTATAAAAAGTCTAAAGAAGGACAAGGGCAAGCTGCTGATGCTTTAATGCATCGGGGAAGCCCAAGGTGGGAGCTATGCTGCAGGTTGGCTTTTGTCTCTTCCCTGTTGTAGCCTCCTCAGGCAGGAGGGCTGGTGGGCAGCTGGAGGCAGGCAGCGGTGCCACTCCCAGGCTGGTAACAGATGAAGCTTCAGCGTGTTTCCTTCTCTAGGATTTGGGCAGGGGATGCCAGTTGTTTGGGAAGGAGAACCTGTTTGGTGGGTCCGATTTGAATCTCCACCAAGGGAGCAGCACAACAGTGTGTAGAAAGGAGTAGACTTGGTGAATGATTTAAAGCTTCGGATCCTGCCTGCTGTCACTGGGGACCTGACCCACACTCTTCACCTGCAACATGGAGCTTCTGCTCAGGCTTTGCCTGGCTTTGATTCTGGTGGGAGCTTCATCAGCGCTGAACAACTGTACCTGTGCAACCAACAAGTGGACAGTGTGTGCCCAGGGTGGATCTGGGAACTGCACCTGCACGCTGGTAGGTTCAAATCACAAAGTAAACTGCTCAACGCTGACTTCGAAGTGCTTGCTGATGCAGGCCGAAATGGTGCTCCTGAAGGAGAAGCACTTCTGGGGCCATCCCTGGGAGCTGTTAGATAACGATGGCATTTACAATCCAGACTGTGAGGACAGTGGTATGTTCAAAGCCAGGCAGTGCAATCACACCAACACCTGCTGGTGCGTGAACACTGCTGGAGTAAGAAGAACTGAAAAGGGTGACAAAAGCTTGAACTGCGGTGAAGTGGTTAGAACAAGCTGGATCTACATTGAACTGAAGCACAAAAAAAGGCCCAGTACCTTCAGTGGTTCCGACATAGCAAATGCCCTCAAACATGTGTTGGAGAGCCGATACCAGCTGCGCTCCAAGTACATTGCAGCCATTAAGTATAATTTCCCTTTTATCCAGATCCGCCTGAACCAGAAACAGAAATCAAGATGTGATGTAGATATAGCTGATGTAGCCTATTACTTTGAAAAAGATATAAAAAACAACTCGATATTTCATTCTAACAGTACATTACCTGTCTCTGTCAATGGACATGCTCTGGATGTTGAAGAACTACAGATTTACTATGTTGATGAAAAGCCACCTGTGTTTTGCATGAGACAACTGCTTCCCGATGTCAGTACTATGCTGACAGTGGTGACCCTGACAGCTGGCTGTGGCATCGCTGGGCTGCTTATTCTGAGGTGGCTGCGGACAAGAAAATGCAAGAAAACCGAGATGACAGAAATGGATGAAATAAGAGCACCAAGCTTACAACTGTCCTGATCTGGAAAAAGAAAGGAAGCAACAGGAAGGAAAAAAAACACCAAACAAACAAACAAAATATAAATAGCAAACAGGCTCAGTGTACGTGGAGAGGTTTTTTTCCTTTCTACAGGAATTTGTACAGTGATTGTTCTAAGTTATCCTAGTTTAGTAAGAATGACATTTTTGTTTGGGGTATAAACTAATTTGAGAGTCAGTTACCTAAATATTTTAAATGAGTCCCAATTTAGAGGCTAAGAAAACTGTTACAGCTGTATATTTAGCATAATGTAGAATAGTTTCACTAGTACTGCAGGGCTGGCTTAGCTTGCTTAAATACTGAGTGGTTCTTGGATATATCTACTTAGTGACATTAAAATATTTGCCTTGGCATAATTGGGTTAAGTATCTGCTTTTCTGTTGGTAAAGACTTTTTAAAAATGTAGGGTTGGTTGGTTGGTTGTGGGGTTTTTTAAAAGTCGCTGGAACTTTTTTATCAACAAATAATTTCATCAATATTACTAAATAACCAAATAAGGATTTGATAAGATATTCTACAGCACCAGAGGCTTTTATCCAGAGCCATTTGTTAGGAAACATTCCTGCAGTCACTTCCAGGTGGGGAGATCCCAAGTTTCTGAATTTGTATTCAGGCAGCACAGTGAGCTATTCCCACTTGTGCTCTTTAACAAGGGTCTGACACTCCGAGTCAGCAAAGATCCCTTGATCCCAGTGCAAGTGTACGCTAACCTTGGTGTTCTGCCCAAATTCAAACTCTGGTAATAGCTTTCTGTCTACCTAAATTCCCCTTGCAATTTTAATGGGAGGAGATATTTTTCAGTGTTGTACAGCTTCACAGAACTACTACACAATGCTTCAGGACAAGCTGAAAAAGAGCTTTATTCTAGGAGGGCTGCAGGGGGAATTTAAGAGTAGAGTGTAATTACTGAAGTTGGAATTTGGCCAAGACACTAGAACTGGACTTCTTCGCTACTTACTCATCTGCTGCATTCCTTGTTTGGGAGGTCATATCCACCGTGAAAGACATTTTAGAGAAAATAATTCTAGTTGTTAAATATTGTTGGCAGTTATATTCTCCATGCTGCATACAGATGTCTGAAGTCCCATCAGTCTAATCTGCTTACATTCCAAATGAGACCCCTACACCTAGGCACTGCAGCAGGGTCAGCTCTTTTCTTCTGTTAATTAGTTTCAACATCACTAGTTTGTAATTCTAATAACAGTCAGTAATGCACTACTTCTAGGGCAAACTATTAAATATGCATCCCTGATTCTACTGAACGAATAGGATACCAAGAAAAAAAAGTGAAGATGCTTTGATTCTGTTTCTGCCTTTGTTTATACCCAAGAGGAAGAGAGTTGTTTGGAGGGGGGTGGTGGGTGGTGGTGGTGGTGTTTAATATTTTTTGGCTAAACAAACACCATTTCCATTTAACCTCATTCTTACTCACTTCCCTGCTGGAAAAAAAAATGGGCTTTGGATACATAGAATGGGGTGGATGCATCATGTTTCCCCAAAATAAGATTTTTTTGCAATTGCATCAGCAGTATTAGCACATTCAAAAAGTTTTGGAGCAGGGTCTATAATTTATTGTGTGCCTTACAGCAACACCTCCAAGCTGGTTGTTCTTCAGTCAAGTGTGTACATTAGTACTGACAGAAGATGAAGTGAGAATTTAATATCTAGGCTGAATTTTCCCCAAGTCCTAGGAAAATTCAGAACTTAGCCTAATTCCACACACTTCTGCAATTAGGCTTTTATAATATGGATTACATTAAAAATCTGGAGGCAAGTAGCCCTCAGTGCTCAAGAAAGGTAGGATAAGAAAAAATTTTCCAAGTACATTCCTTAGCCACTTTCTTAACTTACACAGAGCTGATAAAAGCTGCATGTTTCAGAGGATGGTGCTGACCTTCCATTAGAGAAGATCCTGAGATGTGGAGAGTTTTCTTGGGATCTACTGTGGCTTTCAACATTCTTTTAAAATCACTGCACTCATCTCATTTCTGTCATAAGAAAAAGATATTTTCAAGTTGAATGATAATGTTTTATATTAAAATATAATATAAACAAGTAGGCATAATTTTGATTAGGGGAGGTAAAAGTGACTAATTGTTGAAACAATCTCAACAGGTAACAGTTTCAGCATATTTTTTTGGCTCTTGTTTCTCTTTGTAGAAGCTGAGATTGAGAAGAGAGGCTGATGTGATGCCATTCTTATTTTTATGAATCATTAAAGGACTGCCCCCTGAAAATGATGCTTTGTGGTCAGTTATTTCCTTACTAGTCGTCAAGCACCAGTAGATGACATGCTGCTAGGGGACTGGAAACGCACGATGGTCATTTAATAGGAGTGATAAGGTATGTGTCTGCAATTAATCAAAAGAATGGGAAGATTAATTGCTGTGCAGAGCTCTCTTTGGACTAGATCATTCTACTTGAATAAAGCTATGTAAAGCTACTGTGGGATCTGGACTTTAATAAACCAAACAACCCATTGCTCTTGCTAAGTACTCATTTCTTTCCTGCTGCTCCAGTCATACCACCTCTCAGGCTGTATATTAATTTTCTTTTCACATGGTAGATCGAGTATTTTACTGTAACAGTCTATGATGTACAGGTTCTTTGACTTTCTGCCCACTGCTGATGCTCTTACTGAAAAGGAGAAAATGAAGTCATTGACAGCTTTAAATTTTCCAGAATGAAAATGCTTTTTATTTTTCTAAGTTAGAAATTTTTAACTCTGAAATTTTTAGTTATCCTTTTCCTGATTACATCATCCTGTTTTAATGACAGGTTTGCTGGTTGCATTTAAGTAGGCTTGATGTTCTTTGCAGCGGGTTCTGTGGGTACAGCCAGCACAGTGATAGTGGTGGTGGCACTGGCTGACAGCTTTCAAGCAGTACCCTGAACGATGTGATTAACATCAATCTTGTATCAGTTTCTGCTCAGGCAGAAATGTATTCAGGGGGCTGTTTTGTTTTGGAATGCTGTTTTAATACTCTGTAGATATAAATACATACATATTTATACATATTTATGCATCCATCCATGGGTTTGTGCTATTAATGTTGGATTATGTAACAGAGGGTATGCTTGCTTTAACGATGGTAGAGCTGTCTGTTGCATAAATTATGTTCTGCAATGCCAGCTCATGAAGGGCTGCCTCAAAAACCTCAAAACAACCCCTGGCAGAGAAAAAAATCCGATCTCTGTGCTACGACTCTGAAGAGGATAGCAGTGCCCTTTCTGTACAGCACGACTATCTTTGTGCAACTGCACAAAGCAAGTCTTGGCCTTTGCTTTTAACTTACAGGTAAAACTTTTTTAACCACTCAAGATCTGAGGGCAGTGCCAGAAGCAATGCCAGCACTACAGCAAGGAAATGAAAGATAAGGATTCATGGAAGGATTAAAACCCTCTTAAACTCTGTTCCCTCTATTCCCCTTGGTAAAATCCATGCCTGCTTAAACATGCAAGTATGTATTCTTGAATGCAGTGACATAAAATCCCTGCATTAGTTTACAAATGACAGGGGGGTGTGTGTGTGTACACACATGTCCATTCCCACACCTATACTTAAAGACACACACATCACTATTTATGTTAGAGCCTGCAAGCCCTAGGGAGAGCTTTGTGGCAGCAGATCCTACGCTGCATTCAGCCAGCCTGCAGCCTGCTTGAGCTCTTATCAGTGGTAAAATAGCACAAACCTGCTGCTGTTTTGGAACAACAAAGAATCCTCTTCTTGTCCCATCTCCCCCCCGATTAAGCATAATCTCTTTATGGATGTTTAGACTGGGACTATGGCCAGATTAGGTTCACAATGTGAAACAAACGCCTGCCACATAAATGCACCCATCCTCTCTCTTCTTGTTTAGATGGCAAAAACCCCCAGCAGGTTTGTGATATGAAGCACTTAAGGACAACTAGAGACAAGTTCCCCACAATAGTACTTAAAATGTTTAAAATGTGGGGACTCGCCTTACAAAACCCAAACCCATTTCTACTGCTTGCATATTGAAACCTTTTTCGGAGAATAATTATAACAAATTGGCCTTTCCTCCACGTCTCCTTAATTGGACCAGTTAATGCTATTAAAGAGATAGTCTTCCTCGTGCAGGTATAATTATCCTTTACAAAGTGTTTCCACTGATTTGCCTCAGGCTTTTAAGTACTGCCATTACCTCTTTTTTCAACGCTAAAATTAATTTTAAGCCATTACAGTTGCTATCAAAGTAGGAAAAATCAACTTCCAGAACTTTTACAATTATTACTCAGCAGTTCTAACGAAATTCCTTGTACCAGGATTTACCTAGTTACAATTTCATACACACCAGGCAGCCTGACAAGATTCACATCTCATTTTCATGACGATCCCTATTCCTGGAGGGATAACACTCTTACAGTCCTACTCCACCACAAATTAAGTGCCACAGAAACAATTAGGGAGACTTTGTATTACCTAAATGAAAGACAGAATAAGAATGCATTTCTAATTTTCCACTGAGCTTTTTACATCTGGGCCCAACAGTACTGGTGGCACACGCACCCAACCTTTTTCAGCTTTTTCAAAAATTAAAGTCTGTAATGCTTGAAATGAGATATCTCAGCATTTTTGCTAGTCTGGTTGCACCCAGAACAGCTAAGTGGAACAACTAGAAAGGAATTGGATGTGGCTATGCTGTAGCCACTGCGCTGTGCAGAGCAGACACACACTCCTTTTTAGCACACGTCTGATGAGTTCTCCCTTCTTTTTCCTATTTTCATGTGCTCTTTTCTGTTGTTTGAAATAACTCCATAATTGTCTCAATTCTGCTGAAGGACTTAAGCAGAATCTCTCGAGTATAGAAAGTTAATTAATGCTCCCTTTTTTCAGTCTTTCCAAATAAATTTTGCATTTTAGAGAAAGAGTAGAAGAATTCTGTCATATTTACTATTTTCACTTACATTTTTATGCAGGTCAGCTGCTTCAAAAGCAATTTCCAAATTTTGTGCAAAATTAGAAGCTAGGAGAATAAAAACCAATAAGTGACAGATTCTCAGGATTTCTGCCAGTTTTGCAACTACTAAGCATCCAAGTTGCCCTCTAAAGTGCAATAGTTGTCAGATCTGGCAAGCTGAAAGCAATGCTGGAGTTCATTTTCATTACTGCATCTTAAGGCTCACAAATCTTAATGTTTGTACATCTGGTTCCTTAACTCAAAGTATCTTGTCTGTATTTATTTTAACTCAGTGAAGAAAAGTAGCGAACGCACTTAACTGGGTTGACCACCATCCTGGGCCGGTGAGGTGTTCCATGTTAGTGCAGGTCAATGGAAGACTGGCAGCATTAGGTGATTCCCAGTCTTCTGTGGCTTTTACTGAGAGTCTTTCACTACAATATTGTAAAATAGGAACCAAAGAAAAGACCACTCCTTACAACCTCTTCACATGTTTTGGAAAGAAAGGGCCGTATTGAATTTTTACAATTTTTAGAGGAACAGTTTTGCAGTAAACTTCTGTTTGGTTGAGTAACTTCATCTTCTAGATCTTGAATCTACTGTTTTTTGTTTTTTTTTTTTTTACATCAACAACATAAATAATAAGCAGAAATAGTTATTACCTATTAACAAATTCTTAAATAGCATCTACGAACTGGTACGTCAGTGGGACAAGGGAGGGCAATGGGAAGTTAGCACACAATACAATACACTCCATGGATCAAGGCAGGATATTCTAGTTGACGAGATTTGGAAGTCTTGGTATTTATGAAAAGAGTTGCCTAGGCTTTTAAGTGAATGTGAACTCCTGAGACTTCAACTAGCCAAATAAGCAAAGTGGTATTAAATTCAATTTCTGATTTGCGGAGGGCTGATGGAGTATATTGATCTTAGCCCAACACTAATGAGCAAAAGTGAATTACAATGCAACTTAAATGACAAAATCATCAATTAATACTTTTCTTGGATTTTTATAAAAGCTAAGTATTTTATTGTTTTATAATAAGTTTTTTCATTTGAAGCTGAAGACATTACATTTTAACTGACTTTTTAATTGTGATGATCAAAATTGGTAGCAGGGAGACCTTAGTACCAAACTGTATCCACCTGAATATAGAGAAAAATATTGTTTATATTTACAGGTAAATTGTTTTCCTTACTTTTATTAGATCTGAAATTTTCTTGTGTAAATAATTTCACATATATACAAGATCTCATTCAGTTTTGTACAACTACTTATATAGAGATACACAAATACTAATGGACACATCTACATAGGAAAATTCTACCTGTTGAAGTGTTAATTGGTTAATTGTACTAAGGACTACTGCACAGTGTATTTGTACAATGTATGTGAAGAGCAAATGCTTTAATAAGCTTGTATCTAGTCAGTCAAGGGGTTTCGATACTAACTGGCTTCCTCCACAGCAGCCTGAAGCAAAGATGTGGGGACAAGTAATGATAAATGACTCTGTGAGCTCCACCCTACCATGTACTGAGTTCACGGGTGTTTCATATGCATTTCATCTTTGGAAAAAAAAAAAAAAAAAGACAGCTGTGAAAATGCTTCACGATTTGAGCTCACTCTACAGATCCAGTTTTTCAGCAGTGAAATTCAGTGCCATGCTGAGGTTCATCAGAAAACCTATACATCACTTACAACCTCTAAGTAGGTCTTATGCAGTCTTAAGGCATGAAAGCTTGCCTTCTGGTCTTCAACAATGTGAATTACAGTCTTTTTTTTTAAGAGGAGATGAGGCTAGTAAGGAAAAGCTCAGCTACAAAACAAGTCTTAACCTATCTTTCTAAAGCATCGAACTTTCGTATGGTTATATGCATATATACTCATTAAAATTCAAGAGGAACAATGGTGTAAATTACTAGTTAGAATGTTTTTTTTCACTGTATGCCTATTTAAACACTTTATAACTATTCAGTTGCTCAACTGTTTACCAGATTTTCATATGGAGAGATATTTAGTGTTGGTATCTGATAGAGAGATCCTATAATTACCAGTGCTGTATTTGCTGCTTGTCTGTTTGAAATTTTAATTATAAGTGACACCACTTGGGAAGACTTTAGAAGTGCAGAATGTAGAACACAATTTCTAGCTCTGTCCTTTTACACTCAAAACATCCATTGAGTTTAACAGGCGAAACAGAAATGCAGAAATAGCTCCTATACCCTCTATGCAGACAGGGTTAAATAATGCAATAGAAGAAACAAATAATAGCAAAAATAAATATGCAAAGAAAAAAAAACCCACAACATTTTCAGCACACTTGAAATCAAGTGGAGACTCTCTGAGGTGGAAGAATGACATTTGCTTTATGGAAGAAATGGCAGAAAGCCTTTATGCTTGGCTTAGGAATAGAGAATTCTAGATAAAGAAGACAAGAAAAGTAAGCAAATACAAAGTCTGAGAAATAAGGACATTAAGCATCAGGAGACATTCATGAGAACTTCCATGTCAGTTCTTCATTTCTTGGCAGCTGGGACACACACAAGCCTTAGGTTAGACGAAGTGCTTTGCTGCTGCTGCAGCTCAGCTGCTTTTGTGACTGGAGCTGGACAGTCTCAAGAATTAATGCTGTGCTAACTGACTGACAGATTTTACTTTTCATACCTCTTATGATAATGGTGGCTGGGCAGAACTTGAAGGGTTGTGTCTAATGAAAACAGACTCTCTACATATCACTATATACGGTTTCTCTTGGCCTGGACTCCAAGATCTGGTCACTATGTATTTCCCCTGGCAGTAGGAATCAGCGCTTAAGAACTGTCACAGGAAAGGGCCTTGGGAATAGAAAAGGATGGACTAATGAGTATCTCAGCAACACTTAACAGTCCTTGACTGTGCTCATACACAGAGTATGTGACTGCTGAAGGCAAAGATCTGTGTTTCTTCACCTTTTGCAATGAGAGGATCTTGTTTACATGCAAAGCCTCAGGGCTTGTCTTGAGCCTGGGCTGCCCCAACATTACCACACACACCCCGGCCTCACCCTTTCATTCAATCAGTAACCTGTTTTTCACATCACATCATTTTAAGATGTACTTCTGTCAGCTCGATGAGTAGGCCAAAACTCACATACTGGGTTAGCAGCTTGCCATTTTTTGGGATTTTGGAAAAGCCAAACATCACCTCTGCACCTACCACTGTCACAGCAGGGCTGACTGCTTCCTTATACACAAGCCATCACCAGCCCTCCCTGGTATCAGGCAACACTCCAGGTCTCCAAAAACAGCAGCAAGCAAGCCCAAGGCATAAAACACCCACGAGCTCTGGAAGCTGAAGGGGCCTTAGAGTGTGGCTTGGGACAGCGAGGCCCGGGGACACAGGAGCCAGGGCTAAGCTCAGCCGTGAGGTGAGGCAGGGCTGTGCGCAGGCCTCACAGCAACACTGTGGGTAAGGCCAGGCGTAAGGCAACACAAGAGAAAGGAGCCCCCGGCTCCGCGCCCTCCACGGCCCCT
>NW_020799109.1:4479233-4584233 GCF_003259725.1 Athene cunicularia
TTGGTGTTTGGAAAAGAGCATTTTAGGGAGCTGTCACAGATGGAATATGATATGGTAAGATTTTAAAGAAAAAGTCAAAATACTCTGAAATTGTTAGTGCTTTTTTTTTAGCGTTGAGAGAGTCCAATTAATGAATTGAGCAAACAAACCTTATGGTGTCCTTCATAAGTTTTGAACTTCATGCTTAGAAGCCTGCAGAGCATCCTTATCAGTTACCTCCTCCTTTCATCCCCATCCTTTTTCAGAGTTCCCTTTCCATCAGCAAACTGCTGAGGTGCACACGGTAGTTAAAGAGCACATATGTATCAAACATTTCTAACTGTGTTATTGTAATATAGCAAGAACTACAGAAATCAGGTAGAAGTGATAAAAGTGTAGCTAATGGGGATATGCTGACATCTGTCTCATTTTTTTGTGCTGATTTGAGCATTCTTTGGCACTTGTTTAAGGTCTTCTCTTCTAAGCTGTCACTTTGTAAGGTAATACTCTCTGCCAGCATTCAGTTCTAATTTTTTTTTTTCATTGGATCAACTTATTTTTCTTTAATTGCTTTCTTTTAAACTATCCATTGCACTAATTTCTGTAACTCGAGTTCTGTGACTTTCTGTTCTAAAGCCAGTGAAACTTGATAGTCCATATACAAATGTCACTGTATTCCTGTCTGAGAGTGTGAGATAATGACAGAAGTACAAGGATATATTCAAATCACATTTTTTGTATAAATTTGTCCACCTTACAAATCGGAACAGAAATATACAGATAGAGAAAAATTACAAATTCAGATGGAGATTCAGGAAGGTATAGAAAGGTTTGTCAAATTGTGATGCCAAGCTTAACTGTGTATTAGGAAAATGCCAGATACAAGACGCTATAGGACCAAATTTATTTTATTTTTGATCTGTGATCAGTTTACTTCTTTTTAAGTTTACTAATCTTTAACTTGTGGGTCTGAAAACCTGGACTCTAATACACTGGCCTTGGCTACATGAAATAAAAATGTATTAAAATTTAGACTTAACTAAGTTGTGTATAGCTGCTAAATTAGTTTACCGATTAGTCATTTATCTGTCTCTTATACACATCTCTCGTGCGGGCTCCTCGGAGTGACACGTCTTCCTCCCTCACCTTCCCTGTCCCCCGCCCCGCTCCCTCACGGCTGCTTGTATCGCGATAGTCGCGCCAGCACTGAGGTCAGGGGGTTGCTTGCGTACGGGATGCCGGGCGCTGAGGGCCGGCAGCCGAGGTCAGCACCCCAAGGGCGGCTCGGAGCGTCAGGCCGCTGCCAGAAGGGGAGGCCGAGGAAAAGGCGGGAGGAGCTGGTGGCGCTGGTGGCGCGGTTCCTCTCTGAGGGGAGCGGGGAGGGAAGCGGAGGCCACTGCTTGAAGCCAGCGGGTGAAAATGCCCCCTCGCGGACGGGGGGTGTCCGGGTCCTGCCGGCGGGCAGGCTTTTCCATTTTCATCCCTCGTGAGTAAGACCGGCAGGGACACACTTGGTTTTCGCTGTGTTGAGTCGTTTTGTTTCTAGGCTGGGTGTGGAGCAAACGTGCGCCCTGTGTTCAGGTGCAAAGTGTTAGCAAAATGCTCAATAGATGGTGGTTTTCCTCAGTGTGTATGAGTGGCACCTGTGGCAAAGAGCCCTGCATGGACGGGACGTGCCTTCCACCTGCAGGCATTCTGATCTGGTGGTAATAAAAGTGAAAGAAAAAAAATCACGTTTTGTTCTCAGCGATAAAAGACAGTGGCTTTTTCACAGTTAAAAGCAGATTGGTACCTTAAAACTCAAACATGCAGTTGTAGCTGATAATTTGTGCAGCGCTGCTGTTGACAAACAAATACATGGTATCTCCTCAGCTGAAGTAATGTTTCAGAGTTTCGTGTTTGGGTGGTTTTCGTAATACCTCTGCTTTTTTTTTTTTTTTTTTTTTTTTTTAGTCTTTTAGGGTAACCAACCAAAGAAGTTATGACTATCATCTGTGGTCTAAAGTTGCTGGGCAAGAAATGTATTTTCTTTCATTTGGCTTTGACCAAGCGGGGGAAGTGCAATAATTTCTATAGGTGTTACGCAGGATATTGCCGAACTCAGGTCAGTTGTGCACGAGATAGATGCCAAAGGCTGGATTTGCGTGGAAGTACCAGAAACTGTTTTTTGACTGGAAGCCCTGACTACTCTAGAAACTTCATCAGCAAAGGACAGAGATGTCTTCCGAGTGTCTCAAATACAGAAGCGTACAAGAATGCACACTGCAGTTTGGGAAGGTTTTGCCTCCAGTCTTCTTGGCCACTGAGGGAGAAGACTGCATCCCTCCAGATCAGTTCTGTAGGGCAACTCCCACATCATTTTTCTGCTTTGAACATTCACATCATCAGGTCTTTTCGCACATCACTGTCATTTCAGGCTGCACCTGTTCCTCTTTTCTGGATTATTGTTAAACCAGCTCAGAAATTACTTGCTATCATTCTTGGCAGGTAAAATACTATCTTACTTCCTCTCTCTGTGTAAGACCCCATTATGCAAAGATGTTTGCACGAGTCTGTGAAGAATGGTAGGTGTTTTTATAGTATTTTCATTTTAATATCTCTGCAAAATTTTTTAGGGCTGGGGGATAGACTGACAGTTTGCTCAACAAGAAGTTATTTCCGTTTTCAGAGGTGTTTAGATGTATCTTTTGCTCTTGTTCTCATTTATATGGGAGAGGGGGATGAACCAAGACACTAAGGGGCATTCCTTCTGTGGGAGGGAAGAAATGGAATGGAGTAGAAGCCAACACAGTCCATAAGCTCTAATGTGCAGTGAGACTCTAATGGAGAATACAGCAAGGGCAGACACAAACAAATTCCTTTTTTAACTATGTCCTAAGTTAACACTGTTTGTACCTTACAGGAGCATAAGAAATTGGTGGAAAGCACTTCCTCCTAATAAAAGAGAACATCTAAAAGAAAGTGCAAGAAAAAATAAATGGAAGATACTCCTGGGTGCCAGTAGCTTAGGAGTTTTATTTATTGTGTTTTACTTTACTCATTTGGAAGAGACACCCATCACTGGGCGCGCTCGGCTGTTGGTGTTTGGAAAAGAGCATTTTAGGGAGCTGTCACAGATGGAATATGATATGGTAAGATTTTAAAGAAAAAGTCAAAATACTCTGAAATTGTTAGTGCTTTTTTTTTAGCGTTGAGAGAGTCCAATTAATGAATTGAGCAAACAAACCTTATGGTGTCCTTCATAAGTTTTGAACTTCATGCTTAGAAGCCTGCAGAGCATCCTTATCAGTTACCTCCTCCTTTCATCCCCATCCTTTTTCAGAGTTCCCTTTCCATCAGCAAACTGCTGAGGTGCACACGGTAGTTAAAGAGCACATATGTATCAAACATTTCTAACTGTGTTATTGTAATATAGCAAGAACTACAGAAATCAGGTAGAAGTGATAAAAGTGTAGCTAATGGGGATATGCTGACATCTGTCTCATTTTTTTGTGCTGATTTGAGCATTCTTTGGCACTTGTTTAAGGTCTTCTCTTCTAAGCTGTCACTTTGTAAGGTAATACTCTCTGCCAGCATTCAGTTCTAATTTTTTTTTTTCATTGGATCAACTTATTTTTCTTTAATTGCTTTCTTTTAAACTATCCATTGCACTAATTTCTGTAACTCGAGTTCTGTGACTTTCTGTTCTAAAGCCAGTGAAACTTGATAGTCCATATACAAATGTCACTGTATTCCTGTCTGAGAGTGTGAGATAATGACAGAAGTACAAGGATATATTCAAATCACATTTTTTGTATAAATTTGTCCACCTTACAAATCGGAACAGAAATATACAGATAGAGAAAAATTACAAATTCAGATGGAGATTCAGGAAGGTATAGAAAGGTTTGTCAAATTGTGATGCCAAGCTTAACTGTGTATTAGGAAAATGCCAGATACAAGACGCTATAGGACCAAATTTATTTTATTTTTGATCTGTGATCAGTTTACTTCTTTTTAAGTTTACTAATCTTTAACTTGTGGGTCTGAAAACCTGGACTCTAATACACTGGCCTTGGCTACATGAAATAAAAATGTATTAAAATTTAGACTTAACTAAGTTGTGTATAGCTGCTAAATTAGTTTACCGATTAGTCATTTATTAATATGTGTGTTTGTTCTGCATGGCAATCAATGATTTTTTTTTTTTTTTTTTTTTGAGGAATTCAAAGATAAAATGTTACCTGAGGCAGATGCACGCTATCAGGTTGTGGAGAGAGTTGTTGGTCATTTATCTGAAAGCAATAAGGACATCCCACAGGTCTCGGCACTCAAGTGGGTTATCCACGTGGTAGATGAACCAGTTGTAAATGCTTTTGTGCTTCCAGTAAGTTGAACCCAATACAAAAAATAATATTGAAACAACATTTTGTTTATGTGTCTTCTACCTAATTTTCGCTGTCTCTTTGTTTATAGAATGGTCAAGTGTTTGTTTTCACCGGATTGCTAGATGCAGTTTCTGATATACATCAGCTGTCTTTCATTTTGGGCCATGAAATTGCTCATGTTGTGCTGGAACATGCAGTAAGTATTTAAAGAAAGCTGTCTAAAATTCTTAAATTAATTCTAATGAATCAAGATTTTTTTCCTGTCACTACCAACCAAAGTTTTAGTGTAACTCTAATTCATGAAAAATTGAGTATGAAATGAGAGTATTCTGCTACATATCCTTACTACTCTTGTAGTACTTAACAACTGTCAGAAGTCCTGTAGCAGTCAGTGTTAGCACAGAGTCTGCCAGTGCTTTCTTTCCATACCTGCACAGATGGATTATGGCTCACTAGTAACAATCACTTAGAACTTGGTCTGCAGACACCACTCCTATAGCGCCAACATAAGGAACTAGAGGCACTCAGAAACTCACTTTGTTACTCCTACACTTGTTAATATCTAGAGAAGTGGATATACTTTAATAAATTATTCTAAAATATGTGATATTTTTATTATAGTAGCACACAGTTTTATAATGCCAGATTCTAGAATGCCTGGAGCTTGATTCTGCATTTACAGGTGATTGCTTTCGCAGACTTTATTTTTCCATACCCTGATGTGGATGTGTTGAAAGTGATAGTTCTTTGCCATTTGAACAGAATGAATGTAATAATTTTGTTGTGCTTTGTAGGTACAACTATGAAAAAAGAGGGTGGTATAGAAATATGGCTCATATTGTTAGAGATTGAGGTGATTTGCTATAAAGTGCTTTTTCGCCTCCAAATTGATTTCTTTTGGTGCACGTCATTTAAACAAATTGTGTTCATTACCAATCTATCAGTTTGAGAAGACATAATGAGAAGCTTGTAAACATAAAGAGCCTGCTAAAATCACAAAACTAATCTGGAAATGGGTAAATAAATTTTAAAGGCAGTAGAAGTACAGGAGAATTGGTTTACCACATCTTATATGATTTTGGATGAGCAGCAGTTCACATCATAGTTTCTTGGGCTCAGCTGAGCCTACTAACTTGGTAAACTTCTCAAAATATCTAATAATAAAAAGAACTTACCTGTTTGTATGGAACTTGTGTCACCCAGCTGGCACAGAAAAAAGTATTGCATGATCCAGCTTATAAGTGCTCACATCTTTGTTGCATATCAAGTAGAGCTCTGAAAAATAGAAGAATTTACATTTCTTTGTTCTGGATCTCTCAATTTCTGAAATTAAAGGAATGCAACAGAAAATAAAAAATAAATATATTATACCTAGTGTTCCTTTATCCTGTTAGTGTTCCTGTCTAAATGATGTGTATCTTGTCTCAATTTAATGTAAAGAACAGTGTTATAAGTCTTTTTATAGATTTTTGTTGTTGTTGTTCAAACTGAGGTATTTCATGGCCTTTTTACTGAAGAACTCTGTCTGCATGCTGCGTCATTTTATCTCAAGCTTTGATCTCTTGAATCAGGAGATAGCCAAAATGTATTTGTTCAAGCTGTATTTATGCAGTTGGGTGAATTCTAGACTGAAAGAACCTTGTATCCAACTGATTTTTTTCTTTTGTGCAAGCAGAGGAACTTGTGTTTGCCCTCTTCCTATGCACAGGGAAAAAAAAAAAAATTTTTTTTAAAGTGTTTCCAAAGTCTGTTACATTCTGAAGAAACGTCAGTAAGGAATGAAAACAGGACAATTTCTGTTTACAGGCAGAGAAAGCCAGCCTGGTTCACTTCTTGGATTTTCTATCACTCATCTTTCTTACTGTGATTTGGGCCATCTGTCCTCGTGATAGTTTGGCAGTTGTTGGCCAGTGGATTCAGAGCAAGTTGCAGGAGGTAAGACTGACATTTTGTATTATCCTTCCTGAGTTCCATGGAAAAATGTTTTTAATCTTGGGAGATAGTACCCCTAAATAGTATGTTTGGGGAAGAAGATTAGAGGAGAAATGTTCTAAGCAAAAAATTAATATTTGAGTATGTTTTTGAATGAAATATGTTTTTATAAATCTGCATCTGCTTTAGTTGATACATACTTTCATTTGTCATCTTGAAGAACTTTAGATCTCCCTAAATGACTGGATTTAGCTGGACAGGCTTCAAGTACCTGCTTGCCAATTAAGTTAGATGATTGTCTTTTTGAAATGTAGCTCATTCTTTAAAGTTTTATGTGTTGAAATGCTGTGTTTTTATTTTGAGTAGCTGTTAAATATATGGATTTTTTTTAATACTTGTTAGTGGTAAGAATGGTTTCCCAGATTAGAAAATTGAGAATCTAGACAATCTTAAAGTATAAACCATGCTATAATAAAACTTACTGAAATAATCTTTTCAGACAGGGTATATTCCAGTAAAGTAAAATTCAGAGGCTTTGCGGTGCCAGTTTTTTCCAGCATTCTAATTTACTCTCTGCCTCTGGACAGTTACTGATCCATTTCTTTTTTAAAAAGTGAGGTTTTTTAAAATAAATTTTGCTTAGATCATAAAACTTGAATCTGAATTTAAGTGAAAGAGCTCTTCATCTTCTTTGACTTCTCTTGATGCTTCTCCTGAGATTTCCCCCGCTTCCTCAGAAACATGAAATTAAACATAACCAATCTGTTTTGGTAGTTCTCATGCTAATGGGTAGATGTGTGGATTCTGAACATAAATTTTCTCTAAAGAGCTTGGATATTTGAACAAGTAGCTAAGAAAGCAATACATTGATGAATGCTAGCCAGCATTTTGAAGAGCTGAATGTGGTAAAAACAAAGTGTGAATCAATCCTGAGACTGTTCATAATTTAGACAGCAAGATTTAACTCCCTGTCAGCATCTTTTCTCCTCTTCTAGGCTAACTGCAACTGGTATTTTGGCATCATGGATTGGAGTTGTGCTTTAGATTGCAAATTGAATCTGGGTTTAAGCTCATAGTCCCAGTGTGCTATAGGAAAAATCTATCATGTATGAGTAGCGGCCTGGTTTAAAACACTGATCAAACTCCTCTTCAGTGACATTAAACATATCCATATGTAATGCAGAATAAACAGGTGATTAATACTTGCAAAGCTTTCATCCCATATACATAAGATGCTGAATAGAAATTTTTATTTCTGTTAGTCATCCAGGAGTACAGTGTCTGTTTCCTCCATTCAACGTTTGCCTAAAGTGCTTATGCAAATAAGAATCTTTCTGCATGTTTTCTCAGGATGTTTCTTTTCCTTTTCTATTATCTATAGTAATTCTATTTTACTTTTTCAGGTTTTAGCATCCTACTTTTTGAAATGGTACTTTGCTTTTGTTTCAGTATTCATTTTTCTTCTATGTCCTCAGAGGCTTAATTTTTTTACCTACTGACTATTGTTTAGTTTTTATTATTGGCTATTAGTTCCTGGTGACTCTTTGTAGGCCGTTTGGCATGTTAGCTCCAGTTCTGTTTTTTTCCCCAAAGCTAGTGGGTTTGCTTGCCTTAAGAAATTTTTCTCTTATGTGATTGCTGAGTAGTTCTTTAGTCATGTATTTCTGATCTGAAACATGTTGGCTTTGTTTTTACAGCAGCATTTATTTTATATGGGAACTAAAACCTAGGATTTATGCTTGAAATAGTACAAAGCATGACCCTGAGCTTTACTCATGTCCTGCACACTAATATGTACAGATACAGTACTTCATATTTCCTTTCTTATCCATCTCACACCAACAGATTTGTATTTCATTTAGAAACTGGTGATTTTTGTATAGTCAGCTTACGTGGAACTTCCTTTTCTTTCACATACACAGACAGATCTGGTAATGATTTGGAAAATCAGATCTTGTCTCTTTATGATATCCAATTTCTGACAGCTATTTTAGATCTGATTTTGAATATCTAATTTTTCATTTCAACACATTATCAAAAGGTTTTTCCAACAAGTTCATTTTTGAGTAGCAGATGAGTAGTAGTGTGTGTTAGATGCCTCAAGACCCTTTTAGGTGACCACTGCTGAGACTTTATTGGCTAGAAGCACACTGTGAAACAGAGTCCAAGTTTTCTCAAGAGATTCAGATTACCTTATAGTTTTAATTTTAGATCTGAAGAAGAAACACATAGAATTTTCAGAAATTGCAGAGGACACATTTAAGACTCTTAATGAAGTTTTGATAATGAACAGAACATAACAAATCTGGAACCCTGCTTGGTCATAAGCTATATCTGGCGTGAGATTTTCTGTGGAATCATATCACAATCTCTTTAGGCTTGTGTCTTGTCTGCAACTGGCCAGGAGCAGATACAGAGGAAATGTAAGGGAAGTAACAGCAATTATAGGGTGATAGTTTCTTCAGATGCCATCCCTGCTTCCAGTCTGCAGCATGGGTAGGTCCTGAACTAGCAATTACTGTTGTGTTTATTTTTAAAAATCCAGCCATATTTTTGCTGGCAGTATTAGGATAGACATACAGGTAAATAGTAATATCCTAGTGCTTAACTGTGAATGCAAATAAAACTTTAAATGCATATCTTTTTATTAGCATCTTCTTGCTGTCCCAGATTTCTTTTTCTAGATGGTCTATTAAGACACATGAATTCAGACCATCAATTTCCTACTTCTTAAACTCCTGCAAATTTTTTTTTTGAGATGGATGCTACTCCTTCATATTTAAAATTGTTGGAAACCTCCTTGAGAAGAAAACCCCACGTTGTTCTAACTGAAGAAATAGATAATTACCTGATTGTACAAGCCACTGTTCCAGTTAGTGCTTTGGGTAGTCCTGTTGCCTGTTACCAGTTTCATTTCCCTGTCAGAGAAATGTTTGCTAATTAAACAAATAGTTTATCTGTCTAACTGGGAAATGGTTCTTCAGGAATATATGACAGACTAGCCAGGGGTATCTTTGTTGTTCAGTAAATACACGCACTCCAGTAGACCCAGAGCACTTTTCAAGGCAGTATATATACCACTTCAAGTAATTGCTATCTTCAGAGGATTTAAAAAAATACATTTGTAATTGCAATGTTTAAGGTCTGTAAGGAAACTAAGAATTTAGAAAGTGACCTCGTCTATGCTTACTTATAAACCAGCATATTTTGTTTTAAAAAAACCATAGAGGATCAGCTTTGATTGGCTTTTATTTCTGACCGAGTAAAGAAATTACCAGAAAGGAGTAAAAAGTTATAGATACTTTTATGTACTTGGGGACTGGACCACTTCTTTGGTGCTCTTCACTCTTCATTTCTGTTTTGTCTTTTTTTTTTTTTCCCCCTCCCCAGAACTTATTAAGGAGGACATATTTTTATAACCAGATAAAGAGCTGATAAAACCTTTTTCTCTTTGCTAACCTTGCACTTCCCCATTCTTCAGCTACTATTTCCTAATTGATGCCCAGAGCAGAATATTGTGACATGTTCCTTATCTCTGCAGGAGCAGGCTGTTTTAACAAGTCCTGATTTGCATTTACTATAACCTGATATACTAGGGCAAGGCTGCCCAAATCTACATGAATTATAGATGCCAGAAGATCCTGAGTTATATGACTAAGTAACCATTTGAGAAAACTACCCCTGTCTCTTAGTGTATATTAATAAAATGTCATACCCTAGGAAAAAAAGGGAGAGGAGTTGGTCAGATTTATGTCTTCCAGTTTGATTTCTCGAGGGCAATTTGCAACTTGTGTTGGGGGATAGTCATGACAAAGGAGTGATTTCTGCAGGAAAATGTTTATGATTGCATTCCATACTGTAGGCTGTTTACCATACAAAACAGTTCATACCAAGTTTAAAGACAGTCATAAAAGTTTAAGGGAGCCACTGGAATTTTTTACATCCAGTTGCTACAACAAAAATCTTAATGCGAATAAAAGAGTGAAGTGAAAAAAAATCTGGTTTAAAGTTGGCATTGATCCTTTGCTGCAAAATGCTGTGATTGGCTGACGAGAGGGGCCATGAAAACGTGTAATTTGAATTAATTTCCACTGAATACAGGTCAATGAATTACATATAATGGAACTAAAGATTACGTTAAGAAAATTCATACTGCTCATGTGCAATGTGAACATGATAGATAAACACCATTTATGAGAAGGTTAGAAAAATAGCTACGTTGCTCCAGCTTTGTATACATTCAAACCCAAGAAATAGAACTCTGATGTGATTCTTTGCAGTTTATGTTTGATAGACCATACAGCAGAACATTGGAGGCTGAAGCTGATAAAGTGGGACTTCAGTTGGCAGCAAAGGTAACTGCAACTTGTTTGGTTTGTTAACATTTTACCAGCCATTTTTCAGTTTCCATTATAATCAGGGAGTTTCACGCTTCATAGAGGTAAGGGGGAGGGTTAGGGTTTCCAGATTTTTAAAGTGTAGACTGATGGAGTAATCGGAAATAAAAGTCTGTAGGGAATGTCAAAGTCATTCTGGCTAAATTTTGTGTAATAATATTGTACAGTTTGCATTATTAACTGCCCAATATACTTTCTATATAGTTTATTGCAATTAGAAGAGAAAGACACATTTATAAAGAGGAGAATGCTAAGTAGTGAGCTTCAGAAGTAAGTAGGATGTATTTGTATGTAAAGATATAACTTACCCTTTAGATTTTTGTTTCACTTAGCTTCCATCTATTGTGAGAAGTTCTGAGGAACACTATCCTATGGTGCACCTAAAATATTCTGATCTATAATATCTGTTCTCATAACAATTAGTAAAATTTAAGAACTTTTAGATAATGTGATTATATATTATGTAATTGCTGATATTTACAAAGTATATCGGTATTGTTCTAGTACTTAAAGGTTTAGTCTAAACAGAACCATAAAAATAACGCAGCTTTGATAAAGTGAGACAAAAATTTGGTCAGAAACTACTCAGCATTTTTTTTTTTTTCATAATTTT
This sequence comes from Athene cunicularia, assembly GCF_003259725.1. Taxonomy (NCBI): domain Eukaryota; kingdom Metazoa; phylum Chordata; class Aves; order Strigiformes; family Strigidae; genus Athene; species Athene cunicularia. The sequence goes on from NW_020799109.1 coordinate 4,490,522, forward strand.
TTGCAGTCACTTTTTTTTGTCCCTGTGGATTTTAATTCTGAATTAAAGAAACTAACTCTATTTCTAGCTAAGTGCAGTAGAGGCAGGTGTTAGATAACTATGAGAGCAGCACCATCTAGTGTTAATATTTCATAAGGGAAATTTCTTGATAATTATTAATATTTCTTCAAGGAAGAGTTTTTAAAATTCACATGACTTTGGGATTGAAACTGCATTTGTAGTTTGAAGTCATTTAAGGGAATAATGCAATCCATGAAAAACTGTAATTGGTGTGTGGGTGCTCACTGCTTTGTAGTACCGAAGATGTAGGGCCATACAGGAAAGAACAAGCAAAGTTGTATCTCAGCATTTTGCTGCTTCTGCAGATAAAATTTTTATAGTAATAATTTTGAGAAATAAATTCAAGGAATAAATCACCACTTCTGTATTTTTGTGAAAAGAAGAAAAAAAGAAAAGCAGTTTTCTTACCTTCTGAGTATTTGTTTCTTTCTCTCTTAAACAAATGATTAATGTAAAAAATCTTTTTTTCCCCTTCACTTAAATGCAAATATAAGGGAGTCTGTTGGTGATACACAAACGTCTTTCTTAGAGTTATTGTTCCATGAGTTTCCATGCTTAAATTTATACTTTTATGGAGAACAACAGGAGTCCTAGTTCTGCAGAATTACTGTTTTAACCTGTTGCAGATTACAAAGATCACCCTTGAAAAAGTCAGTGTAATCACTCACAGAAAAGCCTTTGCAGTTCAATTTTAGAGATATTTAAGTATGAATTATTATCACTTTATATTTTTGACTCTAAACTTCCTGTAAATTTGCCTAAATCTGTGGAGACAATTAATTTGTTCTTCCGCTGTACTTTGTCTAACAAATATAAAAGAATAAGCAGCTGAGGTTTTTTTAAAGAACAAGGATGTGCCAAAAATTGTGATTTTTTTTTTTTTTTTTTTTCTCCTGAATTGATTCAAATGTAAGGTTTTTTTAAGGTCATTGGTATTACATAGGAACAAAGAAACAAATCCAGTGTCTATATGGATGAGTTTCTACTGCATTTAGGTATTTTAGAACATCCTCTTTCTGTCAGGTGTAAGGGGGGCCTATTTAAAAAGGCTTTGAAAATTTAAAACTTCAGATGTCTTTTGTAATTCAGTATCCATTAGAATGTGTATTGCATGACTTTTAAAAAACAGTGGTGTATATATTTCCTTTCTGTTTTCAGGCTTGTGTGGACGTAAGAGCAAGCAGTGTATTTTGGCAACAAATGGAATTAGCAGAAGACATTCAAGGGCAACCCAAGTTACCAGAGTGGCTCTCCACACACCCTTCTCATGAAAACAGAGCTGAGCACTTAGACCGGCTTATCCCAGAGGTGAGCAGAGTCTCGAAGGAAGTGCGTCTTTTTCTCTTAGGAAGGTTGCCAGAATTAGTTTGGTATTGATTCATGAGCTACTTTGGTATTGATTCACTTACGTACTTCTTTAGCATTGTGCTTATCTTTGTCTTTACAGAAATTTTTCTGTTCTAAAGCTCTCAATCTTAAAGGTTTTATTAAACAAGGAAAAATTAAGATAGCACAAATTAAATGCAATTCTAGTCGTCTTATTTTTTTCTTTTCTGATTGAAGTGTAGTATCTTTGCTTTTGAATGGCTTTTTGGTATAGATATGACAGTGTCACAGGTCTCATCCTTTTTTTTTTTTTTTTTTTTTTTTTTTTTTTTTTAAGTTACACCCCTAAACTATCTTGACTTCTCTTGCTTTGATATCTAGCCCTAGGCTGTCAAATAGATTGCTCCATCCTATCCTGTCTCTCTGTGATGTGGGATTGAATACACTGAGTAACTGCCTCAGAAGAATGTCATATCCCCAGTAGAAGATTTCTTAATAGCCCTAGTTATGATAGGTCTCTGTAGATTTTGCAGCCTGCTTTTTTCTTCACATCTCTGTTCTGTCACATTAGGGAGCAAATTTTACCCCACTCCAAGGAACTTGAGCTAATTCATGCAATTGCCCATCAATCTGCAGTCTCTCTGTTCTTTCTTCCAGATTTCCTCTCAGAGGAATGCCAAGTGGATAGCTGCTTGGGGATTCTCTTAATTTGATGTTCTACTTGCTGATAGGACAGAGAACTGTTCCACATTTAGTAATCTTAGTTTGTTTACTATTTCTTTAAATAGTGGGTGTTTTAACTACAGAAAAATAATGGATTGGGTTTTGCCTAGTTTTTTCTTTTTAAAACATAGTGTTAAAGCACTTCACAACAGCACTGTTTTTCAGCAAACTAAACGGTGTTTGGAAATTCCCTTTCTTATAAGCAAATGGTAATTTCTTCGTCATCTTTTTTTTTTTTTTAAACTCTCAGTCACTTTAAGTATTTCTCAATTCCAAACTGTAAAGAGTTGAAGATTTATTGGCAGAAGGAGCACTAAAATGTTGAGGTGTTTGCTGATTTCAAAGGAGAAAAAAAGATTTTCATGAATCCTTTGATGGGAATGAATGCAGTAAATATTCTAAATGATAGCATAAATCAAAATCGATGTTAGGGGTGGAAGGTTGGAGACTGGCGAGACTGAATATTTTAAATTAATATATACAAATTCTGTACTTTGCAAAAACAGGTTGTGAGACTGTTTTGATGGATTTTCTAACACATTAGAGCAGCTGAATGGAAAATTATACTTGTTGTGGAACCTCAGTTTTAGTTAGATTGAACATAAAGGGTTCAGGATTCTTTATTTTCATACAGTTATTGACTGGCTTATAAAGTGATAATGAAATAAATTACTACTTCTGTTCTACCCTAGGTCTGAGCAAATAAGTTAAATAACTGAGCAACTGTAGAACTGGCAGTCATGTTAGTTCTGTCTTATCCCTTGCAGTTTAGCAGGTGAAGCAACCTTCGTCTTTTTATAGCCACCCTCACTTCCAGGAGGGGTGGAGGCTAGGAAATCTTCTTCCAAAAGATAATTGAGGAGGAGATGTTTTAATTTGCCTTTTATCTTTAACATTCTTTGGAGTAGGATGAGAAAGCAAGGGCTGAAGGCTTCCTGTTTTTAACAGTTCACTGGATAAGTGAGGTTGCTGCTACAAAAGCAAAATAAAACCGAAGGAAGATATGTAGAGGTGCTGTTGGAGGCTTCTTGTCTGAAGCTCTGACTCCACTCACTCCCCTTCATCTGAGAGCTTCCTTCTTGAAGCTGGATCTCAGGCTTTTAAAGGGAATCCCAGGACTTTGTTGTTCAGTATCAGCGCCTTTTTGTTTCATGGTTCACATACTTAAAGAATGATATGTTTACCATATATTAATGGCCATTAGATATTCAGAGCCCAGGGGAAGAAGCCAGATTTTGTAAAGGACCTTTTTATCTCTCTAGTATGTCTCTGTGAAGAAATGTATTTCTTAAGACTCAGTATCAGATCCATCGTGAGCATTGTTGTGTTTCATACGCTGATGGTTTTGAAGCTGAAATGGTTTTCGGGACAATACAATATCTATTATTAGAGGAGCTACTGCAGCTGGGGGAAATAGGGACAAGTTTTTTGACTTCTCAGGCCACACAGATGTTTTTCTAAAGACTTCTTAAGTAAGTTCACAATAAGAGGGCATCATATGAAGTGAGACTTTTTCTGCAGTTAACAAGATGTCATGTGTCAGTGAAATGACTTAACAGTCTCAGGAAAGCAGGAATATCACAAGGACTCTCTTCTGACATAATTAAAAGACAGGGAGCAAATGAAATGAGTTTTAAAGATCTTGCATCTGGTTTTCTGAACAAGTTGGAAGCTACAGCCAAGATCAGGAATTGGTAAATAAGAGAGCTATAAGCAGTTACGAAGTGGTAATGTCCTTGAAAGGAAATAAAGGAAACTTAAAAGATTTACAGTGGTTTTAAAGGATTTCCCTCTCATACTGGAAAAGATTTGGTTTGTAAACTAGGAAAACAGAATATACTGTTAAATAGGAAACTGAAGTCTCCTAGAATTCCTATGTGGAAGGTGGTGAGGTGCTCGGTGAAGGTCTGTGCATTTTATTTTCGGAAAAGGAAATAAATAATTTTGTACTAGCGGAAAGGATGCTTAAAATTGTTCTGGAGAGAAAAACTGAGGAAGTATAGTGTTGGAGAGAAGCGATAGGGTCTTCTAGTTCATCTCTGAACCTTTTATTTTAATGCTTTGTGGCTTGCTACAGTTTGTCTGCCTCTTCCTAGTGTGCTGTCCAAATAGAGCCATGTGCCTCAGCTGTACTGAATAAAGCAGAAGGTTATCTACTGAGTCTTGCCTGTGACACAGAAATTCATCTTGACATGACATTTGCTTTTTTGGCATCATGTTGTTGGCTCAGATTCCGTTTTTGATTCACTGTGACTCCTGTTTCCCACTCCTTCTTGTGGAAATGCCATGTTGAGATCATTTTGAGAGTAATACTAAGTTGAGATGTGTCACCTCTATTGCTTCTCTTTTGTTTGCTAGGTCAATTAACTTGCCAAAACCAAAGCTAATTAATTTCCTTTGGCAAGACCTGTTCTTGTCAAATCCACATTGGCTGTTTATTATTTCTATTGCTGTTTGGGTAGTTACTGCTTATTCCTCAGTCTGCTGCCTTTTGGATATTGAATATACATTTATTTCACCTTCTTTTCAAAAATGGGTTGGTATTTTTGCCCTTTGTTTATGATGCGAAGATTACTTCAGATAGTTCTAGTACTAGTGTATTAATTAAGCCCTGTCAATGTGAAGACTTAAAGGAAAATGAGAATAAAACATAGTGACCTGTGTTTCTGTCCTCCCCATAAAGTTGTTACATATTTTGTCACAATTTTTCTTTTCTGTGCCAATGGCAGCAGTGGAAGAGTTGAAGTATTATATACAAGTTATTATATATAAGTAATATTATATATAAGTTGCTTTTCTCCTTCATCAAGTAACAAATCTATCCATTCTTTTAATCATTGTTTTGCTACTATTCATTTGTAGAACCTGTTGTCTTCCCTATGCCTGCTAATTGTAGTTCATATTGCAACTCACTGTTCCTTTTTTTTTTCTTTTTCCCTACATGTTTGTGCTATTTCTTATTAGTTTGTGTCAGAATTGCAAGGTCAGAGCACAGGTCTGCCCAGCCAAGGTAATGGCAGTTAATACACAAGAGGCTGTAACCCTTGGCCACGTTTGCGGACAAGAGAATGATGTGGCTTTTCTGCTGAGAGCCCTGACAGCCTGGGAGCGGGGGGACGCACTCCAAAGACTGGAAGGGGTTGCGATGCAGCAGTTAGGCTGGCATCTGTTGCAGTGGTGAAGGATTAATACTGAGAGCGAGAAACCACTTGTTTCTGTATTTGTCTCTGCTGGTAGGCTTTGTATGAAAGCGATAGGATGAGGTAGACCTTCCTCATTCTTATGCTTCCCCCCGCACATTGCAGGAGGTGACTGCAATTGTATCGATAAGAAAAACAGCTTCACCTTTGTTACTTACAAGCAATAGTTTTGATACTTTATTTGAGATCTCCTGAAGCAGTAAGCGTGCAGGTGGTCTTTATTCTGAACAGCGGTACTTCTCTCTTAAGGTTAACCTGAAAAGAACAGCATTAAAGTACTATCAGCTCCCAGATGAATCTATGTACTCATGCTAGCTAGTTCACCTTGTCTCAGTTCTGTCTGTCTTCTTTATTGAGAACACTTCAGTAAAAACAGTCAATGAAACATATTATAATATCAATATGCATGTGCTTCATTAGGAATGCTGTCAAAACAGTTACCGGATTTGAAGTTGCTAGTGATTTTGGAAGTACAGCACGACCAACTGCGTTGGGCTGTTTTATCTTTCAGGAAAAATTATATTATAAGCTCCTCAGCCTGTTACTGGCATCTTAATGATGTTACAGAGCTACTGGCACAAAACAAAATAGCAGCAGTCAGCTGAGCCAGGGTAAGAACACTTTCTAATTGAGGTTGAATGTTGCATGACAGTCACAAAGGTGCATACAAAGGCTACTTTCCCTAGAGTGTGTAGTCACAGGTCTCTGACAGTGAGATGACATGTCAGCACAGCTTTCCATTCTCTAACTGTAGTCTTTTTAATGGCACGTGAGTTGATGGTGTTGAATAGATGCCTTCTACCCCCTTGGACAGCTTTCTGTCCAGCAAGAACACAAAGACATCAGTGGTGTAAAAATGCTAACGCTGAAGTATTGTTTTTTACCTTTGCTGTTGTGACTTCAGTATTTTAGGTAAGTGAAACCATGGAAATAGGCCAGGCACTATATAGCCATGAAAACCAGAGATATAAAATCGCTAAATTAGTTTAAAAGAGGATTACGTTGCCCTTTCCAGGATACAGCCTAAATCTTTATATTTCCATTTGCCTTGAATAATGCTGCTTGACATTAATGCAGTCTTGCAGCAGCTTATGTTCTTGAAGAGAACAAGAGAAAACTCTTGGTTTGTCATAAATGTCAGTTTAGAAATTAATTGGTCACTGAAGCAGAAGAGTGTTCAGTGGTACAGTTACGTTTGGTGACTACATGGACGATCATGCTGTAGAAAAACAAGTCCTGAAAGCTTTATTCATGTTTTTTTAAAGTTAGACAAGAGGAATATTTGCATGCCTAATTCAAACTTCTGTATCCAGTAATTTGAATGTTATATTTCAGCAAGAAACAGGTGGAGAAACTCTTGCTACATTCCTGGAATGCATCTTTTTTTCAAAACCGGTTGTTAAATTTAAATTGTATTTGTTTCTAGCCATTTACAGCAAACCCTATATCAGTTCACTGTAGTAGAGTTAGGAAGAAATATGTTTTGGTACCTACTTACAAAAAAAAAAAGAGTTATGCTCTTCTATTTTAAAATCTACTGTAGTAAGATGTTTCCAGTGTCTCCTATGGAAGAATAGCAAATTGTTTCAAAATGGTGGGCAAATACTTTTGCATGGGTGTATTGGAATATTTGATTTGATGTTTCAGCCCTTGCTAGTGTATGTAAAGCAGTAAAATTTCTGCTCTGTTTTTTTAAGCATGGGACTGCTGTGGAAACAGCGTTCACAGAATCACAGAATTATCTAGGTTGGAAAGGATCCTGGAGATCATCTAGTCCAACCGTTTGCCTAGCACAGTTCCCACCTACAGCATATCCTTAAGCTCTAAATCGACCCGACTCTTGAACACCTCCAGGGAATGGGGACTCCACCACCTCCCTGGGCAGCCCATTCCAACCCCTTCTGTAAAGAAATACTTCCTAATACCTGGTCTGAACTTTCCCTGGCGCAACTTGAGGCCATTCCCTCTTGTCCTGTTGTTTACTACTAGGCTAAAGAGGCTCAAACCCAGCTCTCTGCAGCTTCCTTTCAGGTAGCTGTAGAGGGTGATAAGGTCTCCCCTCAGCCTCCTCTTCTCCAGACTAAACCTCCCCAGTTCCCTCAGCCGTTCTTCAGAGGACATGTGTTACAGACCCTTGACCAGCTTTGTAGCCCTTCTCTGGACTCGCTCGAGTAACTCTATGTCCTTTTTGTAGTGAGGGGCCCAAAACTGAACCCACTCATCGAGGGGCAGCCTCACCAGTGCCAAGTACATGGGCAAGAGCGTTACTTCCTCCTTCCTCGTTAATCCATCTGGAACAACTGAATCAACCCTCGCCTTCTGCTAACAGTCCCTAGTACTGGTCAGGAGGCACCTGGCTACAAGTCAGCATAGTTCTGGCCATTACTTTTCGAGAATCCATGGTTATGAAGAGAGGTGGAATCAAATATACATTTGAATTTATTTTTGCCCAAAAGGATTAAAAGTAAAACTGGATGTTAATCTGCCCATAGTCTTATGCTCTTAAAATACAGATAATACTGTATAAAAGTGACCATTGTTTAGTGCTAATATCAGGCTAGTTTTTGACTTGGTGTTTCGTTTTTAAAATCTTGACAAAATAGTTCTCAGCGGAGATGTAGAACCCCCTAAAATTCTACATATAGTATTTTGCTGTATATGATACATAAGAATGTGCTTTTCTTTATTAGTTTAAATGGGTCTTGCAGGAGAATGCATCAACCACTTGCAAAGTACGTTGGACTTAGTTGTGTGGTATCCTGTTAGCTCTAAAATGAGCTGCCTGTTTTTATGGAGTAATTAAAGTATGTTCAGCTTCGTTACAATGAACACCAATTAAGCATCCTTTAAAACCGCTGACTTTATACCACTTTCTAAGTTTCTCCACAGTGCCTTTGAGACGTGAGATTCATCCACCGTCGTACCTTTCTCAGATTGCCCACAAGGCAGAATGAATTGGGATGGGGTGTGCCTGCACTAATGGATTTTGATTCTCTGGGAAATGCTTTGGCTCCTTCGTGTCTCTGCTTTCTAATCTGTAGAATGGAAGCAGTGGTACTTACTCAGCGAGCAGGAGTGACTTAAAGTTTGGTCTCTTAATGCTAATCTTTTAATCCAGATAAAGTTTTACATTCTAGAGACGTTATTTTCTCAGGATACTTGGAAGCTGTGGATTCAAATGCTTCTTGGAGATGAGGTCACTTGTGTTACTGGACTTTAACTATACTGAGCAACCATCTGCATCTCTGTGCTGAACAATTATAATGTCCATTATGTTACTGGAGATTTTCCCCTCCTTTTTTGAGTCAGACACCTATATATAGTTACTTCTATAATAGAACATATCTGATGAAGTAAATTTATTTTCTTGATGCAGTCCTTTTAATTTACATGTGAATGTAAACTAAAAGGTAAAAGGTGCTTACATGGACAAGTATCACATAAAATAGTTGGAGAATTTCTGAACTATTTATGCTGTACCTTTTAGAGTAGCCATTCTTTGAGAGACTGTCAATGAGAAAATTATATTCATTCTTAATTTCTTTCCATTGTTTTGTCATATTGCTACATTTTTTCTCAGGAGTTCTTGGTTTCTGTTGAAAAGTTGTTCAGGAACAACTCAGACTCAGTATGCTCCCTACACTTTATGTGCAAATGCAGACCTTACTGGAAAGCCAAATCACTGACTGAAACCTTTTTTTAATTTGTTTTTCTTCTTTAAATGAGCTTGATTTGTTTTCCTATGTATTCACAGGCTCTTAAAATAAGAGAGAGCTGCAATTGCCCATCTCTTTCTGGACCAGATCCTCGCCTCATTTTCAGACTTAACATGCAACATCTCCTGGAATCATCTAAAGATCAAGAAACCCCAAATTCTACAAAGCGAGAGCTCTCAAAACCAAACCAGGATTTCCCCCCCCCTCAAAAAGTGGAAGATATGCCAGTAACTTTTGCAGTTAAACCTACAAACTAATGATAATAATTTTCACTTTTTATGAAACTTGTGGTCCCTGAAGGTCTGTCTTATAACACAATTTTGTCTTTGAACTATAAAGAAGATGTAGCCACTCATATTCTATGTTTCTTTTATGTGATCTCTCACTCAAAGCAATAAGGAACCATGCCCACACAAGAAGCGCAGCGTGTTGGAGCAGGAAGTTTCTTATTCATCAAGAGTTACTAAAATAAATCACTTCTCAGGGGAAAGATCATCTCCTACAATCCAGTCACACAGTGTAATTTTCAGCTTTATCAGGCTCACCTTGATCAGAGGACAGATGAGCCAGTAGCATCCCTAAAGCAGAGGAAAAAGTACAGTTTTCATCACTTAAGTTGTCTGGTTTATCTTACTGTAATTTGGGTTAGATCTGTTCAGCTTTATTTGAGAAATAATGAGGAGACCTTACTGCCTGTTCCACATACAGTATGTTTAAAAATATTAATCTGAGATGTGGTAATAGCCTATGGGCTAGATACACCCCCACTTAATTAGGTGGATTTACTGCTGGGATTTTCTTCTTTCTCAGGCATTTTAGAATATGGATTGATTCAACATTTTTCTTCAAAGCAACCTGAAAGGGTTGCACAAAGTTCAATTTAAAAAAGGAGTTAAATAATTTTCAAGGAAGTCTTTCTTGTGGAAAAAAAACCCACGCTGTATAAGAACCACTGTAGCACTAGAATGCTTTTCAAGGATGGCTGTTGTCTTTTTTTAAACAATCAGGGCCTTGTTAGAGGCCAGTTTTACTGCAGTGACATTTGATTTGGATATATCCATTGGATGGAAGTGATTGCTGATGTGAAAATCTGTTACACAGTAGACAAATACAAGATTTCTTGACTGCACGGCTTTTGCAGCTGTACCTTATCCTAAAAGGTGACTTCTCTTCAGGAAAGTGGCATCTAATGCTGAGCATCCCCTCCTCCCCCCAGTCCCCTGAAGCCACACACTTTATACCGTGGAAAGCAGTATGCACAATAGAGGTAAAGCTCTGCCTTTCCTGATGGACCAGCAAATATAGCTAGCATGTTGATCGTGATTTGCAACTGTTTGAGTTACCCTTGCTTTGCAGTTGATGAAAATATGGAAATGTTGATCTTGCAGGAAGACACAGAAAGAGGCAGCAGTGAATGAAAACAAAAGAGGGAAATCCCATTCCTTTATCTGTTAAGATGTATTTGCTATTAGGTTTTTTTGTTACTCACTTGTATTAAAACAAAAATCTGTTTCAGGTATGGTAGGTTTTTACAGTGTAATGTATTTTAAACATTTTTATATATATGGAGGGGGCAGACTTTATCATATTTCTTCAATTAAAGCAGAATGCAAACTTTAAAAAAGGAAATAATAACCTATTCAGTGCTGTTGGTGAATATAGTTGGAAAAATAGATTGTGAAACAAGCAATTCCTTTACTGACTTCAGTTGATGAACCGGGGTCCTTTGAGAAATGCCAGCAACTACCTCACTTATCTTTATTCAGAGGTAAGTTGATGTATCTCTAATGTTGATGATTCTAGGTCTGACTATATAGGTCTAGACTGGCTGCTTATTGCTTACAATCTGGTTTTAAATCTCTGTTCAATACTCCTGGCAAGAGGCAGAAGGTCCAGCCTGACCATTTTTCATCCATTCATTTTTATTCTTAGTGACAGGAGTTTTTGTAACAGACGTTCAGTGATGCGTTGAAGCATTTGGACATTGTCACCTGAAGGTAAACAGAAAAATACACCACTTAGATTTCCCTACGGAGCTTATAGTTTATCCTGCAACACCAAGACCCTGCCTCTCTCTCGCTCCAGTGTCAGAACTTGTTTTGTTATCCAGGGCTCCTGGCTGACGTGCAACTTGATGCTTGTGTCTGTTAGGACTAAGGAGAACATAAAAAGAGTTTTTATAGCATTCAAGATGAAGTATGAAACTACCCAAGTTCAGTATTTTTGCTGTCTGCTTTAAGTGGCTTAAGAATTACAGTGGAATGCTGGAGGTGCATTTTTTTTTAAGTTCACCAAAGGAGATTTTTAAAAATTTTTATGTAAATGGTCTTGTAACCGCGATCATGGTGATGTGAGAGGAAGGGTTTCAAGGGAGAGGTAATAGCTTATTAGACCAACAAAGAGCTTATGTGCTTTCTTTAACTACACTGATCTGATAAAACATCTCTCTTCTTACAAACCTTACGTATGCACGCACACACATATGTATGTGTGTATATACATATATGAAAAATACACACACTTATGCAAGAGTTAGGCCTCTGCACTAAAACATTATAGTTTTAAAGTCCAAAATGGTGTGTTGAAAATTTCAAATTTACATCTTGAATTACCTTTAATCAAGTGCTTTGGGAGGGGGGTTGTTCTTTGCTTATCTTGACTGTCCAGCACTGAAGATGTCTTGTGTTCATCTGTCTCTTGGAGGGCACTTTTTCCTTAAATTATTACAGGATGCTATACATTACATCTGGCTATATCGTTAAAGTATTTTCTTTTTTCTTGATCAGAAAAATTACAAAAATGTTGCTTTCCAAAGCTTGGACAAGTCATAGTAAAAATTGCACTTTTAAAATCAAAGAACATACAATAACTTAAAGTTGTGTGTGTATATATAATAATACTTTATATATAATATATATGACACATGATATATAAAATATATTAATATTTAAACTATAATATATTAATATATTATTAGAATTTCAAAATATAACCCTTAGGAAAATACTGTGGTTGCAAGCTTCTAATTGTAGAAACTTTCACTATAGAAACTTTCATTGCAGTTGTGTAACAGTATGTCACAGGAAAAATAGATCTAGAAACATTGAAGGAATTCTGTACTTGAAAGAGGCATGTCACACAGAGGGAGAATAAGCGAGAAAAGGTAAGATAGATCAGTAAAAATGCATCTATGTTTTCACCATCAATACTGCACGCTCTACTTCCAGCTTCCTGTTGAAAAACTAAATAGATAGTACAAATTTCACTAAATCTCTTAATGCATTTCCTGTGTGGGAACATTGAGAGATGTGATAAGCAGGGGATGTGCATTCAAGGCAGTCCTGTAATAAAAACGGCTCCTTTATAAACTTGAAATACATAAGTGCCACGAAAGCAAAGCACACAGTTGTTAGAATGCTCTTTGTTCTTGAATTCTGTTTGTAGACACTAAAAGAGAACAATCCAGCAAGCTTGATGCTTTTTTTCATATATTATGTAGGCTGCCACAGCTTTTTTTTTTTTTTTTTTTTCTTCCGTGTGGTGTTTGTATCTCAGTACCTCTGGTTGAAAAACTCCTTTTCAGTATAATAGTCTGTTGTAAGCTATTTTGCTGCCATCAACATTCTCTCTGCTGAAAATCCTTGTTTTTGCAGATCTTCGGAGTTTTTGAAGGGGGAGCAGGATGATCACAGAGTGTGGTAGTAGAGGTAGCAGGATAAGACTTTTCTGTCAGCAGTACACCATGGCTTCTTTAGGTTTCCAGCGCATATTGCAGAGTGCTTTAGTCACCCGCAGTAAGGACTGATATCAGTAACTAGTATTTATGAGGTGCTTCAAGTGATGTAGGAATGCAAGTTAAGTTTTTGCATAATACCTGCTTGGGTGAACAGCTTTGTAACAGCTTCTTATTGAAGAAACTTAGAGTGATTTTAGCAAAGCTTTGCACATCAGTGAAAAAAAATCTGGGCTGGACCTTTGGCGTTCTGAACCATTCCTTAGCTTCCTGCGGCACGCTGCAAAACGTCCGTGTGTCTAAAGCTCACAGCAAATTGAAGTGATAGGCTTTGGGTGATTTACATTTATACAGCTTGTCACCTTTCGATATGTATCTGCAGAGGTTGGATGTACCTCTTTATGCATACTTGACTAAGGTACAGTTTGTTCTTTGTGTTTTTATTTAACTACTTTCTCTTATGCATAAACCAGTTATTGTTTGTTTACTGCTCATCATCTCTAAGGAGCTCATGTCTAAATCTGTTGACGTGGTGGTTATTTAATCTCAAAAAAGTTAATCTCAGATTTGTGGTTCCGCCACAAAATCAGGGCTTGTTGTGCGTTTATTGTCATATTAACTCTAAGATAACGCTGCATTAAAGTTGACTACAGCTCTTCCTTTTTGGTGCCCCCGCCCCATCTTCTTGTGCGGCAGGCATCTCTGCTAGACGAATCAAGGGCTGCTGAGAGAGGAACCTGGCTGAGCAGAGTAAACGCTCAGCTAAGCCAAATAAAAGATGGAGCTGAATGTTCTGCCTGTGATAACTTTATTGCTGGGCTTGGCAAATGTTGGCAGATTCATAAAGAGAACTGACTGGGTGTCTCTTGTGTCCCTCTCTGCTGCCTGCACTTACTGCAGCCATCAGCAACTAACTGTGCTGTTTGATCTCGGGGAGCCTGAGGTGCCATGCCAAATACAGGCCTAGCGTAGTGTTCCTGGCTATGTTGTTCTGACTGGGCTGCTTAAAGGCTGGTTAAAGGCTTGTTCTTGGTACGAGCCAGGGGTTTCTACCCTGATTTATGAATGGATGCAGAGACTTGTTACCTCCAGCACATAAATTCATTATAACTATTAAACTAAGCTGAAATTGAACCTGTTGACCTGGAAGTGAATGACTCCATAACATTTCATTAATCCTTTGAGATGTTTAATTCCTGCTAATTTGATATTTCAGATACAATCTTCACTACAGATATAATGGCTTAATTAGTATACATTACATGATGTCTCTTCACACTGCAGCGTGTACAGTATTTATCCACTAGAAAAGTAATTCAGCAGAGCTCAATTATAATACACTGACTAGAGCATAAAAGTTGAAAAGGATATACGTGCAGTAGTCATTATATTTTAAGCATAAACATTTTTCAAGAAGTCTTCTATTTATTGGTATCTATCATCTTCTAAAAATTACGATCCTAAACGTTTTGTTACAGCTTACTAAAATATTTCAGTTTAAAATTGGATTGTGACAATAGTGGATTATTTTGCAAATTATAAGCAGCATTTGGTGGAGCAACAGTTGATAGAAACCTGATGTGTAACTTAGTCACTTGTATAATATCCTTGTTAGAGTCTTTCATACTGTTGGAGAGCAACAAACTGGATATGAAAATTTACATTTGAAGAATAGCTTTCAATTTGATATGGTTGTCTTCTGTATCTTAATTTCATAAAAAGACTGCTGGCAGACAGCACGTTTTGGTGATAGATACCAAAATCTGTCCTAAACAAATTTATTTTGTAGCATTCAGCCTGCAGATCTTTTAGCTGAAGACACCTGTTTCAGAGCTCACAGCTCTGTGTAGCAGTTCAGGACAGTGGTTCCAGTTGGAACTGCAGAGAACAGTCATAGAGAAGGGTTGTAAGTCTTTGATCATTTTGCTGCTGCCTTCCTGTGACAAGTCAGAGGAGGCACAGGTATGAAGAGCTGATAGCTGATCTTAGAAACTGTTCGTTTAACGAGTGGGGGTAAAAATTCTGCTTGTGGCACGCACTGTATGATCTGACCCTGCCTGCTTTTTCCTTCAGCTTTCACTGGTATGTAGATTTCCATGGGAAAGATGTATAACTGTATTGGTACATATTGTGGACAGCCTTGTGGTCATTCTGTCCTGTGTTTGTAATGGCAAGTACAAAGGTTGTTTTTCAAAGTGATACAAATTGTTTGTTTTTCCTGTTCATGAGTGAAGTCACAGTCAAGGCCCTTCAGTTTCTGTCAGGTTCTTATCATGCCTTTTCTACACAATCCCATGTAGAAAATTCATCAAGTACCACAGAAGTAGGGTGAGCAAACCAGTATTTCAACATCCATTCAATATGGGAAAAGGGTGTAAGGTGATCCAGGCATAAGCAAGAGAAGACACTGAAAAGTGCTAAATGGGCTGAAAACTTGATAAACCTTATAGGAAGCTCTGAAGTTCTTGTTCAGATTTTGTTGCAGGTTCTTCATACTCTTGCCTACTTTTGACCTTTTAAAATGGCTGTTGATGTCAAGCCAAGGGGCCACCAAAGATGCAAGAATCTCCTGGAAAAGTGGTATTTCTTAACTCCATCACTGCCTGGTTTCTAGAATTGCATAGAGCATTGGGTATTTGGCCCAGTTGCAAAATAAAATATTTTCCCCAAACTTTTAAAGGATGTTTTTCTCATGTAGGTATTGAAAGTGGCTTTCTTTTGTAAGGCCAGCGTGTACAGAATAGTATCTGAATTTAGATGATTCCTGACCGAACCCAGATGCTCCCCCTCCTGCCACTCTGCAGTATAAGACTTGAGTTAATCAAATTTATCTCTTTTTCCCTTCTAGCAACATTGATCTCTATTGTCTATTTGGAATCTAGAGAATCAGAGCTCCTTATTCCTGCTGGGATATGTTGTTGTCAAGTTTATTTCATACACGTATGGAATAAATAATGAAGGAGTAAACGGTGAAGGAATAACATAGCAAAGTTGCAGCAGTGTGATTTGTTAGCCACGAGATGGCAGTTGGGCTGCCTGAGCTGGTCTTGAAACTGATGCATTGCAACACCTGCATTTTTAGTCTGGCTTTAGTAAATTATCAAGGTGATATTCCCTTTCACTGTTAACTGCAATGACTCTTCCCTAGAGTAAACTGGAAACATCATCATTGTGAGCCAGTGAATCTCATGTGGTTCCATTGAAGGCTTTCAGTTCCTTATCTGGATAGCAGATAACTTTACGGAAAGCTGCTGTCTGGCAAGCTTTACTTTCCTTTAGCAGAAATGATCAGAAAGGAGTGACTGACTGAAAAATTGTACATGCAAAAAGGAAGTATGTACCATTGGATTTGTATTTGTAATAGCCAGTTTTGAGCCCCTATTGTAAATCTGGTTTGCTTTCCTTTTACTGTAGGGTAGCAAATGAAGACAGAACATTTTATTTTGGTGCTGACGGCATGATTGTCTCTGTCTAATGATTAAAGCAGGATCTGTTCTCTAAGGAGATAAGAGATGTGCTTCCACCTGTGTTTCTGATGTCCTGAAGCTGCTTTTTTTTTTTTTTTTTTTTTTTTTTTAGGGAGCAGCAAGAATGAGGCTGCTCCATGAGGGAAAGAGCCGGGAGCTGAGGATGACCATGGTACTGGCTAATCACCTCACAGGTAGGGTGAGAAGTGTGGGGTTGGTGATAGAATTGGGTCCCACTGACCAGACACATTCTAGGTGACAGGTCTGGTCTAAGATCAGAGCAGGAGGCCCAGGCAACATGTCAAGATGAGCAGGGCACAGGGCTGCATCCAGGCTTACCTTCAGTGAAGCTCCTAAAGGCCTGGGGCCTGAGCTGAAATGGAGCCCTGGGTGGTGGGTGCCTGCACAGAGGCCCCTGCTGAGGCTGCTCAGGGCACTTAAGGCCTGCTGGTGCGTTTGGGCCCCGACACAACCATCCTGGGATAGCGGAGCCTGTTTGTATAATGTCAGAATGGACTAATGGTGGAGTTCTGAGCTAGGGAGTGGAGACTGGATTTCAGTTTCCCGTGCCATCTTGCAAGGGTCCCATAGATATTTAGTGTGTTAAGTTTCTCTTCCATAAAACAGAAATGTGAAAGAAGAAATTCAAGGATGTATCAGGATGGATATGTATCTGAGGTGAGGAGAAAATAAAAATATTTAGATAGGCTGGTTTTATTTTCTACTCTAGAATTCATTTTTTAGAGTATGAGGGGTAATGGAGAGAGGAAGAGGTAAGTGTCCCTTAACACCAGCCAGCCCTACTTGTTCAGTAAAGGGTCAATGAGAGCACTCTGGGTTTGTTCTGTGGTCTCAGTGCTTGGTGTTATCTCCCTCTCTTCCCCCCATTCTCTGTGATATTTCATGAACTAAAACGGTGAGGGGAAATACTTGAGCTTGGTATTTGGAGGAGATGAACATGTGTCAGCTGGATTTCAGAAACTGCCAGGTATGTGAAGAGTGTCTTCAAATTCTGAGCTTGGACAAAGTTTTTATGTTGTCTGTGAGCACTTTAACAAAATGGCAAACAGTTCTCAAAGCAATCAAACCTCAGCTAGCACTGTGTTTGGTGGGGTTTTGCCCACTTCTTTGCTACATCCTCAGCTGTATCACCCTCCCATTACTTTGATAATACAGATGAGGCTGTACTGGTCTGTGTTTCACCATTTCTTCAGCCAACAAGCTAGAAGGAAACAAAACCCTTGAGAAGCAACAGGGTCCAATTTTCACTGTCAACAATGAGGCCTCTATTCTGTTCACATTGAAATCCCTGGCAAAAGTCCCAGTAGTTAGATCTGGATTTCTTCCTCCTTAAAACAATATTCTTCCTTTTGTGCTTTATCCCCTGCTTGTCAGAATCAGCTGATTATGAGCTCCTGCACAGATGACATTTTATCTTCAGTAAGCAGGAAGGAGGCATGAATTAGGGCTTAGAAAAAATGTTCGATAATTAGCCATAGAGGAAGGAAAACATCCAAAAAAAGTACCCAGAAGGAATCAACTTACTTCATTTGACTGGGCTGGAAAGTTCAGCTGTAATGATAGTGGTTAAATTAATTACGATGATTTGGTGACAAGGAAGCTAGCTTGTCTCCAAATGATGTGTATTTCTTTTCTTAAACCAAGATGAAGTAACTGCACACTGTGGCTGCTGTGTGTCAGGATCATAGATACCAGGTATTCCTTAAAGCTCGGTCAGGGCAAGGTGCATGATGGCACAATGGGATCACACCCTAACCCTTAAGCCAGGGTTTGGATAAGTCTGGAAGGGTTTAGTGCTTTTCTAAAATGTTTGTTATTGTGCATAACTATGATGGATACAGTCTTTGACAAAATGGTGGGTTGTGACCTCTGGCCTTAAAAGGGCAAATTCTTATATTTTAGCTGAAGCTAGGGGCAGGGTGTCCTGGGACTGTGCCGAGAGTGCTGCCCTATCTCTAGTAGCGACTGCTGTCATGAATGCTGCTGATCCCACTCCATCTTCTACTCCTGCACCTGTTACAGCTCCAGCCTGCCTTGGCTGCAGCTTTAATGACTGGAGGTGTTTGTGGGCACAGCTAGCATAACCTACTTATTGCACATGTCCCTGAATGTATTAGAGAATTCCTCATGGCTGTCTCGGGGTGTAGTATTTAAATGTACCCCAGCTTCAATTCTTCATGACTGTTTGATCACTCTTGTCATTCTGGCAAACTATTTTTAATACTAACTTCCTTTTGACATGCTGACCTCTCTGTCTTTGTTGTCAGTATTGCAAAAGAGAGGGTCCACTGAAATGACTTTTTTGTGTGCCTGTGGAAGCCATTGAGACCTATGGAATTCTTGATTTTTCTCTGCGAGCAGGTCCCAATGTATCAGGCTATCCCTGAAGAAGTCTCCATCTCTTAACTTTGGACTTCCAGTTTTATCATTTTAATGTTTCATAGTGCCTGTGGGACATATATGTCAAGAGGCATCACACCTTGGAGGATGTTTCTTAATGGCTATCATGAGCTGATACATCTAGGGCTTTCAGAGGGAGGACCTTGACTTTGTGGGGATAACAAGGGCAGCTAATAAAATGAGCACAGCATTAGCAAGGAGGAGTGTTCAGAAGGTTCTCATGCCCTGATATCTGATACACGGGTCAGTTTGCTCAGCAATAGCAGATTTAGGGATCTTTAAACTTTTCCTTTTATTGCCATTGGTGTGGAATCAGGCTGTAACTCATTGCCAGCATCTGTCAGGCGTGGATGTGAAGGGATATGGCTGCTGACGGTCAGAGGGCTCACACCAAGATGCCATAATAAAAGCGTAGCTGTTTGTAGAGGAGAAAAGCCCCACAAACATTTATACCAATTTGCTTTGTTTTAGTGCACTAATAAAAATGGATTTTTGCCATGTATAACTTTGCATAGAAACACTTTGCTGTAATGGTTTACAAGTTTCCCTATATCAGTAAAACATTTCTTGCAGTCATTTAGACTTGGTGTAATTTTTAGACCCTGTGCACAATTCTGCCTCCTGGAACAACAGGAACACACACATGCATGCAGACCTCTCCTGCAAGAGCCATAAGCACAGTTCTTCTCTAACACTAGCCAGAGCTGCTTTGTGACCTCTCTTCCTCTAAGGCTTCTTCCATCTAACCTTCTTTTTCCTTATTTCCCTGCTTTTCTGCTTTGAACTTGGTTGCTTGTGAAAAAAGTAAGGATAAATCTAGATAGCTACTCTAGCTACTCCTCTTTTCTGCCTCTGATTTCTCTGAAATCACCAGAAAAGCTTTGACAGCTAAGAGCCTAGGCGAGATGAAGTGGCTTAACCCATGGAGTATGGCAGTGGCTGCAAGTAATGCATGGCATCTTGAACTCTTTCTATAGAGACTTTCACCCCAGGTGCTGATATATCAATGACTCTTAATGTGCAACCTATTAGCATGTTTCACTCTAACAGTCTAATGAGTTGCAGTAATCCAGCCTGGAGGTCAGAGATGAAAGGCTTGCTGTTGAAGCTGCTTATTGAACTTGATTCCTCCATTTTTAGAAGGTCAGAAAACTCATCCACCAAGAGAGCAACCTTTGCCAGGTCACAGAGACTGATGGGCAGGCTGGCCTGTGCAAATCTGAATTCTGAAACCAGTCTTGGAAGCAGATAGGAGTGATTTAATCTTTTCAGTAAGACAAGGCTACTATCTTTGTTAGTTTAAAAGGCTAACATAGGAAATCCTGCATCTTCTGAAATAAAAGTGAATATGGAAAGAACATTTTCAGATTAGTATGCTGGTAGGTTTGGACTGCAGTACCTCACTGGACTCAATGAGATCATGTCTTTATATGTGTCTGCTCAGTCCAGCAGGCTAACCTAGTGAAAAACTAATAGAATCGATGGTTTCTTTGTTGCATTTTTTCTGAGACAATTTAATTAGCATTTTTTGCTTCTAAAAAAAAGTACCTCAATAGAGAACACAAAAATAACCAGCCCCAAAAAATGCTGACAAAATTATAGCTTGCTCAGGCTTCCTCAGGCTTTAGAAGATTCTGCTGCAAATGTACCTTGTAAAGCTGTGTGTGATTTGTAGAAAGGAAGGTGTTTAAAAAAAAAAAAAGGTAATCTATATCTGTATCTCTCATCCCCCAAAGGTGGGTTTCAAAACCCCAAACTAGTCACCTAGGAAACTTAAAATTTTTCAGAATTCTCTTCTTTAGTATAAATAATTTTTTTAAACCCCTCAGTATTGTGATTAGTTTTGACAGTAAAGCATGTGGATTTGCACACTGTTTGTGGAACACAAAGGTGAAATGTCTGAGGTCCCTCCTGGTGGGAGGTTTGAACTTTTTGCTCTTTCAAAGCCAATTAGATTTTGACCAAAGCTTTGTGGGAGAAACAGAACCACCTTCTCCACCCCTCCTCTTCTCATTTCGTAGATGTCGTGCAGTTGGGGTTTTGTTCCCTCTACTTTCTTTGATTTACACTGTCACATAGACAAATCAAAGCCTAGCCTTTATTTATTGCAGCTAGCAAGAGTGTGCTACAGACTTAATTCAGGATATGGACTCAAATCCTCCCCTGGAGCAGAGTGTAGTACTTTGTCATTTGCAAACACTTGGAAGCACAGTGCTTCAGAGTTCCTGTAAACAAAAATAAATTCAAGGAAATTTTTGAATTACATGTGTAGTTTGAATTAATACATTAGAATCAGAGTAGCACACAGCAAGATGAATCTATCCATCATGGGCATTTAGTGTAAAGCCTGTATTTGCTTTTCTTTGCTATCCACATAGATTCGATCAACATAGCAGTTCTGTCATTTGCTAAATACATGGGCTCTGCTCTCCGGGACACCAGCTCATCAGTTACCAAGTGAGCAGCCTGTCATAGGGCCAGCACAGATCATTTGTAACTGTCACATACCCAAAGATCAGAATCTTCCCAGAGTCCGATCCTTTGATGGCTTGGAAATAGGCTGGCTGTACTGGCTAACGGGCCTTGCTGGGTGGGAGGGAGGCTGCTGCACCTGAAACCAAGGTGTGGAATTGGAAACTTTGGATCTCTCAAAGTTCCATGATAGGCACTAGCCTGCAGCTTTAAATGCTTGTGTTCATTTTCCGTCCATGTCTGAGAAGACGGGCAATCACTTCAACTCACTGTTTTTGGAATTCTCTCTCTTGAATCAGTCTGCTGTGTTTCTTTAGAAGAGCTGCAAGAAAGGCATGGAAGTCATCTTACAAACTTGGACTCATGTCTAGGCAAAAGCTAGGCGCAATGAACAAGTGTTAAGAAAGCCACACTAACTGAATTGAACCCTGCCCCACCTCCAGAATGTTTTATCAAGCTCTTTCAGATGCCAAGAACCGTGTGAGTTACAGGGTGAATCTTTGTTGGGGTTTTTTTGGTTTGGTTTGGTTTTTTCTTTCATATTCCTGCTCTCTGAAAAGCTAAGAAATTTATATTTTCTCCTGAGTCTGTTTATGCCTTTAGTTGCATTGTTTACTAGTCCTTATTAAGTTTCTTAAATATGGCCAGGATGATAATTTGCAACCATAACTGGTTTTGATCTAAAAGGGCTTTATTTTTATTTTTTCACAGTTCAATGCTTTCAGCTCCTGCTGTTTCCTTGTACTTTTCTTCTTTGCAGAGAGTCAAGGTGTCTCATAATGATGATGGGGGACAACAAACACATTTTTAATGTTGTTTACTCTCCTGTATCCTAAAAACTGCTCTAACGTGTATCACATCTTTGATCCCTAATCTAGGCTAATTGCATTCTGTTTTGTTTTCTGTCTTTTTAAGGTTATTTTTTTTATTGAATAGCTGATACATTTAACTTCAGCAGAGCAGGAATTGTATAGTGTCTGCATGTAGTTCTAAGCCAAAATTTCCCAGGGATTTTGTAGTAAGGCTACTTGCCATAGTTTAAGTCTCTTTAAGGATATGTTGAAATACTCCTGGTTATTTGGATTACAAATTCCCTGAATATTGTTGCCATTATAGGTCTCGTGAACTATACAGCTTCTTTGGAAGCATCTGTATTCTGTCACTGCAGTACTGTGTGTCAATAAAAGAACTAGGATGACCTAGGTAATTTCAGTCATGTATCTCTCCATCTCTTCTTTTTGTCACCAGCCAGTAGAGGGGAAATTCTGGTGTCCCTTCTTGTTCCTGTGAGACTTCTGATGAATCTCAGGTTCTTCTTCAAAAAATGATAATAAAATCTTTTTTTGTCTTGTAGACCTGTTGCTCATGAATTCCTCTAAGGTTTGTGATCATTTGGAAAGTTGCTATCTACTTGCATTTTTCTTATTTTTAAATATATGACAAAGGTGAGCTATGGATGCATTGCAGTGGGAGGATGACCCTGCCTCTGGCCTACCTGCTTATGTCCTTTTCCACCTGGAAGTTTTGCCTACATCATCCTTGGGACCTCAAGATGTCTGGTGAACTGTGACATCATCTCCAGCATGGCTGAACAAAAGCCAAGTTTTTCATAGATTTCTGTTGCTATTGCTTAGGACAGCTGCAGCATGTGCTTCATGACTACATCACTGCTGTTATTCTAACCAGCACATGAACACATATTTCTGTACTGGGAGGCCCAGCACACCTAGCAGAGATCCAGCTGAAACCTCTTGTTGCCAGGGGAGACCCTGTCACCACCCAGCACATCTCACTAATGCATGACTGTTTCTGGTAATCAGACTGATAGTTCTTAGTCTCAATTTTGCACCATTACACCTAGATAGCTCCTCTAAGGACAAAAACTAGCTCTTCCACACCCTTTAAATACTTGATGATGACACTGCACTTTCAATTTCCCCTCCCTACTCCACTAGCCTTGATTCAGACTGGATCCCCATGTTCCCATATCATTTATGTTTTCACATTTTAGTTTCCAGTGAGTTTGTCAACATCTTTCTTTGACTGTGCTAGAATACTCATAGTCGTGTGATTCAGTATCAATGAGTTGTTTCAGTGACATTTTCCCCTTAGGAAGGAAATGCCAGACTTCCACAGTGTCTTTGCTTTTCACAGCTTAGGTCAAACCCTGCATGAACGCTAACGTACTTTCCTGCATGTTAATTTTAGTTAATAGCTATTCAGTAAAACAATTCATCCAGCTCAAGATATATGGCACAAATTAAGCTGAACGCCCAAACAAATTCAGTGACAGACCCTGGCCTCAGTGGGCTCTTTAAGTCCAGTGTAACATGCATTTACATTGTTTTATTTCTCTCTCAAACTGTAACTTGCTCCCCGTGGGGTTACATTGAGTTAGTTTCATTTTCACATTGTACTGGCACCACCATAGTCTTGCATTTAAATAGTCTCATTTCATTTTGATATCATGATGTCATCTCCGCAGAGGCGTACTGGGACTGTCTGGAGAATTTAGTGATAATGCCAAGGCAGAGTCAAGCAGCACTACCCAAGCTAGCCAGTTGGCTAGATGCATTGTTGTGCAGCACAGTAAGCTCAGCTTCAATTTCTGAGCCCAGTCCTGTTCTCTGGACTGATAATGCAATGTATTTTTATATCCTTTGAGCCCTGTTTACTCTCTCACTGGCAGAAAGCATATGTGTGTGGGAAATAAGGGCTGGGAAAGCTAATAGTTTTGGTAACGTGCAGGTCGGCAGTAGCTGGGAAAGGAGACAGACAGGTCTGGTTCTCTTATGTCTGTGTTTCTTCATGGCTGTAGGCAGTGGAGAATTTTCTGTAAAGTCTAATGATGATTAGAGCTGTGGACTAGAAAATCCCATCTGGGGGCAAGGAAGGGTGAGTCTATCCCCGAGATGCCATGGCATAGGGGTGTCTTTAACCTACCACCTGGCTCTTCTGGAGCCAAGGTCAACTAGACATTAATGAGCAGATGCCCAGAGTCCCTCTGAGAAACTGCAGTGCCCCCAGTACCCTGAGCACTTCCAACTCTTAAGTGTCAGCATCCCAATGGCAATCCCTGTACATCTGTCTGCATTTCATAAACAACTCGCAAGTTCTGTCCTGCCACATGAGAATTTGGACTAAATTACCCTCTCCCAGCTCAGCATGAGCCACTTGGGGAAGGAGGGATCTGAGTTTCAGTTGTTCATAGCACATTTCCTAGGCCGGGATGCAGCGCTGGGACTTTGTCCCACACCCTCATCTCCAGCAAGCATCTCGACTTCATGGTGGCAGCAGAGCTGGTACTTTAGGTCAAGGGTTTTTTTATTTATAGAGCTGCCATTACATCAGTCTGACACAGTCATACAGTATTTATGGTAAGGTTAGATACATGACTGCATCCAAAGCAAATAAAGAGATTCTCGCTTCTTGGTGGAGCATTCACTTGGAAGGAAAATCCAAGCTTTAATGTGCATTTCTTTCCCTACTGCTATAAGATTTTCAGGGACAAATTCAGTCAGGCTGTTTGACTCTAAAGGTGAAGTCTTTGCGGTTAGTGTTTTACTTTTAATTATTTTGTTTAAAAATAAATGAGTTCTGCAGCTTTTGAGCTTGAGGCTTAGTGGTTTAGTTTTAATTCTCTCCAAAAGCAGTGAGCCTACTTAGTGTGAACCTACAAAAGCAATTCTGTGAAGCTGCTGGTTTTAGGCATTTCTAGAATGATGCAAGAATAAAACCATTTGTTAGAGCTACCTCTGGGATCCAGTGCCTATATACATTTGTCAAAGAACACAATATTGAATGCTTCATTTTCCAAACACTAGGCTAAGATAAATTATATCTGGGTGTTGAGCCTTCCTGATATAAATCAGTGGCATATCAATAATAGGATTCAGCTTCCCTCTGAAATTTTAAAGTAAATGTACTAGGATCCTTGTGGGAAATAGCAGGTTTCATTTCATGGACTTCTGCAAGGAGTATAGTCAGTGGAGCCTGCTTTTTAATCTGACCAATAGACTAATGGGAAAGTAAGTGTAAAAAGACACAAACTAGAAGGGATGAGGTGATGCTTTGGAACAAGTCTTTCTGACTGAGAAAGTGGTGAGGGTGTTTGGAAGCTCGTGCAGAACTGATGCAAGTTCTGTAAGGTTAGAGATGAAGAAATGAATGCTTTTTAAAGGTCAGATGAGACTTGGAGGTAAAACTGAATGGGAAAGGCAGAAAACAATATACAGAGCTGAATATTTGTTGCACTAGGCTTTGATTTGAGAGGGCCAAATCTTCTCCTAAATCTTAAATAACAGTTAGTTTGGTGGTTTGATTCCAAGCTTCATTTTTCGCATCAGGTACAAGTGCAGTTTGAAATCTGTTTGTTATGACTTATATTGGTTTTAAAGTACTTTTGCTCATTCAGGAGGTCCTCAGTAACACTTTCATGGACCATCTTTCAAGGCTGGCTTTTCACTTATGCTCTCCAAAAAGTATCTACAAATTTTCTGTGAGATTCATGTTCGTCACAGCCTGGTAAAAGTTAAGGCTTGAGCTTTATGCCCTATGGCTTTGAGATCATCATTCTCCTTACAGACAGAACACTGAATGTGCTTTTTTTCCACTTTGAATTCAAAAGTGTATTCTACAGGGGCTGATACTTTCCCAGGACTTTAAACCTCAATGCACAAGTACCAGGTGGCTAGCTATGAGGGCCAGGGATTGCTAGATTCCTTAATTATCCCTTCCTCAAATATTTAAGATGCAAAGAAGAGTTGGATTCATCTTATCCTCTGTGTATACTACACATCAGCAGTAGGTGCACAGTTCCTCCACCGGCTTCTGGTGCAGTGAGACACCAAACAAAAATGCGATAAACGTGCTAAAAGGGAGAAGAGCAAATAAATGGAAGAGGCTGTACCCCAGATGGCAGAGGCAGTGAAGGTGAAAAGTGGAGAAACAAGCAAGTGGAAACAAAAGAAATGGAGAATTTCAACAAAGATTGAAAACATGTTACAGATTAACATGTGCTGCAGTGGACAAAGTGTCCAGTAACACAGATGACAAAATAAAACCTCATGAACCCATGTACTGGGTTCCCCTTTTCTCCTTTAGAGACTATAAAAGAAATAGATCTGTTTTCCCACCCTTTAACCCCAGAGTGGAAGAATAAATAGTTCCGAGGCCAGGGACTATACCTAAGAGTCTCAGGTTAATTTCATTGCTTTGTCATAGACTTCCCCTGTAACCCAGGAAAATCAGTTCCTTTAGTTGTGCTGCAGTCCAGCAGTCGCAGTGTTATAATAATTGCCTCCTTACCTCCAAAGAATGTGAAAATACATGTGTTAAGAACTGCAGAGCTGATGGATGTGGTCAGGAACCAAAGTGTGTTTGGTGGTATTGTGATAGTATTCCCTTGCTATTTGCTTGCAACTTTTTGTTCGTGTTGATCAAAACAAGGGAAGGTAAGAATATTTTGGAAGGAAGATATGGGACATTTTGTCTTGAAATACTGTCATTTTCATTACAGGAACCTCGTCTTTTAACTGAAGCTTTAAAAGTTTGTGGTTTTTTTCCCCATCAGCTCCATGCAGATGTTCAGACTGGACTCTGATTCCTAAAGTCTGTGTTTCATTGTAAATTAATATTTTACCTGTAGCTGTCTGCCATGTCATGTGCATTACTGCTAGCCCTCAGTGACTCTACTTTTATTTTATACTCTCCAGGGTTTAGTGGTTTATAGGATTATAGAGTTGAATTCAACTAAGTAAAGAAGAGGAGAGTGAGAAATCCTACTTTGACTAATACTGAGAAATGTTGATGCAGCTGCATGTGTCTACTTCTTTTACAATAAACATTGTTTTATTCATGCTTATAATATTTTCCTGGGTAATAATTCCTACAATGCAAGGCATCTCCCTTTTGTATTTAATTATGTTTATATTATTTGTTTACTGATGGCAAATACTTTCATAGATGAAAGTAGATAAAAGGAATAGATGAATCAATCATGGAAGACAGGAAAAATGTGTATTAGCAACAATATGCTGGTTTTTAGAAACTGGGGCAAGCAAGAACTTGATACTTTCTGGTTACACTTACTACTGTTGCTGTACAAGAATACAGTACAGCAAATCTTTGCCTCCAGAACTTCATAGAAAGAACAGACCTCTTAGGTTAGCTGAAAGGAGGTTGGGCTGGGAAAGGAAAGGCTACATTGCCCTTTGCAAGAGTCACTGATGACCAAAAATGCAACCTGGAATCTTAGGGTGGACAAATATCCTTGGCTTAAGTAAACTGTAGCATCAACAGACTTCCTACCAAATGTTGTTGTGAAATATGGTGTTGTTCACACCATAATAAAGTTGAGCTTTTTAGAGATTTTTAAAATCTTGGCCATTGCAGCTTCTCTTTAATACTTTCACCTATTAAATCTAATTGTTAGGCTTTGTGAAAATGTTTCATTGGGATCAATCTCACAGCTCATGCCCACCTCTGTTATTACCGAGTCCTTAATATGACCTTCTGTTGTGTTTTCACACGTGTTACCTTTGCAGCTATAAAGGCTAGAGTATGTTTCTTGGTCTTATGTAAAGCTAAATTAGGGAAAAATTCATTGCATCAGTAAGGAAGTACCACTAGTAGCTGTGGAAGGTCATTCACCAGTCAGGTGTATTAATTCATCTAGGGGACCAGATGAGCCTTTGTATAATCAGGTTCAATATGCTACAGTTATGAAGAGGAGAAATTTGGTGAAAAATAAACCCAGAATGTTTGCTCAGAAGATCACTAGTCCATACCAAATATGGAACAGTATCACTAGCTATCAATAAATACTTTGTTGTTAGGGTTCCTGTAGTCAGCTGCAGGCAGAGTTATGTTCCCATACAGGAGGTAGCATGTTCATTAGTTTCAGATGATTTGTACAGCTTCTCTGCTATTGTTGTACATTTGCTCTTCAAAATTATAATTTCATTTTTCAGAATGTTGACACTTGAAATATTTGAGTGTGTTAGTCATATAAGCATCACTGTTACAGCATATTTGACTTTAATGGACATGTTGTGGCCTGTAAGGCCCTTACACACCTGTAATTTGTTGTACAATCAGTTCAGTATAAAACTTGTAAGACAAGATCCCTGCTTCACTGAAGCCAGTGGCAAACTCACCAAATTTAAGTTTTCTCTAATTTAAAAGCCACGAAATTCTCTCAAATGTTTAATAGCACTGAATATTGTGCCAAAGGTGTTTTGCTGCAGTTCAAAAGGCTCTTCCTGGCCCCAGAACACATTCCTGCTGTTAACTGCCTGCTTACCAGTTACTGTTATTTTAAAAGGGAAGCTCTAGAAGTTGGCCAGCTTCAATTTCTGTGGTTGTCGTTCAGATGTAGATGTGTATCAGCATCTAGACTGCAAAGCAAACTTGAAATATGTTCTTGCTTTACACATTTTAGGCTGTAGTTCGTATTTCAATGGATGTATTGTGTTCTAAAGAATCCATAGGGGGTGGGGGGGAAAAGAAGTCCCTTTGATTTCTCCTTCCCGCCAGTATTACTGTTATTGATTGGTCCTTACTGGTGAATAATGAATTTCTTAAAGTGGAAACAGATTACAAAGTTAAATCCAAGAGCATTCAGGCCAAATTCTGCTTTCACTGACACCAATATAAATCCGGAGGCACTCAAATGAATTACAGATTTATGCTGGTGTAACTGAAAGCAGAATTGTGCCCTTAGTCTTCAACAACTCATTAGGGATAAATAGCCTTTTAGTTAATGAAAATGTAGCATTTTTGTTAGCAGCTTCATAATGATATACACCAAGTGCTACATTGCCTTGATAATTGGAAAATTTACTTGCCTTTTTCCTTTGGTAAAATATGGACACTGTTTGTTAGTTGTTCCATAGTAAAATAATTGAGCCATAAAATCCAGACACCCAAAACATTCTCATAGCATTTAGGATAAGCAGAATGCAACTATAAGCAACAAAGCTCTACTCAAAACTGGCTGAAAACAGAACTGTGAAAAATTTGATAGTCTTGAGTTCGCCAGTGCCAAATGGAGACATATGCTCTTGCAGGCAATTTTTCAAAAACTCTTCCTCCACCCCCAACTGGAATTTTGTTCAGTGTCAGAAAATGTGTAGTGGACTTTGAAGAGTGAACAACCATGTCAAGAAGGTGAATGTCAAAGGCTTTTGACTTTTTCTGAATCCTATCTCTTTTTTTGCTCCTGTTCAGTTTGATTCAGCCTTGGCAGGTTCTGTAGGGAAACAACCTTTCCCTTCCCACATACAATAGGAAGTTTTTCAGGTTTGGCCTCAGACACCTCCTTTGGTTCAGCAGCTCTGCATACCTGTCCTGTAAGGCTTCTAAATGGCAATGCCAATACTGGAGGCAGTGTATTTTGTTTGCTTGGCTCTGGAGTTGAAGTTCTCCATTTTCCAAACTTCTCTTACCTGTGAGATTATTAACAAAACCCTCTTGTCTTAGTTTCAGCCAATCCATTATGAGAAAAATACTTCCACTTAGCATGCATCATTAATATCTTCATTAATGCTTTATTACAGCATCTTTACTTGCTCTGTCAGGGAACAGCAAAAGCCAACAGCTCCCTGAGGGCTGGGGAGCCAAGAGCAATATCAACCAGCAGAGCAAGGGCTTCACCAGCCAGAGCCACATCCCACAGTACCTATGCCAGGCAAAGAGGACAGACACAAAGGTGGTGGCCAGGTCCTTTAGAGTCTGGATCATGAGACATTGTGGTGACAAGACAGGTCAGAAACCAGCCAGGAATTCAGTCTCTGGGTCAGGATCAGCAGCTGCCACACAGGCCTGTATTGGTGAGGCAGGACCAAGGTCAAGCTAGGAAGTTAGTCTGCAGGTTGATGTCTGGATTAGGAAGTGCCAAACAGACATAGCAAGAGTTGTACTGGAAACCAGTGCTCATCCAGCACACCTCAGGAAGGAGCTTGAATAGAATTTGTAGTCTCATGGTGTGGGTAGAAGCCCCAGGTGAGGCTGGTCAGGGCCATTAAGGATTTTAGAGCCCCAACAGACTGGCAAATACATGATACGGTCTCTGCCAGGGAGTGGTGAATTCCGCTAGGAAATGGCAAACCTGTACGTTGTGGCATATCTTGGTTCAATAAATCTGTAAGGGTTTTAAATTGTCAAATGCGATTCAGGAGTTGTCCTCTGATTCCCCAAGTTGTCACAAACAGCACACTGAACTGCTGCGTGGGTCTATTCCAGGCTAGAGCAAATCACATCACTTTTATGTTGCTTTGATTTTGCCACTGTTGTTGTCTATTTCTTGGAAGTTCTTACTTAGGGGATTCATTCTTGCCATGTATTTGGAGTGTTTAGTGAAAATTTTTACCTGAAAATGCTAGGTTCTTCTGTACTATAACTCATAATTTGATAATATTTTTTGGAAAATGTGACAAATATGTTTCTGTAGGAATAAAGAGTTTCTGTTGCTTTGATTTATTGGCTATTCCGATTAAATTCTTCTGTATGTTTGTTTAGGTCTGAGTAATTGAGCTCAGCGTTCACAGTGCAGTCAAACCCTGTGTTTGGCCTTTAGACCAAGCACAATTCATGGACCATGCTGTTGTGGAACACTTCTTCTGAGTATTTAGGAACATAGCAGTTAAATGAAATATGTACATTTTTCTGTATGACTGTAGGACTAGGTGAGTGTGTGTTACATAAACTACCTTAAAAGCAGTTTTTAACCAACTATTGAATACTCACCTGTGGCAGTAGAACTGATGTTAAAACATTGAGGATGCTTTGCACGTATTTCCATGGGTTTTCAGTCTTTCTGAGTTTTCCTTTCCCTTTGTTGCTGTATTATATGGAGACAGATAACTCAAAAAGCAGAAAAGTGATTTTGTTGTCCATTTCTCAAAATCTGCTTATTAGGTTAAAGTCAAACATTTCTGCTTTCTATTGTATTTACAAAAGCTATAGTAATAAATATTGACAGAGCTAAACAGCCTCTGGGACGGAGCAGCCTAGAATTGCTTTGCAAACATGCTTTAAAAACTACCTACAGACAATACTGCTGTATTAAAATAATAATCCAAATGAGAGTACTTGCTTGACTACTACTTGTTTTGCTTCCCTTTACATCGAGGAATAATGACGGATCTTGTGCTAGTTTTGAATGAAAATATCAATTGGGGAGTGGATTTACATAATAAAATTAATAGAGCATGGAAAGCTTTCAGCATCACTTTCTGATTTTCCTCTGCATGTCACAGAAGTTATATTTAAAAAGACAGATGATTGCAAGTTTGTTTAGGAAAACAAATCCTCTGGGCTGCTTGGATGAGATCTTTACATATGACAGCTGGCTCAACTCACAAAACACTCAGGTTCCTCTTTTTCTGTTCCTATAAAGAAAATCTGTAATTGTGCAGAGTGCCACATGTGGGGCAAAATGTCATTATTTACCCAGTTCTTCATATTTGCTATTTGGTTCTCTCCATGTAGAGGTGCTCTTCTTAGTTACGCTCTCTGGAGTGCACCCACCAAAGAGGAGATGGAATCAGACATCTATTATCCAGTCCAATGTAAAATTTTATTTCTTTGCACTTACAAAGGGAAGATTTTGCAGGAAGATAACTTACCATCTTTACACCATAATTAACCACTGGTTAATCCTGTCATGGTTATCTGCATCTGGGCTTTCTGTTACAGTAGAGTAAATCTAGCCGTGTCTTTTTCCAACAGTGCAAGCCAAGAGATCTTCCAGAGTCTGATGGGAGAAGGACTAGTATTAGAGTTGAAGGACCTAGGTTTGGAAAGCCTCCTTTCTCATGGATCATAAGGGGTATGTCACTTACTCAGATTCAGCACTTCCTCTCAGAGCTGCAACCATCCATCTTTGCAGTGAGCAATAATGTTGAATTTTTTTTACTACTTTTGAAAATCTTCATGCCCAGAAATCTGTGGCTCTCCATAAAATGGAAAAGAGGTCTGTTTTGTTGAGCCAGCTGGTTGAACAGTGAACTGGGTAAACCTCAGGAGAGAAAGAACAAGGGAAAAGGAGGAGAGTTATTTCAACATCTTAGCTTTAGATTTGTGACACACAGACCCCTTCATTTATTCACTGCTGCATCACGGTCCTCCTAGAGAAAGCTGTAGCAGTGATGCCTGGTTCTGTAGCCAAAATCTGTGTTATATTCATGCCTGATGCCTGTTTTACACTCTTTCACGATCCTGTAACGCTGCCATTTTTGGATTGGTGTTGAGTTGCTGTCTGTGGCTTGCTTCTGGCTCTCCAGATGGGGATATTAGTTGAGCTTTCTGCTCTCCTTTGAGACTGAGCCTTTCCAGTTGGCACTCAACTCACTGTCTGCTTTATGAACCCTGTTTTAAGGCTTCTATGAATTCAGTTTGAGCTAAGACCAAAGAGCAATTTACTAATTTTGAGGTATGAACAAGTTTGCTATTAGCTACTAGTGGAAACATCATGGTGCCCTAAGAGTGGTGAATCCAGGAAGGTTCAAGTTAAAAAAAATTTGTTTCAGGATCTGTAGAAAAGTGAAAAAAATTTCGTTTCAGGATCTATAGAAGACGGTTTCCTAGATCCTACTCTCTTTTGTGATAAATCAGATGGAATTTCTGGTTGGCTTCCATTGTTTCCAGTCATGTCAATAAGGACCTACTTAATACTCAAATGTGTTTTTATATATAAATTCAATTTCATAAAAACAATAATACTTTCAAGGCAGCTCATTTGAGGATGATTACTTCATAGGTATTAAAACTCATTATACAATTCAAGGTGTGTGAAGCAGACAGTTGCCTATAAACATGCTGCCTGATGGGTGTTAATGCTTCATTATATTTACTGTTTTCTTTTCATGGCTTCAGGTATAATGACAAACTTTTTCCCCAGGAATAAAATTTGGAAGATCTTTCGCTTTTTCTTGGCAGAGCATTCTTTCTAGTCTGGCACTTAATATGTCTCAGATATTCTCTAAAAATTGAGGAAAATATCCTAATCTTTACACTTTGGCTAAAGGTTTTACAGTGTAAGAAAAATGTTTGATTTGTTGTTTATGTGAGAGGGTATCTTTACAGAAATGCATAACTTACATCAAAGTGTTTTAACTTGTACACTTAAACTAGGCACCTAAATCTGCTTAATTTCCCAAATTATGTTCCAGTTTACATCAGCACTTAAATGTGCTGCAGTGTTTTCTTGAAAAGACAAGTGATTTTGCAGTTGTTTGTAAATGAGGTCATTATCAAAGTTCTTGAGTAGATCAGCCCCTTAGAAGCCAGAGATTCTCAGCTATAAAAAGAGTCCCCTGCTTATCTGGCTGGATTTGAATTTAGATGTCTGGATTAAGACAACCATGGCTGAACATTTTGGCCATCCCATTTTCAGCACTTACCAGTGACAGTTTTAATTATTATAATTATTAATACAAAAAAACTGAATACTTGACTGCTCTTTCCCACTCTGCAGTCATTATCAAGAGTTTCACTGTGTCTGTACTTATTTGGAAATGGAAAGATTGCCTTAGGAGATGAAAATCAAAAACCTTGTACATTTTATTCCTGTTTAGAGGGTCCCCCTGATTCTGTTTGGCTATTGTGAAAATATAAGTAGTAATAATAATCCAAATGTCACTGGCTGGCTGTTTTGACCTTCTGCAACACCGAACATTTACAACAAGGATTTAAGCAAATGGAGGCAGACTGTTATATGAGAGGTTCATATAATGACAGATTTCCAGTGATTTTCATTTTTTGTGGTCAGGACCTTCCATACAGGATGCAGATACTGTCACACAGAACATTGTGTAACCCTGAGATATCCTCTGTTAATTTCTAGGAGCAGGAATTTTAGGCTTTTACATCACTTACATCTTACGCTTTTATATCTTACATTTCTGTAATAGTAATAAGATGACTGGTTTTAATGGAGTTCTGTGTTCCTTGGGAAGATGGGGCTAGGAAAGATTTCCTGAATCCCCCAAGTCCTGCCTGTTGCTGGCTTTGGCAAACGTGCTATAATCCCATTCACAAATAGTCAGGTTGTCTTGCCTCCACTGGAAGTGTTCCAGAATCTTGGTCTTTTCATGATTAGAAACCACCTAACTAGCTTCCTAATTTTCCTGGTGGCTGATTTATACCGATAGTTTTGGGGCTGATAATGCCCTTTCATTTCATGCTTGCTGTGAATGCCCTTTTGCTTCATGCTTCTTTCTTGAGGTATTTTGTCTTCCTGAGGTATTTAGAAAAAGCATTTGTATTACTTAGACTATTTTATAAAGCGCTTTTGGATCTCTCCTCCTAGTGAATCTATCCAACTTGTCTACCTCTTCTCCTCAGCTGTGATCTATAGTCATCTGAGCTTCCCCTTACTCCTTCTTTTCATCTGCTCCTTTCCGGCAGAACTTTTTTGTGAGACGGATCATATAATCTAAACCTCATCTGGTCACTTTCTACCGAAGCTTAAATAATTGAAATGTCAATAACATACCATTTAAAATCTATTCTACTTAATCTCTCAGAGTGGTGTGTTGGCAGATTGTGAATGTCACACTACTGATGAGCAAAGGACTTGGATAACTATGAGCTTCTAATCAAGAAATTAATCTAAAATTGTATATCTGCGTAAGAAATGCTGGCACAGAAGGGTGAAGCACTCACTAAAAGCAGTTGGGCCTGAAGTGATTACTAATGCAATTCAGGGCATCAGGGACTCTACAGAATATAGGTCTCTGCAATGATTCAGCCCTCCCGAGTCTGATTCTTCCTTGCTGCAGTGCTCTCCAACAGAGGCAGTGTTGCAGCATTTTCCCCTGGTTTATGCTCGCTGAGCTGACTTCAGGAGCAGCAGGGAGACCTAGGACTTACCCCACCACCTGAAAATTGTCCATGCGGATTGAGCACTGTTGTCAGTGTGCTCTCCCACGTGTATACAAGTCCTCTTGATGAACCTTCAAAGTGACAAGTCTTGAAGCTGTAGATACTCACATCTTGGAATTATTGTCCCAAGGTATCTGCAAATTCAGATGGACACCACCATATCAGTTGCATTTAGAATATATTCTCAGGCCTTTATTTTAATTTGTAAAAGCTAATAGATTCCAGCCAGACACTCAGTAATGATATTCTAGGATTTTACAGTTTATTCTAGTGATTTGAATAATGACTAGGATAACAGTTTATTCTAACCATTTGAACTGCACATCAGTGTGGTAACTGAGAATTTATTAATAATGCTTAGAGCTTACACACTGCATTTCAAAGAGACTTACAGACAGGAGGTAATTAATAGCCTGATGCCACTGATCTGTCCATAAGTTCCTGTCACAGATCTTATTTCTTGTGAAGTACAGTTATGATGGCTGAGATCTAAAGCACAACTTTGCAGAAGATCTCAGATGTCTCTGTGGGTAAATAGAAGGCTTTGGCTGTGGTCTTACGAGAGCTGGAGCAGGGCACCCAGGCTTCAAGTCATTATCCTCTCTCTGGCCAGCAAACAGAGGGAATGCTCCTTAGTAGTTTTTCTGTCCTAAGCAGTTTATTCTCTGCTGACTGGAGAGGGAAACCCAGCATGGGACAGTGAAGTTGCTACTTGGCAACTGAGTGTTCAAAGGCCCAAATACAAATGCTAACTCTTCCTTCTGTGCCAGTGTTTTTCAGCACAGACTTTTTGGCACCCTGAAGGGCATCCTAAAACTGGGCTTCTGCCCTTTCTGCAGCAGGACTTGCTGAGGGCAAAGGTATGCCTGCCCCTCAGCAGCCCTGTGTGCCTGCTCCAGGCCTGGACTCACTGTGGCAGTCAGACAGACCGGCTGAGAGGTGGGCATGGGTGATGCTGGGGTAGGGGGATGTCCATCATGTGGTACAAGTTCAGTACAGTCTAGCACAGACTAAATTTTGGAGTCCAGAGTAAGGAGGGCACTGCCAGTGCCAAAAGGCAGAATGGCATCAATGGGTTGTGATAGAAAGGTATCTTATTCCCAGAGTTAGAATCTTTCCAGGATTTATCAGTGAAGTGAGAATAGGCGCAGTCAGTATGTGGATGAGAGATCTCTCCTGACACTTATGAGTCACTGGCATCAGTAGTTTGCATTCAAAGGACCAGAGATTCAGACCTAGTATTTTAATGCAGGTTATTATTTTTCTAATTGTTTCAGGATCTACCTGTCAGAGGTTAAATCCTTCCAGTGTAGTTCATAGACACCCTGATGACCTTGACATCTGAATGTGGGTTATCCCTTCCATGCTTAAAAATTTACTTTGGTGGTCTGGTCCATTCCCCTTAATGAATACTCTGTACAGTTACTTGGTATAAATGTTCATGTTTAAATATAAGGTAAGTAATCTACCAAAGATCACACAGGAAATGTATAGAAGAGTCAGGAATGGTAACCTTGAGTCTTTGCTTAGCAGAGAGATTCACTTTATCCTTTTCCCTAAAATATTGTAAATAAGTAAACCAAGCCAGCTAACTAGCTGTTAATGGAAAAGCCTTCTAAACCACAGGTTAGATTTGTAGTTTCCAGGTAACTTTGACTATCATAGATGGGATAAAAAAAATTTTTTTAAATGTTAGGAAATAGATTTGCACCCTTGATTTCTTAAGGGCAGAAGGAAATGTTCTTGCAGGCTCATGCTTTTTTCATTTGATCATTGCTAGTGCAAATTGCTGGTAGGGAATGCATAAATCTGCACTGCAGTTCTTGCAACTGGTGAATTTTTTTGTAAATATATCTATTCACTTTTGTCCTGTAATGCAGAATCCTACTTTCTTACTGAAAGACTTGATAGCCATGGGGGTTGTTACAGATGGAAAATCTAAATGTTATTTCTTAAAAATTGTGTAACCATTTTTCGTTTTGCTAGTTTCTCACTGAGTGTGTAGAATGACAGAATTTAATCTCTGTACATGGTTTGGAAAGATGGAAGTTGTACTTGGGGGGAAAGTTTCCCGCCTGATCTGAGAGGGTAAAGACAAAGCACTTAGCAAAAATGTTTAATAATGGATCATTTTGCTCCTCTCCTGTAGTGGGAGACAATTAGAAGATAACAATGTGGGGGAAGGGAAAAGAAAACAATACTATAGAATTATTGAGCTGAACAATATCCTCTCTTGCATTTCAGAGGGAGGATTGGAGAGAAGTTGACATTTTAATATTTTCTAAATTACTCTGCAACATGTTTTCTGATGAATCTAATCTGGCGCCTCTTCCAAATTGACATTTCATCCAAGAATGTTTGGGCAAATACGTTATTAAGCTGGTAATTTAGATTTAGCAAGTTTTATATTTCAGTACATTTAAAAAAACCCAGCCTAATTTCCAGAGTTAAAGGAATAGGGCTCATTATTTTCCATGCATAGAGGTAAATTGTTTTACTAGCAAAACTCTGTATTGATCTTCATCCTACATCTCAATATTGAATGTTGTTTACACTAAAAGATGCAAGAGGGAGAATGGGTGCTCGGGAGACAGGAGGTATATGAAAAGAGCTTTTTGATTGCAGGACTAATGTTCCTACGCTACTGATATCTCTGATACCACAGTTGTTGCAGTCACTATTTGAAAGCCAATAACAACAAATGTAAAATGGTTTGTCTGAACTGTTCATGGTAATTTTCAGTAACTAGTGAAACCACAAGCTCTTCGGGTTTCACCCAGAGCTCTTACATTTTGGCACATGAGCTTTGTTTTCTGGGCCACTTTGAGAAAACGACTGATTGAACAAAAGTGAATTGCATAAATCCTTCCCGTCTCTACTCTTCAGAGGACTTTGATGAAGAGAAGAAATCTCTCCTCTAAAGTAACTTAAATATCAATATTCATCCCCTCATTCATTACAATCAGGTGACCTTCAACAGGTCTTGTCATCTCTTGGCCAGTAACGTTTTGCAATATTTCTAATAGTAGCAACACATTTTGTCATTTTGAGGAGTCTATTCAAACCTGTGAGCAAGCTGTATGGCTGCTGGAAAGTATAAGGAAATGGTGAATACTTCATCCTGGTAATTTAGAAGTGTTAA
Organism: Athene cunicularia; assembly: GCF_003259725.1. Classification (NCBI taxonomy): domain Eukaryota; kingdom Metazoa; phylum Chordata; class Aves; order Strigiformes; family Strigidae; genus Athene; species Athene cunicularia. Next base: position 4,528,669 of record NW_020799109.1, read on the forward strand.
TGAATAATACTTCAAGTCATAATGAATATTGGAGTCTGTTGCTTTTGATTGAAATTTAAAATAAGCTATGTCTGCTAGAATATATACTGCCTTGCTTTTTTATAAACCACAAGTTTAATATTAATTTACAAACATCCCTTTACATATGCTGAGAAAATTTACTTGTAAACAACAGATATAATTCATCACCATTACAATCTCACCATCTTTATTCGAAATTAAGTTTTGAATCCGGGGCTTAAACTCATTCAGATAATTTATTTGCAGAAACGATCTTGGCCTCTGCTACTTACAGTTAGGAAGCAACATTGCCTTTCAGGTGTTGATGTTGATGCAAGAAGTAGAAACATGCTGTTTTCTTTTCTTTGTCTTCCAACACATGAAGTTACTTGGCACTTGACAAACTACTGTGATTTGGTTCTTTGGGGCAGCTGCTGAAATGCTCAGGTCAGGGAAGAGGGCATTGTATTTTGGATACACAGGGGAATTTTTATAGATATTGGCTCAGTGTTTTTTGTATGTCAGTGGCTGGTAGGTGAATCTAGGACTGTAAAAACAATAGGCTATATAATATCTGATTTAGAGTTACCAACATGCTCACTGGGTAGAGCCTCTTATGGCATTTGCTCATCAAGGGGAATTTGAAACCTATCAGCTGACAAGGGGGAAAATATTATATTTTAAAAATTGCTGAAGGACTTAAAATCAATCTGCTTTGCACCAGCTTAACTTGTTACTAGAAAAAGCTGTCCTTGTTTAATTACAGAGCAAGCCAAATTTTTCAAAGGCCTGCCCATTCAGTGTTGACTTGTCTACATTTGATGGAAGAGAACTAGGAATTTATTAGGCATCAACAAAGGGAGTGGGCTGAAGGATTTTCTCCCAACAGTGGACTGAGCTCAGTACCACCTGACATCAGGTTTTGTGTATCCAGTCAAACACATCTACCATTACAAAGCAATCAGTCATTTAATTACTGAGAAAACAAACCAGAAAGCTCTTAAATGTATCCATAGCGTATTAATCTTTTCTTCTGTCTGTTCACTCTTTTGTCTTTGAGCCAGACACACCGTACGTCTTCTTTGTCTGGTGCATACCCTTTATTTATATTGTAGTCCTAACACTGTTAATCTGCTCAATAATTTATAAGACAGCTGACCTCAACATTAGGTGAGCTATTGAACAAACATCAGGGAGTGTTAAATTCAGTTTAGGCACTGTAGTCTGAAAACCTCTCAGAGTCCATTGACTCCACTAAGCACACAAAATGCATGGAGGCAGTGGGCATGTGCCTGCACAGCCTTGTCTTCTGTCCTTACCCAGCTGATAAATATTTAAATCACAGACTTAGGTGGGTGGACCACTTTTTGTCCTATTGTCTCCTCTTTCACTTCTATGGCTAAAGGTATAATCGTTGCACACAAACCCTGTTTAAGTACTCTGTTACTAAGGAAACAAACTTGTCAAGCACGGACCATGTGGGAATAATGGTGATTTATTTAGAAAAGGAAAGGTTTGTCATTTTAAGCTCACTACTACAAAATTGCTTTTTGATTACCTTCAAGCTTATTGCATTGTCTTGTCACAATAAACTATGGGAACAAGTGGAAAGGTTAATAATTGTGGGCTTTGTTCTTGTCAGTTATTCTGCAAAAGATCACACAGCAGAGCTGCACCCTTAGCTCAAAAGGAACAAATTTCAAGTAGGACTGGAGCAGGATCCTGGACTCCATTTTTTTGTTGTTGTTGTTGTTATCTATTTATTTCCTAGCTGCCTCCAAAGACAGCATGGCTGAGATGTGCCGATTTGCAGACCGGCTACAGGGATGGACTCTGTGATGCACTGCTAAGGGTGGGCAAGGTTGTTTACACATATTTTTCAGAGTGGTGGAGGGAGAAAGATCTGAGCAGGATAAGGGAAAGACCAGGAGATTTGAGAGTGCTTCATAAGGTCTAAACTGTAGTACATTGTCTGAGCCCCATCTCTGAAGGCTCCTTGTTTATTATGAAACATCAGGGGTTGGTTTTTGTTTGTTTGTTTGTTTGTTTGTTTGTTTTTGTTTTTTTTTTTTCCAGGAAGTCCATTTAGATCCCAATAATCAGATAGAAAAAATCCTAAATAACTTCAGTGTGCTTTGAGCTAAGTCTAATGTACTTGTTGTCAGGATAAATTAATATTAAGTCAAGAACTTTCTCCTGGAGAAAGCAGATCACTTTCTTGCCCAGGGGTTTGTTCACCACAAAGTACTGTTCTGCTGTGTGCTGCCTAAAGATTAAAGTGCTAAATTATTTGAGGAAGAATAGAGAGAGAGATTCAAATTGTTGTTGGGTTTGGGGTACTTTTAAGGAACTATTGGCATTAACAAATCACTCTAAAGGCTTCTGTTTTTCACAATATGACAAAAATTCAGCATGATGGAAAGTTTTTGAAGTGGCAGTTTATAAGAGCATAGTTGTTTTTATGGTAAAGTTTTCAGGAGAAACCTGAAACTGTTAATATAGAATACTTTTGAAAATGAATAGGTTTTGGGGTTTTTTTTAGTGTGAAATGATTGAAATTTTTATTGAAATTTGAACTTTTTATTGAAGTAACTTCAAGAATATTTGAAATTTAAACGAAATATTTCACAGGGCTGAAAGGGAACTTATTTTTGTATATAATTCACATTTTGACTTTCTGTTCTTATCTGGTTTGGCAAAACCAAAAAATGTTGACCTATTTCCCAATAGAGGAAAAATATTTCCTACATACTTCTTGGAGATCTTGCCACTTTCTCTCAGTAACAGCAGGCTTTCCTGCTTTCCAGAAAACCCTGAAGGCTGGTTGGAAAAGAAAAAAAAATCCTTGCTAATATCCGTCCAGAGTCTTTTCCCATGTGAGATTAGTTGCCTCATATTTTGCTAGAAAATGAATAATAGAGTAGTAAAGGATGCAGCATAAAGTATTTATGGCAAATTAAAATTCATCTCCAGGACAATTTAGATAATAGGGACATGGACCACACCTGTGCTGTTCTTCACTGGAGTGAACTTTTGAGGAATTATTCATCAGTGTAAGTTATTTTTCATTAGCTACAAATATGAATGAAGAATAAATTAATCACAACATAACAGGAGTTTTATGTTGCAATTATGAACAAATTGTTATTATTTGCTGCATTTGAGTCAGGTTGGGTAGTGCTAACACTTAATGAGTGGGTTCATGCCATTGTATTGTGGAATCTATATTGAGACATTATATTGAAGCCATGTAATTGAATGTGTTCAGGTTTGGTCAGTAGTTTTTTTATTCAACGGTGATGTCAGACACAAGCTTATCTTTATTTGTAATTTGGGAACAACTAGAAGTATTCTAGGATGTTCTGTATTATATCAGCTGCCCTGTTCCACAGCCCTTCTTTACCTAGTGTTCAGGATCCAGATTTTTAAAAAAGAGCTTAAAAATTAATTTGAATCAATCTTTTGAACTTTTGTATGTCTTTTTCTGACACCAGATTCCAAATTAAAGGTCCTGAGTGATGGGCTTTTTCTGTAGCTTGGGAACTATTGTTCTGAAAGCTAGAAACAGATGAATAATTGAATTTTCAGGTTTCCTCTGAACAGAATAAAAGAAAAATTAGTTAAAAATAGTTGTCAGGTTAACCAAATAATTTACTTTTTTTTTTTTTTTTTAAACTGAAATGTAGATAAATTTGTTCTTGAAAATGCAGTTTTAAAATTAAAACAAAAAAATGTAATTTTAATGAGGATGATTAGTATAATTTAGGTTTTAATCCTGTACCTTGGTGGTTGTGATCTCCTCACATTATGACAAGAAGAACAGAGGCAAAAGGGATGTGAGGACTTTGTGGAGTGAACCTGCTTCTTGTGTTGCCTCACACTGTAGCTGCATACCAATAAAGTTCGTTCTGTATTTTGAAAGGTGTGGCTGGCAGCTGACCACAGCAGTGAGAGACTGTCAGGCTACCAAAGCTCTTCCAAGTGCAGCAGCCTTTATCTCTGGTAGTAGTCATTGCAGGCATGAATCAGCTGCCTCGCTTGAGCACATGCATTTTTCCAAAGGCCTCTTTTAAACATATACAGGGAGAAAATGCATTCTCTTCTCGCAAGTGGCTAAAAGAATTCTCCTGGGACTGGGAAGCCATCTTCAGAAATGTTGCTGTTACAAGATTTTTCTGCAGTGGTTCTCCTTTCCTTCTGGAGATAATACCTTCTTTCCATCTTTTGCTGTTTTCAAGGATGTATGTCTGATTTTTCTCCAGATCCATGGGCAAACAATTAAATAATTCGTTTTCAGACTTCTGGTCAGGCCTGGATGTTTGAGTGTGTGGCCATTCAGTTCTAAACAAAGAGCTTTAAGTGGAAACCTTAGAAAACAAAATCTTCTGCTCCCAAAAAAGGAACACTCTCTTTCATCTGTTTGTCTCATATTCTCCCTAGAGGTGACTACATCTTCCAGAGAGGAGTCTCTTCAGCCTTTGGCCATGCTCCCACAGCCTGGGCAGAACTGCTCAGCTGCGATATGAGCTTCCATTTAAAAAGAATTTCTAAGCAAAAGTCACTATAGGTTTGTTAGAGGGATACCAGTGGATGGTTGAATGATTAAGTAACTTGAGATTTTGTTTGTGGTTTTCTTTATTCTAAATGCTTTTAAATATATTTTAATTTTGGCACTGTGGCCATCGGATGCTAAATCTTGTAACTTTGCTTTAAAATGCACTGACAAAGGTGACGGTAAAGAATAACAAAGATTTCACTGTCATGCTTGTGAACCATACTATAAAAGCAGTCTTGCTACTGCGGCCAGCTATCAGCCTGCCTGCCCTTCAGTCTGCTCAATCAATACTTGTATAAATATCTTTTCCCAAGAGATGAACTGCCTTGTTCATTGCTGGAAGTAGTACCAGTGAGTTGTGACAGCAGGGCGAGGACGGTGGCCTTCACAAAAAGTCACCAAAGCAGAGGTTCTTGAACCATTTATACATTTTCACCAAAGAAATAACACTTTGCACTTCTGTATGTCCCTTGTAATAAGTGTAGCATCTATGCACATTAAAAGCCAGAGCACATTTCAATAAGAGAACACAATAAAAAGGATTAATGTTACTCACTTTGATGGAGGAAGAAACTCCTATTTCTAATCTTCATTTTGTGACAGTTCAATTGATTTCTTCACTGTGTGGTGTGGGGCTGGCAGTGCTCCTGAATTCATCTGTATTGCCTACGGCTCCCACTGCTCTAATCTCTTCAGGTTACTTTGCAGCTTGATTAGGTCCTGCTGTGTGTGTGTTATACCTCCTCAGCAGAGCTGTCACCTGTACATTTGATCACAGTTGAATTCCAACTGTAAGAAACACCCAACAAAGTCGTGTCGTGTGGGGAACAGAGTTGTTTGGGTTCTTGTTGCTATAGTTACCACATCTAAAAAGCCTTGGGAGACCCTGGCTGGAGCTTACCAGGATGTGACATTGCTTAAAAGTGACTTCAGTGTAAGGATTAAGGTAGATCTGTGAGCCCCTAGTGATCCCATCAGCTTTAGTCGGAGGTCACTGTTGAAAGAGGCAAGTGTCCAAATCTGAGGATTCTATAGTTTCCCGTATTTCATTTTAATTTTTACGTTTAATTCATTATACAGTAAATAGTACAAGGAAAGGGCAATGTTTTCTACTGATAATTTCCTGCCTTATCTTCAATAGCATCTCTTTAGCATGGCACCAAGCGCATGTGCTATGTTCAGATGTGTCGTTAAGGTCTTCATTCACCTTTTTGAATTCCCTCTAGAGTGGCAGAAATAGCTATGTAGAACGATTCAGCCCACTCATTTTAAGACTGTGAAGTGGTTTTGGGAGGAGCCTATCCTTTCTTCACTTAGTACAGTGAGAGCCTAGGCAAATAATCTAGACTTGATGCCCTGCTGAAGGTAGCCTAAAAATACTAGGTGTGATAAATCCCACCCGAGGTGCCCATGCTAACTGGCCACTCAGCAGTTTCGTGGACAGGGGCCAAATCCTGCCCCACGCTGTTCGGTGCATGCCTTGCTCTGAGGAGCAGAATGCAGCGTGAGCAACCTCCTTTTTAGTTTCCCCTCTGTCAGCAGTAATGCCACGTGCACCCAGCCAGTTTAGCTTAAATAATCTAGGATTAATTTTTCTTCTGTAATTGGACATTTAAGTTCCTTGTTCGTGTAGTACAGCTCTGTGCTTGAACCTTGTACCTTTTTAGAAGCTGGTTCAACATTACACTGCATATAAAATTATAGGAAATATAGTTGGAAGCAACCTTTTTTCTGCAGCAAGACCAACTTTACCTCAGCCAAGAAAGTAGGTAGAATGTTATCACTGCTTAACTCTTGAATACTGACTGTGAATACCCATGGGAGGCTGGCTGGCAGCTCAGTTGGGCTCCATACGACTATAGCTTACCTTTTTCTTTAAAAACATATGTTCTTTTCAAGTTTCTCTGATTTTCAGAGCCATAAATTACTTTTCAGGCCTTTCTAACATTAAAATTGTTACCTGAAGACCAGAAATGATTTACTGAAGAATAAAAGAGTCCATCTTCATGAAGTGAGCCCCTGTAAATATCTTAGAAGTAATTTCATAAAGGTAGATGGCATCATTTCAATTTTTCTCGGCTCAAGTGGCAGTAGGCCCGGCAGAGTTAACACAAGGGAGGAGATAGGATGTCTTACAAATAAATCCAGTTAAATTTCTGTATGTGAATTGATTGTATTTTATTTACCCAGACATAAACCAGATTCTAGATAATCAAAGCTTTGGCTTGTTGCACTGTATTCGGTTATTCTCAACAAGTTGTTTTGTGGGAGGCACAGTGTACACAAGCTTATTTCACAAGCCATTTTGTTTTCCTCCCAAGCCAAGCTAGAGTAAATAGGAAAGGTTTGATGTTGCTGAAAGGTATTCTGCTAGGGTTATTTGTCCTACAGCACACCACTGTGACTGCCATTCAGGGGACACCAGGGTACCTCAGAAGCACAGACAGTAAGGTTCGTGTTAGGTTTGACTGGTCAGTAGCTTAGATATCTAGGATTATTAAGTGGCTGTAGCAAAAGTTATCAGGGGGGCATATGGAAAACACCAAGATGAAGTTCTGGGTTTTGTTGTTGCTTTTTCTCTCTTACTGGTTTAATATTTTGCGTAAAGAGACTTTGTTTTTAAGAACTGTATTTGTATCTTCTCCCTTAAGGTACAAATTTAACTGTACTTGAGTCACCTTGGGGCAGAAATCAGAACCTTTTTTGGTTCTACAGTAATGTGGGTGGTGGGAGGAGGGGTGGAGGGCAGGGGCTAGGAGGATTGGCAAGGCTGGAAATGGAGCAGTTCTGGTATTTAGTTCTAAATCATATGTGATGGTCTGAATGAATGGATCATAAAGATCTTAATTTCCAGATGGGTTCATAGGATGTCTTTTGTGATGACTCAGCTGGTTAACAGGATCACCTAGATTGATACCAATCTCACTGCTATTTCATGAATCATTTTCCTGAGATTTTTAACTCTACTTCTGCTGAAGGTGAGTCTTGATTTTAATGCCACTTACAGTTTGCAAGAAGTCTTGAAACGGCTGCTATCTACTTCATAAGTCTCACATTTTTCTTACCTCCCCTGTCTGTACTTCCCTAAAATATTAACCTATTCTAAGTGGTACCATTTTTCTGGGAAAATACACAGAGCATTCTCATTTTGGAAATCAACTCTTTTTACGTTATTTTAATGCCTTCTCGATATTACTCCTCATCAAGCACTGAGAAATTTTTTTTCACCATTTTATGACAAAGCAGTGAGCATTTCTTGTATGGTAAGTGGAGTCAGCACATAAACAAACAGAGCTGTCTCATTAGTGTGTATTGTCAACTGTCAGTAATGGCTGAGAGTTGCAGCTTTGTGTATTGTAACTTACTTTATTCAGCAAGGGTAAGTTAGGATGCAAGGGCTATTCCCTGTGCTGCTTAAAAAGTGCCAGGACATCTTTAGCTTCCAGCTGGAAGAACCACCAGAGACTAGCAGGAGGAATATTAGTTTAAACACCTCATTTGAAGGTCAGAACCTCTAACAGTGTAGCAGAAGTACATTGCAGTGTCAGCATTGGTTATGAGCCCAGAGCCTAATGTAGGGCTCAAAACCATGACCTTCTACACCAGAGGCAAGAATGTTACCAACTGAGCCCATCTGACATTAATTAAACCCTCATTAAAAAGGAGGGCTTTTTTCCTGGTTTGAAATGTGATTTCCTCTGCAAGGTTTTATCATGCATATTTTATTACGAATTTTAGCATGTGGACTATAGACCCTGTTCTGATCTTTTGGATTCACTGTACGTGGCATATGTTTCATGCAGATGGGAAATAAAAAAGAGAGAAAAATATACATATTCATTTGTTCTACTTGTAAGATAGGTGGCTGTGTTATGACATTCAGGAGCAGCTCAGAGGGTGAAGTTTATTGTCTGTTACCACATACTGATATGGGGAAATATTCCACGTAGTTCTAATGGGGCATGAACACACAAACTCTGCAAGATTTAAGTTACATGTGAGTCCTCAGGATTATCCAGAGTTTGGATATCACCTGACAGTAGAATCTGGAAGTCCCAGACCCTTCCTGCTCATTCTCATGAGCTCCTCTGGGGAGCGTATTTACTTGCAAGCCTGTTTTACCTGCATTATAACACACATTTTCCTTTAAACCAGCCAAAGCTTACAGTAAGTACAGGAAAGCAGCAAGGCAGAGTTCATTGTTAACAGTGTCTTAATTTCTAACAATATCTAAATGATTTATCGGCATTACTGAGGCTCTTTCCAATCTGGTGCTGCAGGGATCAGTGGTGTCTGGCTATTTGGATGCTGGCTAGAAGCTTGGATGCTTGGACTAGTCTTAGTTTTGCCATTTATTGCGTGCTTAATCCAATTTCCCCATAAGTAAGAAAGAGGGAAAGGTGTTGAAACAACTTCAGAGCCCCATACTTGACATCTTTCAGAGTAGGCAGTAGTTCAGAATCACAGAATCATCTCGGTTGGAAAAGACCTTGAAGACCATCCAGTCCAACCATTAACCTAAAACTGACCATTCTCAACTCCACCAGATCCCTAAGCATTCTTCCCTCCGGCTCTGGCACTAGGTTAGAGGTCACTATTTCCAGGATTTTCACGCATTAACTGGAGGACTCTGACACAGCCGAGCCATGAGAATTCCTTCCAGCAGAGGATAGCACTTCTGCCGGCTTTGCTCACCGGGTTACCGCTGAGCTGGGCGTGGGGTCTGGAGAAACCTTGTGTGCCTGGGATGTTTTGGTGTCTACAGAAAGCACCTGCCTTAACTACAAAAGCCCTAAATAAATACAGAAACAAATTTCACCATATCAGATAATAGGCCTTTTAACAGCACTGACCTCATCAATCTGTCTTTTGCTCAGATTTTTTTAACCTATTATTCCCTCCTAATCACACCTTTTCAGTTTCAGATACGTTTATATTTTCCTCCCTTTTAATGACAGACCTTCAGTTCTTCCTTTCTAGTAGGCAACATAGAGCTGAACCTCTGTTCCTGTGTCTTTTTCTGAGAAGACAAGATTCATCACTCAGGGTTTCTTGACCCTCTGAGGAAAGAAGCTGATCTTCTTCCCAGCTCTGTGGGAATCCCTAATGCCAAGACACACTTCACTGGGAAATCAATATAAATAAAAAGCAGTGAAATGTCTTTGTTGTGAAGCAGCCTCTTTGCATTGCTTGTGAGCTCATGCAGAGGGCACATCCCAATCGCCAGCCTAACTGAGCAAGTAGCAACACCATCGATTCAGAGTCCATCTTACTTCACATCCTCTCCTGCACATTGATCCAGCCTTATTCCCCTTCTCAGCTTGTCCCCTTTGGTCAATTTATTAATCATCAATATTACTCACCAAAGGCATCTACAATTAAACAGACATTAGATGACTTCCCCTTGCATTTAATAACACCGAGCTCAGTCAGGCACCTAACACTTTACCTTCCTCAGAAATTTTCACCAATATCCAATTGAAATAAAACACTGCTCCAAAACCCTGCTGAGAAGCTGGATGGTTGGACATTTTGTTAAACACTGACTTTCATCGTCTTGCACCTTTGTGCTATTGACAGTTCATCTGCGAGCTGCTGTAATAGACGTGTATATATCTCAGAGCAGTCCAAAAGAGATGTCTTAAACTGTAAAGGAACTAGTTCATATAGAGACAAATGTGGTGTATAGAACACAGAGAGGAGAATATCCATGTGAAGACTTAAAATCTGTCAGAGGGGTGGCTGCAAACCAGTAGCATCAGCCCCACAGCTGCTCTAGCCTCAGCAGGGCAGTATTAGCTGGCACACACTCTCTAGATAACCTTGTTTCATTTTGTGGGCTTCCCCAGGACCTATCTTGTGGTATTTCTCAAGTCTGATCAAGATTTACCTGCCTTTCTTCCCCCATGAGTACCAACCACATGAGTTTCTACAGCGGGGGGACTGATCAGTTCAGCCCCCAGGTTGATGTAGTATTCTGTGAAGGAAGGCCACTGTCTTACATTTGTACAGAAATTACAATATCTTAGGCCTTGCCTTTGCACTAATTCACGTGTAAATTATAAAATGCCACTGAACTTCTACCCTCTGCTCACTGTCAAATAGAGGTATTTTACCTTTGCCTAGGTGCAAAGGGCTATGTAAGGTGAGGGCAGTGGAAGAGGAGACCTGTTTTGTTCTCAGAGCGTATTTGAACACCCTGATGTTCCACAGACTGTTGTAGGTACATGGTTCAATATAAAACAGTAAAACCATTACTCCTCTGTAGATGCTGAAATTGTGTTACTGAAGAAAGAGTAGGATTCATCTGTTAACCTGTGTAGCCAATTGATACTAAAATACTTGAATTAACTCAGAGAAATAGAAAGAAAAAAAAATTATAGATGTGAAGCAATAAGACTTGTCATTACATAGCCTGGTGAAAGTTTCTTTTCTTGCATGTATTCATCATCCAAAGTCTCCCTGTTTTTATAAATTTCCTGCCTGGCAAGTTTTCCATCCACAGATTTCTAAGAGGGTTGAAGCCCTAGAACATATATTTAGTGCCTGCCGACAGGTCCCTAATTATGGCTTGATTAATCACAGCAGTGCCTGCACCTGTCTGTGCAAAACATCTTCATTTTTGCTTTGTGACCCGTGCAGGATCTTGGAATGCATGTAACAATGGCTGTGGAAGCACCCAGCTTTGTTTTCTTCCCTGCTGTTAGTTCTGCTCTGACCAGAACAAATTATTACTGTTTTGTGGGAACAGGGGGCTTCTTCCTTTGCTGATGTTTCTGGAGAGGCTGGTACACACTTGGAAGCTTTTCTTGGGAGTTGAAAAGGGCTAAAACCTGGCTGCATTAGGAGTTAAATTTTATACACCATGCCTTCCACAGAAATGGGTTCCCATCAACCCCAGTGACATCGATGGGAAGGTTCACAGGATTTCCCCTAGATACGGACAAAATGCCTTTGTCTTTTGAAAGCCAATAAATATACCGGGAAACCTCATCTGTCTTGAATTGCTGCAGGCTTATAGGGATATGCAGAACTGTGACTTTGGCTGGTTTTTCTTTTTCAGCAAATGCAATAGTTTGGGGTTTTTTTCCCTTTTGCTTTATTTTGGAAAAGTTTTAAGGAACCATTAAGGGCAAAGCAGCCACTTTTCTAGGGTGTAGGATGGGGTAGTTTGCACAGGAGTCAGCTCAATGCCCTGAATAAGGAGAAGGAATTCATAGGGCACTTGAGGGGAACATGAGACTCCAAGCCATTTCCTGCTGGGAAGTACAAAGGGCACAGAGAATCCAGTGAACTGACTGTGTTGGGAAGGGACTCAAAGGAGAGGTTAGAGAATAGTTTTCTGCAGAGGGTCCTTTTTTATTTTTCAGAGGAAGACTGAAAAATGAGAGACACTTGGAAGGGATCCAGACAGAACTGAGAAAAAAGTCTTTTTTATACCATTGAGATGAAAAGGCTCAACTGAAACTACTCTTAGTGTGGAATGGGAGCAAAACACATCAGCTTTCATCTAATGGGCTGAGGATTTGCTTTGCTATTTGGCAACCAAAGAGTAAATCTGGAGGAAATAAATTTGGTGGTGCTCAAACCAAAGTAGATCTAATGTTTTTCATCCTGAAATGAAAATTGGGAAGTTGATTAGTAAAATACAAAACATTCTCTCAGACCTTGGAATTAAATGTTTTCTTTTCAGGATCTTGTAAAAATAGCCGAAGAAATGAAAGCTTTGATTGACCAAATAGGAGGAGCTACGGCATGTCCTTTTTATGGTACATTTTTGAGACCCAGTTTCTTATCTGCCTGCTCCAAGATATAAAGGGATGTCATTCTGTATACCTTGCCTCATGCTAGCAATGTGCTCTTGGAAGGGATGCCTAGCGTGGCTTTTGTTGATGCTAAAATTTGCAGGGATGGTTCTGGAGCCCTTCTTTTAACTCAGATGCATCCTAAATGTTTCCCCTTCCCTTTCCCATGCAAGAATGCCATGACAGAACAATCGTATTCAAACACAAATTCAGATATACATGGAACACACCAAGCACCTGCAGCTCTACAACTAGAGAAGTCTTGGTGCACTGTTACCTTCATTTTGCAAGAAAGAAGAACAATTCTTCCAATAAAACTTACCTGCCAGCATTACATTTGCTTCCAAACAACATGGGCTGTTGTACTTCAGGAAGGGATTTCTGGAGGTTGTCAACAGCTCCATCCGACACACACTTGAAAAATGAAAGAAAGTTTCCTTTGTTATGGCTTTTCTATTTTGGACAGACGAAGGCACATTGTTATTTGGAATCTGTGAAGCACGGAGAATGTGCTCTGTATAGCATGAGGCGTGGATGCCAGGTTTGCCCCAGCTGGCAAACTGAAGGAACAAAGAGAAATATAGGAGAAGGGAGGCTCTCTGTGTAGGCAGAGCTGTAGACACACAGCTAGAAAGTTGTTACAGTAGAAGTCAGTGAAACAATATACAGAAGGAGCACCAAGTTCCGATGGGCTGGAGGGGAAACATCATGGATCTTAAACAGCCTGGAGGGAGGGAGGAGGCTGTAGTTGTAGAAGAGTAAAGTTGTAAAGATGAAAAGGGCATAGGCAAAGTTTGAGTTGATATGACTGAAAGGAAGGGTCAAATATTATGGAGAAGAGAGTTCACTAAATCTTGTCTGCTTGCATGTGAGAAAAAGGTGGCAGAAGAATAAAAGGTAGTGCTGACATTGCTAGCCTGGGAGAAGGGGAGGGAAGCAGGGAGGGAGGAGAAATTAAGAAAATAATGGAGAAAGGCAGGAAGGGGGAGGGTGGAGGATATAAGAAATAAGGTGCTCAATTTTGTCCAAGCTGCCCTTGAGCTGGCAGGGGGGTTATGCTGGATGATGAGCTGAAGAGATTTATGTATATGGGGTAGGGTTGGAAAGGCAGATTTGTGAGTTGTCAGCATAGAGGTGAGAGTGGAACAGCAAGAGAGAGCCATGAGACAAAGGAAGAGAAACGAGCCCAGGCCAGGCCGTGGGAGATTTCCAACAAGGAGGAAGGAGCAACATCACCAGAAAAGTCACCACAGAGCAGGATGTTCACCAGGAAAAAAATAGCAGGAGAGACTCAGAGCCTAGTTAAGAAATGACTGGAGAATTTGGTGTATGGAAGGAGCACAAGCATTTAGAAGTGAATTTTGGGAAAAACAATCAGTATTGTAGTTATTACTGATTATATGATATGGGTTTGAGAGAAGGATTGACTTTGGGTAGCAGTTGGAGTTCATGGATTTCTGTCTAGGCTGGAGTATCCCAGAGGAAACCTGTACCTAAAGTCAAACAGTCCAAAAGGGAGGGAGGGAGGGAGGGGCATCATGAATAAAAAACCCAGCAGAACACAGACTATGGCCTCTCACTGCAGGTCTCCTCCGTTTCTAAAGCAGTGGCATTTAGCCACGACCGTGATTGATGTTGTCTGAAATACACACATCCAAGTGGTGTTTGCAGTGAGTTTTGGACACCTTTTCCTCTCCTAGGCTTGAAGAGTCATTACCTAGCACAGAGCTATGCGTATGACAACCAGGGAACCAAACTGTCTGGCAGAGTTTATTGGTCAGAGTTCAGGAGCACAGAGTAAACACGGTTTCACAGCTCAGTCTGTTGGCTCTTGAAGGGCACTGACTCCAAACGCAGGAGTCCCCAGAGCTCTATTTTCTGTGGGCACCTGCCCAACCTTTTCTTGGCACCATGAGATATCTCCTGGGTCTATGCAAGTGAGAGATATGCCACATCTTTAGGTTAAGGCAGGTGTTAAAAAATTCATTGTAGAGTCTGTGCTCCTTGAGTCATGGACTATGTATGGCTTGGTGTCCTTTTCAGACCCGGGGGGTGCAAAGCTGCACAGTGGCCAGAGGGTGTTCTGCTGTTAGGTGTGTGCAGATTTTCTTGCTGCTACACCATTGGGGTGCAGCTGTGCTTTGTTGTGGGGTTTCAGCTCTGATGCCTGAATGGGAGTGGTGGGGCTCTGACCCTTTCGATGCTCACGCTTCATCAATGAGCAGCACCAGCAACCATCCTGTGAACTGGGCAAGGAATGGAACAGGCAGGGCTCTTGGGACCTAACCTCAACTCACTCCCAGACAGGGGTCTTACCCTGATTTGTTTGTGTTTCCCTGGGTTTCAGACAAGCTCTAAGAAGGTTTAAGGGCTCAACCTACGAGGATGTTGTCCTACTAATGGAGTCCTGTGTAAACCCTTCTCTAACCCAAGCATCTTTTTGTAGTGCTGTTGTAAAATGTTAAGATCTGCACCCTGAGGATAATTTACAAGTAACAATCATCTGTCATTTGTGAATAACAGATAATGTAATTTCTCTGATTCACTCCATGCACCTGCTACATACAAATGTATAAATAATCACTGGATTTTTTAATATACCAATCTTTTAGCACAATGTAGCACCCCTCTTTTGAAGAGAAAGATTTTGAGTGCCCCACTTGTATGACTGGGAGAAAATGGTTTTCAAGCCAACTCAGGTACCACTTCAGGGAGTTAAAAGGCAAGTTTTCAGGAGCACTCTATCTAGTCTTCACAGGTTCAACCAGGAAATGTACACCCATTTTTTTTGTGGAAAGTGAAAGCTAGGAAGGGAGCTTTTGGGGAATCTCAGTCACAAGTTCTGATTGTAAGAGGTGCTGAGTGATTCAGCTGCTCTGCATGCAGTCAGAACAGCGCATGGAAATCACGTCAGTGGGAACTAGATGTCTAGGAAGAAGGAAAAATCCCAGTAGGCACCTCTCTGCATCTTTAGGTACCTAAATACCTTTAACCATCTGGCCTTAGGCAATCAGGTCTAATAAAATGTTAGGCAGATGTAGTAGGTAGGTAATTTGACTTTGGCTAGTAGACAGACAATGTGATTTCAGATCATATATTTTTTAGCTAGTTTCAATAGGTCTTTTTAATTTGACTTTTATTTTGAAGCTCCTGATTTTAGGCTGTTATTTTAAACTTCTCTCAGCTGGTGACTCTGATTGCTTTTCAAACCTTCTATTTTATAACCTTTGTACTCTTATGCATGAATCTAGGCCAAGCTACCGCCTTCTGTTCGCTTTCCAGTGTCTTTGAGCTTTAAAGTAAGCAAAATGCAATTTTGGGCTGCTGGAGCTGGGAAAGTTGGGAGACACCATTCTTGTGGTTTGTGTTTTTTTGTTTTAATGGGCCCGTATACACTGGATGAGTTGCCTCCATGTGAATTGTTCCCTACACCTATACCTTGTTTAGTCAAGCACAATTAAAATAAAATGTTCATAGGGTTCTTTTGCCTGGCTTGGAGCAGGACTTGCTCTTGAGTGCCAGTGGAAAGCAAAGGTAGATGCTGTCACGTAGCAGGAAGAAATTTAGAAGGGATCAAATTTTACAGCTCTCCTGTGATCATTGTTCAAGGGAGAGTTCTCATGAAATGAGAATGAAAATCTAATTGATAGCCTGATTCTCCATGGCTGTGCAGCTATCCTCTCCTTCTCTGCTTCTAATAAATGCTCTCTGCGTTCACCCTCACATAGGCAAGAAAAATCCATGTGACCAGATAGGGAGACCTTTAAGAAAAGACCAATATTTGCATATCTATTATGGCTATACTCAGTGTTATACTTGTTTCATTAAAATTTCTATTTGGATAATATGTAAGGTCAATACTGTCACTGTTCTGGAAAATTCATTTATTTTAAAATTAAAGGTAAATGCAGCAAGTATGATTCTCCCCATGCCTCCACCTTTATAAATCCACTGAGTTGACAGAGTAAGTAAGTGAAAGTAGAATCAGGCTCAATGTGTTTAGAGATGGAGGTCTGCTGTGTGGGAAAAAAGCATACTAATTACATGAATCCTAATTTTCCAGGTAAATCATTTGTTATAGATGCTCTGAATTCCTTTTTTATATTTAAGGGATGGTTATTATTTCAGCTGGGTGCCTACTGAGGTCCATTAGCTTTTACACACCAGTTAAGGTTGTCAATTGCTGGGACTGAAAATACATGAAGAAATACTTAGGTTTACTTAAAAGTATCATGCTTTCCTACGGTTACCAGATTTCAAACCTCAAGCAGCAATTTTCAGATGAATTTGCCCATTGAGAAGGCTGAAGACAGAAGTTTCTATCCTAGAAGAGAGGAAGGGGATAGCTGTTTTCAAAGTCAGGTGTCAGTGGGTTTTGTGGTCTGTTTCTGGACCGTTAACATTTTTTAGGGCCTGTGCCTGGTCTGGTCTAAGTTTCCAGAGTTTAGACTCTATTGTGTGGTCAGTTGTTGTTTGTAAGTACTGCTTAACAATCCTTAAAATGGCATCTGGTTCAATTCTCAGAAATCAGGAAAGGGGAAGAAATGATCTAGGACAGCTACTATGGAAGTCACCTTTAAAGTCTTACACAAATATATTAAAAGAAAAAGCTATTTTCAACATGCACCAAGGGAAAACGTGTATTAAGATGGATCTGTTTTATTTTTAACAATTATGCTGTAAAATCATAGCTTTTTAAAGGTTTCATTTTGTGTACAGGAAACTTCTGTGTGTATGTTCAGTCGGACTGAAATTACAAATCTGTTTCTTAAATGACTGTGTTTGTTAAATAACCATAAACTGGTTATGCTAACTTTCACCCTTAAGGCAGCTGGCTTGAAAGCAATCAGATGGTGTCTGTTACCCTTATCCAAGGTGGTAGTGGTCTCTTATATGTCAAATGAGCTCAGTGGCTTTAATCCCTGTCCCAGATGTCCACAGCACAAAGAGCGGGATCTCAAGCAATAATCTTTATGTCAGTCTCAACAGACAGAGCCAGAACTACATTCACCCAGGGGAGCAAGAGGCTTTCTTGTCAGCAAAGATTTTTCCTCCTGTAGAAAAGAAGGCATAAATTTACATTCCTGCTTACAGTGCTTGGTCCTTTCTCCAGTGCTATTTCTGAAAAAATCCATTCATTTGTAGATGAGAGACTGAATGATGTGGAAGTCTGCAGTGAAGAAACATCCAAACCCACCTTTTAAATTCAACTTCAGATCCTCTGGAGCATGCTGGTGGTAGGACAATGCTATTGTTTTCTAGGAGGAGACTGCATTACAAATGTGGGATCCATCCCACTGAATTTAAGCATCTAGAAGTTAGCTGTAGGTACACTTTATAGTTAATGAGGAAGAACTGGTTTCTCCAGAGGGTGAATCAGTGGCAGATGAATATTTTTTCAGAGCCAGTGGCAACTAACTTTTAGACCTCTAGAGCTAGGCCATGTGAATGTCACCCTGCCTGATAGAAATCTTTATCAGGGGGAAGACAGGAACTGAAGAATTACAAGCCCACAACCTGATTGCTGAACTATCTTCCCTTATTTAAATTCCAGATCTATTTATGAAACAAATATGTGCATAAAGCTTCACGCACATTATTGGTCTGGGGAACCTGGTAATGCAGATGGTGTCAGAATGGGCAGCTCACAGTGGCTTTAGCTGTTACATTCAGAAAAGCCACCAGGACAGTGCTCAGCACCCTGTGCATGTTTTGCAAACTGAAAGAAGGCCAAAGCAGCAGAAACTTGGACCCTGCCAGTTTTTCTGTGCTGTAGGGATCAGGAACAGGTTTTCTTTACATGAGATTGTGCTGGACATGAGCCTAAGCTCATCATTCTGAAGGTGCAAGTCTTTTGAAAATACAGATATCTGTTCAGATCTTGTAATCCAAACTCAGTAGTTGTGAAATTCAAGGCCAGAAATGCACCCTCAGCAAGTTCACTGACAACACCGAGCTGTGTGGTGTGGACGACAGGCTGGAGGGCAGGGATGTGCCATCCAGAGGGACCTGGACAGCCTGGAGAGGTGGGCCTGGGAAAACCTCATGAAGTTCAACAAGGCCAAGTGCAAGGTCCTGACCATGGGTCGGGGCAATCCCAAGAACAAGTACAGGCTGGGTGGAGAATGGATTGAAAGCAGCCCTGCAGAGAAGGGCTTGGGGGTACTAGTGGATGGAAAAATGACTGTGAGCCAGCAATGTGCACTCGCAGCCCAGAAAGCCAATGGTGTGCTGGGCTGCACCCAGAGCAGGGTGGGCAGCAGGGCAAGGGGGGGATTCTCCCCCTCTGTTCTGCTCTCGTGAGACCCCCCTGCAGGGCTGGGTCCAGCTCTGGGGCACCAACAGCAGAAGGACACGGACCTGCTTGAGTGGGTCCAGAGGAGGCCACAGAGATGCTCGGGGGGCTGGAGCACCCCCTGTGAGGACAGTCTGGGAGAGTTGGGGGGTTCAGCTGGAGAAGAGAAGGCTCTGGGGAGACCTTAGAGCGGCCTCCCAGGGCTGAAAGGGGCTGCGGGAAAGGGGGGAGGGACTCTTGATCAGGGGGTGTAGGGATGGGATGAGGGGTAATGATTTTAAATTGCAAGTGGGCAGATTTAGATTAGGTATAAGGAAGAAATTCTTCCCTGTGAGGGGGGTGAGGCCCTGGCACAGGCTGCCCAGAGCAGCTGTGGCTGCCCCCTCCCTGGCAGGGTTCAAGGCCAGGTTGGACGGGGCTTTGGGCACCCTGGGCTGGTGGAAGGTGTCCCTGCCCGGGGCAGGGGGGTGGGAGTAGATGGTCTTTAAGGTCCCTTCCAACCCAGACTGTTCTGTGATTCTGTGAAATAACTGCTTCAAATCTATCTTAAAAGTGCTGTTAAATGGTCATTGAATGTAACCAGAGAAAAAAAATCAAACAGAAACATTTGCTACTGAACTGAAATCAGGCAAGGTTTGTATTAGGGACATGGAAATTTTCCCCTTCTCTTTAAATATTTTCAATGATTTCTATCAGCAAAAAGATTAAACTGGATAACATTTCAACAAAGTGTTTATTAATCTCATGCAAAGAGATGGATTTTGCATCACCTGTGTATATATGTATTTATCATCTCGTTAGAACTGATTAAAGTGGGTTTTGTTTAGCTTAGTAAGTGTCAAGATCTAAAAGAGGCCTGAATGATGGTAAAACTATATCATCACTTTAACATCAGTGAGCAGGAGTTGTTAAAATGGTCATTTCTTTTCAGTGCTTCATCCACGAGTTGAGAAATCCAATCTTATCCTTGTTGTAACCAGTATTAGCACAGGGGAATAGAAGAGGAACATCTGGAGGCAGAAAATCCATGGCATTGACCTGGGGAGGTCAAACTGTGATACTGGCCAGGATTGGGGGAGAGGGGGTGATCGAGGTTAAAGGCCAGATTTGAATCCTCATAGATTAAATGAAGCTCAGAGAGGGACTCAGGGAGTAATAAGGGATTCCTAACCCTGCCAGCAAAGGGTTTCTGTAAGCCTGCAGCTTGATCGTTCTTCTGGGCTGGTAGATGAAGACTTTGCTGATTAGCATGCAAATGCAACAGCACTGTAAAAAGTTCCAGATGATTTTATGACTAAGCCTTGCTGCAGGGAAAAACATGTTTGACAATATGCATTAGAAAAGGAGAGGTGAATGAAATTAGGTGTCACTCTACAGTCTGTGGTTGGGAAGGTACATAGCAAGACATGCAGGTACATGGGACGTGAGAAAGAGAAGCCTGCAAACAGAAGGACAGACAGAAAGGGGAAGCCCCTGATGATTTAAAAAAATAGTAATAGTCAAATAAATGCAACTTTCTGCTTGGCACTAATGAAGCAGATTAATAAGGCTATTGGAACCCATATGGCCACAGAGATTTGCTTAAACTAAACATTGCTAATGAATGTTTTCCGAAAGTAACGTTTACACTCAGACATATTTCACCCTTGGAGTGGCCTGTGGGTGTGGTAACTGCAGGGCTTACGCATTAGCTGCATGAAATAAGTATTATTCTCATTTCACAGCTAGGAAAAGTGAACCAGAAGAGTGAAGACCAACGTCTGAAAAAGCCACTTTTACCTCAGGGCCTTGATTTTTAATAATCTAAGAGATTATTAAAAAAGCCATATTTTAAACTAGTAGAATGAGGCCATGAAGAGGGTCGACAACAGAGCAAGGGTTAGAGTGCACGCATGTCCTGGTGACAGTCCTGTGGGCGACTGTGGGTGCTGGAGAGGAGGTTATTTTGGCTACTGCTTATTAGAGCCAGCTCTGCTGCAGGCATCCGACTGCCCAACAACTGGTGACAGTCCCCATAGTGGCAGAGGCCTTCCCCATAAACACATATCCCTCTAAGAAGAAATAACTCATCACCTTACCAAAAATGGTTCAGTGACAGGACTCCAGCACAGATCGTCTAAGTCGCAAAGCTGTTTAACTCTATGAGCTTTATGGATTTGACCTCCCAACACACTGGCTATTTTTCTTGCCCAGTGTTTCTGGTGTCCTAAAGGAAGGCCAGTCACATTTAAGTGCAGAATTATGGCCTGTCTGCTTTGGGTCAGGCAGTCAGATGCAAAAACGTACTGGTTTCATTCTTAAATGTAGATTCAGTTGGCTGTTTGTCTGCTGAACAAACACATCTGCAAAGATAACAGGAATAGCAGCTCCAGGCAGCACATAGAGCCCCTGTTCTCCTTTCTCCTCTCATAGGTTTTTCAGCTTTCTGTCTCCACATGCCTCCCTGTCATTTTGATCTCTGTGTCCCTACGTAGTCTTGACCAGTCAAGATAAATGGGTTTTCTTTTGCTCTCCCTAGAAACGGGGAACTTTAAGCCCTAAATCTCCCTGAAAATAACTCTGTTATAATCTTTCCTTAAAGATTTCTAGAAGTTCTTGTCCCTGGCTGTGCAGTTTAGATTGAGTGTGTGACGTGTACTGCTGCTGTGGTGGATTTTTCCATATAGTGAACTATTGACTGAATTCAATTCCCTGCCATGGTATTAGTGTCTAAATCTGGTGAAGTGCCTATAAACATGAGCACTATTATGTTGTGTTTAACTGTTTGTGAGTGCAATTGTGCATTTAAAGACAAGTTTCCTTTGAAAATCAGAGGCAAAGTATGCATTTATCCTGAAAATCTGAGAATTCAGCTCAACACCAGCACCAAAATATGTGTGTGTTAATGCCTGTATGTGCACATGTGTATGTGTGTGTGTGCACCCTGTCCAGAGATAACTCAGAAACACACCTAAAATCACACACCATCAACGTGAAGGGCAAGATAAGAGCACAACCAGATGCATCAGCTGTCTCCAAGGCTGTGGAAGGAGGCAGACCAGCACAGCAGGTAGCAAATGTCTTTTTCCAGAGCATGGAAGTGACTGGTGTGTAGGCAGGCATGAAGGAAAAACCCTGCATTACTTTTATTATCAGTCTGCTTGTCAAACTACCTTGTTAGACAGGGCTAGTAGGATGGAAAATAGACCAATATTTAGTTTCTTTTTGTGTGTATATGTGAAGGCAACGATTCTTAGAAAGGGCTTATTAAAAAAATGTACTTGGTGGTGTCAGAAATTAAATGTATGGGGTTAAGATAGAGAACCATACACATGGCAATATGAAGAGGAAGAGATAGACCTTCTTCTTAACCCAGAGGTGCTAGTCCCAAGAGATTTGTTCTTTCCATTCTCAGCTGTGCTTGATTCCTTCCATGGGAGTACCTTTTTTATTCATGGAGAGGTGCAGGACAGCTGAAAGTAAAAGAAAGATAAAATGACATGCAAGGGAGAAGAGAACGGGAGCAGGATGCTGTGTGTTTATTTTCCATCCACTCTTGCATTGCTAAAGGACAAGAGAGAGCTAGGAAAGGGGAATCCTCCAACTGTACCAGCTTTTGGACAGAGACCACTTGCTTTTCCCTGATGCTTGTGAATGTCACTTCTCTTCTGTGGCAAACTAATATTCCCCTTGAGCAGGGTGACAACAGCACCCACATCATAGGAAGATTGTCCACTAAGCACACGCTCTTGGGTGGGAAATGATGCTGTGATGGCACTGATGTGTGTACGTGGCCCCTCAGCTGATTCAGGATTGTGAGTCTCACTGTGCTCTATAGACAGGCTGAGAAATAAAACATTTATCATTAAATTATATATGACTGAGATTGCCTGAGTTACCATATCCCAGTGCATGGGAGCTGTATGATAGGAATGAAGATCACTCCTCAGCTGTTCATTATTGCAAAGGTTCCTTCCAGGGTCTGTTACACAACTGGGGTTGGACATCAGTAGTTCCAGTTGCTGGCAGTGTTTGCACAGCAGCTTTAATTCTTCAAATATTTCACACTTAGGGCAGTTGTTGGACCTTTTGTGCTTTTGGTTTGATATGGTGAATGCATCTTTTTAAGAAGCTTTTCTTTTAAAGATGAACAGTAAAGCAAAAAAAGCCTTTTACTTAAACACAGTGGATAAAGCATTTCTGCACATTTTGAGAAAGGTTTACGTTTCCCACTTTTTGATATTAGAGAAGTAAGTCTTGATTTTGCTTATTTTTTTGCTGAATAAGTGGCTGAGGCCATCACTGCATGGCAGCAAGTTGCAATGAAAGCAAAGACAAGTTTAAAAAAGGTCATGTTTAGTGAGATTGTTCTGAATTCTGTTAGTATATAATACCCACTTGCCTACCTAAGCATTTCAGTACTGTTTATCACCACGGCTCCTGAGTGCTTCTCAGACATTAATAAGTGTATCCTTTACTATTATTCTGAAATAGTGTATAGCTGTTCTATTAGGGTGAGATTTTCATCACAGACAGATCAAAGAGCAGATTCTTCAAAAGTGTCGAGGTGGGAAACTGATAATTTAAGACTTCTGAAGGAAAAGTCCAAAGCTGTACATCCAGAGCCATGTGAGATTGTCACGTCTCTGTATCCAGCAAATACCCTTCAGCTCCCAAACCATGTAGTCACCTTCTTTTCTTCTTGCTGAAGCTTTAGAAGAGAGCATTCTCTTTGGGAAACATTCAGCATCCTTTTCCTTGACATCAGCCTGACAGAGTTTCTATTCCAGTTCTGCCAGTGAGTGGTCAGTAAATATGTGACTGAAGTGAAAATATGTCTGGGGCAAACAGAAGACATCTCTTTTATCATTTCCCTTGTATCTTAGAAAAAAATAATAATCTGTCTCAGGCAGGATTGCATGAACAGTAGGTTTATTTGCATTTAGCATTTCACTGTTGACAAGAAGTGTTTTTGCATTAAGCATTTGACCATTTGACCAACAGATTTTGCCATCATCATTTGAAAAGAGATGAACATCATTAAAAAACCCTCCCAGGTTAAAATGGACAGTAAATATAGGTAAGAGTTTGCACAGGCTGCCCGGTGCATAGGTACTCAGCTGGGTGCCCTTGTCACAGATACTGGTTTTGTATCTGGTTCCCCAGCGTGCTGTGGAATTTGAATTCTTCCCTTCACGCAGCATGGACAAGCTCTCACACTCATTTTACTTCAGGCTCTTTTGCAAAGGCAAATGGCACTGCTGGAAACTAATCAACGTAATTTTTTACTCTTCACAGAGGTCTATTAGCAATCATTGCTGCAATCTTGGGCTGTAAATGGGGACAAGTGTATTCCTAAATTCAAACCCAGAAATGTTTTGTGTTTTCTATAAAATATGATTGCCTTAGCTTGTCTCTGGTCAGTCCCTTTTGGGGCTTTTTGTGTGGGTTTTTTTGCCCTAGACACTGGTAGCTGGTTGTCAGATAGGGAGATGCTGCTGAGGATATTGAAAAAGCACAAATGATAATGAATAAGAAAAAGCTAACTCTAATGTCACTGCTATTGTAGAAGCCTTGCACAGCCTCTTCTCATATATGTGTACAGGAACAGAGTACAAATATTAGTTTTATTAAATGAGACACAGACACTTAGTTTTTATGCTGCCTGCCAATGGAGAAGACAATAATCGTTTTCGCCATACAAAGACAGACACAGCTTTTATGGTGTAAAATCCCAACAGAGACAAAGTGCTGCAGATTTGTCATGGCTAAGCTAAGCAAAGCTGTCCTTAGGGCAGACTTCATCTAGTTCTATTTCTATAGAAATTTTGTTGGCCCAAAGTTTACAGCCAAAGGACTAGTTTGTGTTAAAGGCAAACAAGCAACTTGTTTATAGTGTAAGAATGCAACGTAAGTGATTTGCTAAATCCCATCAAGGAATTCTGTGG
Source organism: Athene cunicularia (assembly GCF_003259725.1). Classification (NCBI taxonomy): domain Eukaryota; kingdom Metazoa; phylum Chordata; class Aves; order Strigiformes; family Strigidae; genus Athene; species Athene cunicularia. Next base: position 4,553,251 of record NW_020799109.1, read on the forward strand.
AGTAAGGGTGTATGGTGTTACATTCCCAGGTGGCTGCAGGAACCAGGGATCAAATTTCCTTCTATTGAGTATTTATACTGAGAACAGTTAACTTTAATTGACAAACACAGGTTTGGCTGAAAGTTTCTCTGGGTCTCAAAGGGAAGCCATTTGATTTCCATCCCTTGCCCTGGCTTCTTAGAGCCTGGCGGTAAAGGCTGTGGTTTCTTTTATCCGTGCAGCCCAACTGCTTCCCTGTGCCCATTTGGGTAGGATTTAAACCTAAAATGAGTGTGAAAATTTAAATTCTCATGTATTACAAGAGCTTGCCCATTTATCGGAATAAAAATTATAAGGATCATTAATTTGTGCATATGTAAATCAGGAACTGGAGAGGGTTTCCTGATAACCAGTGGTAGCATGTGATATACTCCATCGCAGCCATGCCAAGGATGAAATGTGTTGATTGCCTCCAGGGTTAGCCCCGCAGCTTTCATGCAGCGCAAAAGCAGCTTGTTCTGCTCACCATGTGGCACTGGAGCACAGGCAGGAAAGGTCACACGAGCAATCAAGATCAGCATATCCCTACTCAGGTAGGGACCCCCTGTGGCTGCAGGATTAGCTGCAGAGCATGAGCTGACTTTAGAATACATATTTACTTTTAAATGTCCTGACTCCGTTATAGGCTTTTTCTAATTCATTAATCTGTGTCCATATTTGACATGAACTTGGACAAGGCTTGCTGTTTCTTGCTGTTTTTCTGGTTTTTGTCCTTGCCAGGTTTTTGAAAAATGAAAACAGGAGGAATTAGAAGTTAGATTATTTTGATAACATGTCTCCCTGCAGGAGTAAGGCATAATCTGACAGGCTGCTTTGAGAGCTTTGCTGATGGTATGACTTTAAGAAGGATTCTCTAAGAAAACTAATAGTCAGCATCTGCAATTATCAGCTTTTTTTTTTTTTTCTTTTTTTTAATATGACTGAAATATTCTAAAATATTTGGGGTTTTAGAGGCATGAAGTTGGATGGGGTTAAGAGGAGCTGTACAACTGACCCCCTTGCATTTTATCTAGAAATTTGATACATGGATTTTGATATACGAATTTCAAGTTGAGACTTAAAGGCCAGACAAAATTTACTCTCCCCTTTTCTCTTTACCATCCCCACAACATTTGGGTAAGCAGCAAAAGCACATTTCCTTCAGGAGCCCCCCCCATCCTCTCATCACCTGCCCTGCCCGGCACTGGAACAAGGGGCAGCAGTGCCTACATGTAGTGCTGTCTCCAAGGCAGGTATTTGTCAGGGAAAAGTCGCTGACCTCCTTGTTTCCTTAGCCCTGGAGATCCCTGAAGTCTCATTGCTGAGTCTCCCCGGGGAAGTGGGGGTGCTGATGCCTACCCTGGGAGAAATATAGCATTTAATCTTATCTTCTCTCTCAGCTGACATCCCTGCTGATGCTGGAGAGGAGCTCTGGGGGCAACCCCCAGACAGCAGTGCAAGAGAGGTCCGTTTCAGAGGATCCTCTAAATGAATCCTCAACATTTTCATTCAGAAGAGACTCTCCTGCTGGACAATTATGGACTGGGACTCTCCCGTTTTTCCACAGGCAGAGAGCTTGTGTAAAAACTGACTGACATTTAAAAATGCCAGCAATCTTATTAATTCTTCAGTTCAAGAAGTCTTTCTTGGGGCTGTGTATGTGGAATACCAGTCGGAGGACAGAAGGATCATGCAGGCACATTGACAGAACCAAGCTTTTTACACAAATACTGGGCTCCTTTAAGTCTTACTTCTTTAAAATTGTGTTTACTGCATAACTTCTGCCTAACTGGGAAACGCACCTGTGAAGGTTAAGGCACCTAGTGCTCCTGAGAGTCACAGCTGTATGAACACAAGCTCTTTTGTGCTCTGTCCCATGATTGACCTCTTTCTGCCTTGAGAAGAGCTCCTTCTGCAGGAATTAAAGGCTGTTCTGTCTTCCTGTTAGCACAGAGATGTGCTGCCGCTCTTCCTCATAAGCAGGGTGCACTGATGCAGATTACTGTCCACCAGTAATTCGAATGGCATTACTAATGTATTGCCCTTATTCCAGGATCACAAGTTAAATTCCAACCAGAGGACAGTATGTGTCAGGGATTTACTGGAGGATTGAAAGGCCAAGCACATTAAAGTGTCTGCTGCTTCATCTCACTTCCCAGTTTGTGGTAACTGGCACTCCAGAAAAGGTATAACACTTGTCTGAGGAGATCTGGGTTCAGTTAAGCATCTGTCCAGAAAAAACGCAACATTTCCATTGCTCCACCTTCATTATTAGCTCTGTGCTTAGTTGCAGTTCTTTTCTCTGCAGTGGAGGCAAAGGGAGGTAGTTTGGGGTGGATGAACTGTTCTGTGAGCTGCCTTTGCACAGCTCCCACTGCCTTTCCTGAGAGCTGCTGAGCAGAATCTGGTCCTGGGCTGGACTGACAATGCAGTTCAGAGAATACAGCACATTCCCCTTCTAATGGCTGCTGCAATAGATAACTCTGGCATTTGCTGCTGCCAGCTTATTGTTACTCTTTTATCTTGAGGAGGAGAGCTTGGTGCCGGGGTGGTGATTCAAAGACTGCTGTTTTTCCCTGCCAGTTAAAGTGACTGGGATCATGCATGTTTGCTCTGTGCCAGATGTACATATATTTTGATGTCAAATTTGTTATTCTGTATTGAAAATCATTCTCAGTGGTGGTATATTGTTTTGTTGGATGTAAATCTAGCCATGTGCTGCACATATAGAATCAGAGCCAAGGTTACTTCACTTCTAAATCTCCAGTGACCATCCAGTAAATAACAGCTCTTGAAGTCCTGAGTCTTTTGGCAGAAAATATAACTGTAGATCACTCTTTAAGGAATGACTCATTGCAGTAAGGTTAGAAGAGAAAGAGGTTTCTCTAGTCGGTTGATTTGGTTTATTAATGCAACAGCTACTGCTGCATTAGCAATTATATTTAGTGTGTAGCAAGTGAAAAAATCAGATGCCTTCCAGTTCCTGCCATTGGTATAGAGCTGCTTTGCGTTGAAAATGGGAGGGATATATGAAATTATCTCAGGGTTATGTGTGCATTAAGGTGACAGCCAGCATCATACAGGCTGAGCCATCTTTAAGCCGTGGTTGCTGGCCCCAAATTGTGAAGACACTGTCTATGGGTTAGCACAAGGTCTAAAATCCTGCTTTTGAGAGCATTTATTCTTTGACCCGATTCACTGCAGGGGAATGAGTTTCAATTTGGAATAAATTTTGACCCACATAATTGAAAGTTAATCTCACTTTATTTTACATAATGCTTTATGATAATGAAATTGTAACATGTTTAGTGTGGGGCATAGAGGGCAACAGTCTACAGCAGCTGACATTTTGCATAAAAGAAACAAAAAGAGGTCCTGAGTTTATCTGTTCAAACTGATAGCAGCAGTTGAGAAGATTAACCTTTTTAATAATGACTTTTCCTCTTTTATGTATTTTTTGGGGGTGGTCTCTTGTAGGTATTCATTTGTGACACTCAACAATTATAGTATGTGCAGTATGGTATATGCGAATCGAACAGTTTACTAGGTCAAGCAAGTGCAGAAGAGATTGAACCAAACAGGGTGAAAAAAATTAACTATAACAGAATAAGTGTATTGCAGGTCAAGTGCTGCTTGAATGAAGCAGTGTATTGGTGTAAGATGCTAGATACAAAATACTTTCCTTCTTGGGGAGTTATCAGAAAATATGCACTCAGTGAACCAGAAAACTGCGAAATTATTTAATAAAATTAATCCTCAGCTGTGAATAGCAAAAATGTCAGACTTATTTTGCATCTAGTTTTTCATCCCAGCAAATATACATTTATCCCTGGATTCTTTTGTCCTGATTTTAGCATTTGCTCTGTTGTACTGAATATAGTTTTATACCCAGTCCATGTTTTCTTAATAAGTGTCAAGTTAGCATAAAGAAATAGGGAAACATATTTTCAAGTAGGATTTAAAGCCGCAATTTTTGTGTTTAGAAATACTTTTCAGGTGTAAGCCAAATCATTTCATTACATATCCTTACAAATCTGATATTTGCTTTCTTTTACTTATCAGTCTTGTGTTTTCCACTGGGCTACTTGTGTTGTGGAGGGAGCTCCTACATGGATAAGAAGTATGAGGAGGGATGCAGCTTGCTGGTCGGTGGATGATACTCGTCCTCTGTGCCCAGGCTACAGAATGTGCGAGACTTAAGCCATGCAGACTACAACCTTTCAGTCCTTTGGGGGAGCAGGACACCTAAGGCTTGGGTGAAGACAATAGTCATGGGAAAGCTTGCTGCTGATCCTCTGGAATCTGTGGGTCTTCTCTGTAGTGCTGAGAAGGGAAGGCAGTGTCCCTTTGCTTCGATGGGCTTAATGTATTGCTTATGCTGAGGCTCATTCCTCTGGGATATGGACCTGTTCTAGCTTCCCATTTCTTGGTGCTTATCTGTCTGCAGGCTGGTTTGGTTGCTGTTGTAGCTTTGAAAATGGACCTGAGTGTTATGGGATAGGTGTATAGGTGTTCATGCCTGTAAGCTGCACAAGAGAAGATAATGCAAATACCAACACAAGCCTGCAGAGGGAAAGATAAGGACTTCATGGAATCTTAGAAACTGATATTTCAAGTTACATTCATTTACTCCTCTACAGCTATGCCCATTCCTTGATCTAGAAGATAAATACATTAATTTCTCACTCCCCTACCAAAGTGTACTAAAGGAGTATTTTCCCTAACTCCAGTCATTTTTGAAATTTTGAAGTGAAATTTGTAACTTTTCAAACAAGGTTGATGCTGCTTTGCCCAGCTCTGTCAGTCAGTCTCCATCTTCTCCTTCCCTTCTAGCTGTGGCATCTTTTACTCCTGCCTCACCTTTCACCAGAATGAACAATTCAGTTCACTGGTCTGTTTTTACTCTTACCTCCAATCCTGTTTTCTTGTTCTTTCCAGGTCACCACCCTTAAGAAAGCAGTTTCTTGCTCCCTCTGGCAGCCTAGGCACGTCTGAAGTGTAAGGGACTTTTTCCTTAACTGCAACTTGTTCTTCTGCAATATTTTCCTTCAGAGTAGCCAGAGCAATTGCAGTAAGTAGCACATGGAGGGCCTTGACTCCCCATTGATGGAAGGTGGCACTTCTGATGCCTTGCCTGATCCTGGATCAGAGCGTGATCTTCTTGTCAAACAGTGGTCACCCTCTTTATGAACTGCACACAGCCTGCCTGACTTCTCTCCCAGTGACTGTGTGCGCTGGATCCAGAGGGGCACGCCTGCATTTGGTACTAGCAGACTGAAGGACTGGCAGCTGCCAGCCCCATTAACTCCTCTCAAGCCCCGTTCTGAATTGGGGTGACCTGTGTGCATGGCTGGATTCAGAACTCCAGCAGCAGGAGCTGAAATCATCAGCACTGCCTCTGTTCAGATGCTGAAGCAGCCAGTGTTAATGTTCGTATTCTCTGTCTCAGCTTGAACAGCTCCCTTTAAAAATTCTCCTTTGAACTCCCCTCTGCTTCATTTTCCCTCGGCGAAACCATCACTGTGTTTCAGTCAATGTCAAAACACCTCTTGAATGAACAGAATTAGGACAGAATGGGGAGGGCATTATTCCCCTGCCTCCACAGGAGTGGTTTGGGACTGAAATCATCGGTGCTCTTTGAAAGCTGAGTTATTTCCATGAAGATGCCTTAGGAGTGCAAATGTTATTAGAATATGCATTATTATTTTGATTTTCACCTGTCAGTACTGACATCAGTGACAGGAAAGGGCAGTATACTGGAAATACGATCTGCTCACTTTTCCCCAACATGATGCAGCACAAAGACAGGTGATTGTTACACTCTGCTTTTACTTGGTAGCTCAGTCCCAAAGGACATTGTATTGCTGGATGACATTGTGCTGGAGCCTCTGTGCTTGATTTTATTTTGAGTAAGTCGTACCTCTTTATACATAGATAATGAACCCACTGTGCACCTGGTACAGGCTGCACAATATTATTTAAAACATGAGTGTCTGAGCATGCCTGAAAGTGAAGTTCTCTCATAAGTATAAGCTGCAAACCCTTATTCAACATTAAATCAAATCAATGTTAATTTGTGAACTAATTAGCATTTCAGGCTTTTTTTTTTTTTTTTTTTGGTGATTTTGTATATAATGCAATGTGATTGTACCAAAGTACATAATTATGGAGCTGAATACATTGTCTCCTGCTGACATGTTGCAAAAGGAGTTTCTTTCAGCAAAGGATGCTCACTACATCTGAATTAAAATAAAGATACACATCTGAGTCTCATGCATCTGACCCATAGCTGAATTAAATTGATGTAATGTCAGAAACTAGAGACCTGGTTGAACAAATGGGCTGAATGTATATTAACTGAATTGACTCGTTCGCATTTCTACTTTATTTTAATGAGGAAATGGCAGGATATCCTTTGGTGTGAGACAGATGATAAGACAGGTGTTCTGAGTAGGGAATATGCATCAAAGAAAACCAAGTGGGTTAAGAAGAAAATTTTTTTAAAGCTCTGAAATTTGAGTGCTGGAGTACAGGAACTGTCAGTACTTGCTCAGCTCTGTGTTCATTCTCACCCAGAATCCTCTCCCTGGCAGCAGCCAGCACCAGGCAGCTGGAGATGGTGTAAGAAATTCCATCAGTTCTTTAATAGCTGTCTCTCTTACAGCAAAACTGATAGAAGTCTTCCCTACATTTCCCTATATTTACCTAGCAACAAGCATTTTAATTTAGGTACCACTACCCACACTCAAGTTTTCTTTAAAAAATAGTTTTAATAATATTTATGTCCTTTGTGATCTATATGTTGTCTTTGATGACACTGATTTTTTGTAAGAAACGTGGTTAAGATAAAAGCCTCTTTCTTACCATAATGCAGAATGCACAATCTGCACTGACAGGGCTGAACATTGCACCTATCTAATATAAATATATGAGGCAGTAATGCAGCCTCACTTATGTGTGCAGTCAGTAACCTTGTTTTAAAAAAAACAACATATAAATTGTGAAAGGTTTCTGCAAAACTGAAGGTGAGCATGTGTATATAGTTCCCTATAAGATCCCTGAGTCAATCAGAAAAATTTCACATCCCCAGATAACGTCTGCCCAGGTGAGTTACTGCTCAGCTGTTCACAGGAGTCCCAGTGTGATTGATTCTTGTGCTGGGGACTCACTGGTCTCCTGCTGATTTTGCCTTGATGGAGGTGAGCGTGGGACTGTCGGAAACTGGTTCGGGTGTTTGTCCTTTTGGACTGACAGGCTGTTCTTGCAGCGGACTGGATCAGGCTGGATTGAACAGAATCATGATTCACACCCTTCTTCATTATTTGAAAAATTAAACACTCCGAAGTGTTGGAATTTAAATGATCAGCTCCACCTGTCTGGGTTAGACTCTGACTGAGTTGACTGTGACAAGTCATTCTTCCGAGCTGTTGTTTTGGCTTGTTTTGTAAGACTCTTTCTGGGTTCTACTTCATTCCTAGGTCTGGGACTGATTGCAATTGGAAAGGCTGGAGACTTCAAGTTTTAGTCTAGTGTTCTAGGAATATGAGGCATGTTGGCTCTCTCTATGCATTATCTACTGGTCTTTGAAAACTTTTGAAGTCCTCAACTAATTTCAGACAAATCTGACAGGCCATTAAGTTCTCTCCGATCTCATAGAAACAGATTGCCTCTGAGAAAAACACAACAGTATGGGCTCATTGCTTTGGTAGACGTCCAAGATCTGTAGGCTACATTGATTCTTCAGCCCTGAGAAATGCAGTTATAGGCTGACGTTCCAAAGGTCCTGACTGACTCGTCTGAGGGGTGCTGGAAGTCCTGTGTCTGGGTATTAGCTTTCTCCAAGTCTTGCCTGTGAAATTTAGTTGCCTAGAGAATCAAAAAAAAATAGTCATGACAGCACAGCCACCTTGTTCTCTTTTGTTCTTCAGTCCAGCAAGGCAGGTAACTTCACATGATTCAGCCATACTCCTCAAATCTATCAACATTGGCCTTATAGTAAGACAAACACCAAAACATATTTATTTAGGAAACCTGTCTTTCAGTCAATGAATTATCTCTATGAAAATTTAATTAAATTAAATTGCTGATTTTTACTTCAGAAGTCTAAGATATATTAGGAAAGGGCTAAAAATACGAGCTTAGTTTTAATGTGCATTGTGCCCTTTGTGAATCTCAGCCCACTGAACTCTCACACTAGTTCTGGACGTCTGCATGATGAGATGCAAACTGGATGAGAGGAAAATTGGCCTTGATTTTCAGTTTTTACCATAACTTTCTTACATTTGTATGTTTAAGGCATTTAAAAGGTTTAACATTTCTCCCAGTTACATTTTATGGTTCACTGTACACAGTGCTACCTTTGTGCAAATACCCCAATATTCCAATATTTTCAATGCAAACAGCAGAAAGTTGAACTATTTAGAAAAATACAATTGAGCCCAAGAACCACGCTAATTATATCCTTGGTTATTTTCACACAGGGAAATATTTCAATCCATGCTCTGTGTTTATATGCTAAAGATGTTTCTTCTTGTCTGAACTAGCAAATATACCTCAGGGAGCTTTATTTTTGGTTACGCGTTTAATGCAGAACATTATTTGCATCACAGAAAGATCACATCTTCCCCTTGCCTATTTCAGCTTTTCCATACCAAACCTCAGGCTTTCCTATTATTTGTAAAATTGCTTTTGTTTCCAGTTGGGATCAGATTTAGAAATGGAAAGATCAGGGCATATTAGAATTTGTAGCTAGGGGAGAATTCTGCTCCAAGTGCAGAATGCTAAAGCATGGGGAGGAGGAGGGGATGCAGAAGACAAAGGAAAGAGTTTAGAACAGGTTTTTTGGGTATCTGATTGCTATTACCCTGCAAAAGAACAAGAGTTGAGCACAGGAGGAGTAAGGGGCAAGAGAATTATATCCTTAAATGGATGGTAGATAATGATTTATGCTTCTTAAATTTTGAGGTAAATGATCTTGCCTGTTTGGGAAGAAAGCTGGCACTGGCTTATCAATCAATTAGAAACCCTCAGGACATATTTCAGGGAGAAGGTGCAGAGCAAATGTTCATTTTTAGATATTCATGGAGAAATTCTAAGAATGTTCCAGTTTGTGCGGCCAACACTGATCTGCTTAACCATTTCCCTGTCATCTCCCTGTTTGCAATGAATTTGTAAATTAGTTTTTAATTGGAGTCTACTGTTATTAGCAGCCTTTCTTTTTAATTTTAGGCAAATATCACAAAATGACTGGCAACTCTAGAGATAAGGTCTGCTCTACTTTCTAGCAGCAGCTGCAATACCAAGGGGTTAATTTGGATCATCAAGGTTTCATCTTCTTGCCCTCTAAGGTCTGATTCATAAAGCTGAAGAGATGAATTCAGAAATTTCCAGAGACAAATGGGGGAGAAAATCAAGATATATGAAAAAGGAGGGTGGAAAATTAAGTTTTGTCTCAATGTATGTGGTTACCAAGCAGGGCTTGAAATTCACTTATGTTCTTGTGCAGATAAGGTGTTGAGATGTTGCCCTCATATCCTGGGCCAATTTTCAATATTGAAACAGATCAATGATCCATTTAGTCTCCATCACTGGCTAATGCTGGAGAGAAAGGCAAAAATCCTTGATGATGCATTTAACAGATTCAAACTACAGAGATGAGATTGCTTCCAGCTAGTGTTTGTCTTCTGCCCCTAAAATATAAATACTAATCAGTCACTATTGTAATGCTGTTCTAGCTCATGTATGTGTATATGAAGTCAGTGCTAAACATCTCACTGAGCTTTTCGAAGTACCGTGCTCTGCTCTCAACATCCCACGGGTTCCAATTCAGCAGGTTAATTAAACACTGTTTAACCACCACTGTCTTTAACTAAACACCACCTTTCTATTTAATTTAGTTTTGCTCTGAATAAGGATTTGAATCTTTGTGGGGAAAAAAAAAAACAAACCCAACAAACCAACAGCCAGAAATTGATATAGTTCTAAACCATCCCGCTCAGATCATACAAGACGTAATGGACAGTGATGCTTGAATCTTCTTCTTAACTGCAAAGAAATAGAGGCAATGTTCTTAATGTCTTCACTGGGACAATTATGTTGGCAGCATCTGACGTGGATTTGATCAAGTTTTGCTTTCCAAATTCTGAACAGAAGAATTCTGAAATTTGTTGATCACCTTGCTAAAGCCTGAGATATTAGGGGCAGCCTGCCAAGCTTCAGAGGTAACATTGATGCTTCCTAAAACCACACAGATGTGCTCTGTTGTGGAGACCACTGGATATAGCCATGCACCCTAAAGCTGTGGAGACCCAAGGAGCCTATGAGTCTATTTTCAAAAGAGTAGTTTTAAAGAGGACCATGATAAGTCACTGTTGCAGAGAGAAAGAAAATCATCTGTTCTCTGTGTTTCTGGTGGAAAGGATGTGGTGAATGGTGCTGGGCTTAAACATCCACTGTGTGGATATAAACTCAAAGAGAAGGTGAATAGAAATGCAGTGGACTGGGGGGGCGACAGTTTACAGCAAAGTGCTGGGTTATTACTCCAACCAAACCAAGACAGATCTAGGGCATTTCCACTGGTTTATCCACAACACGTAAAAGTTCATTTCTAACAGAGGTGAGCTACTGGTAAGCCTGGATGGGTGGATGTGTGTGCTGGTTGATTCTGACTTTGCTTGCTCAGCCTCCTACCCTTGTGAAACAGCAAAGGTAGTGCCAAGACTGCAAGAGTGAGAGAGGAGGAGGAATGCTGGTGAGGAGAGGCACGAAGGGCACGGGAACACAAGTCTGGGCCTTGATTATTTCTACCACACATGTTTTCTGCTATTCATTGTCTACTTGGTTATTCAGATTAGAGGCAAAGCTCATGCTTGTTCCGTGCAAGCATGGTGGAGCTTTGATATTGACTGAAGCTGCACTTGTTACTCTCCTACATCAGTGATCATAAATGATAAACGTGAAACCAAGACGATAATTAAGAAACCACAATTTAGCAGGAACTTCTGGATCTTGTATTTAGGGGCAGAAGAAGAGGTGATCAGAGAAGGAGAAAGAAAGGGCTTGAGTTCTTTGATGTATTTTCACTTGAAACATGAAGGTGGGAGGAGAAAAAGAAGATGGTTTTGTTCATTTGAATCAGTTCTGAGAAAAGACCAAGCTTTTGCATACCATCCTCATGCACCCTGTTTTATGCCTTAGTAATGTTATATGCTCTGCGAAAGGACAAATTTGTAGAGCAAACAGTGAGTATTCTTTAAATGCAAAATAGGCTCTTAATTGAACAATCAAAGCCTGGCTGCATTATGTCTGGATTCATTTTACAGTGGTACCAGTAGTCAGATAACCCTCTTCCCTTCACAAACAGCAGACAGCTACTAACACAGTGAGAGCTCTACATTTAACCTGTTTAGTTTTCTTTTTTAAATGTTGATTTCAGTCCTATCTGGTTTATAGAACAGTCGCAAGTTTAGACACGAAACCAGAAAATGACAGTGCTCTTCTTATTTTTTTGATTATGCACGGAAAAAAATCCAGGCTGTTTCTTCCTGCTTGTTTTTATCCAACACAAAGGACAGGAACGAGCTAAATTTCTGCCTAGATAATTGTCAGCACAGGTGTGCAGGCTGAGGGATAAATTCCCTGGGCAGTGGAGAGGGGAGCAGTTGTTAGCCAGTTTGAGATTTTGGGATTTGTTAATTCTTCCATTATTGACATGCTTTAAGTCATCAGATCACTTTGGTTTATTAGCAGAAAGAAATTCTCTCTGTTGTTTTGCTTTTTAAACTATACATTCCTAGAAATTATAAGCATAATGTTAAGAGATGGCTGTATCTCTCCCCAAAGATTTGATGAATGAGAATGATAAACTGCAGCAATGTGGGAGGAAAGCCCCTTCAGCTCTACCCTGACAAGTACCTCCAGGAGTTAGGAGTGTCTGGTCTACTGTGGTAGCTGGTTTCTGTATGATGGCACAACCAAGCTACAGACAGTGGTATGGATCAAGATGTTGCCTATGGAAACAATGGTCTATAATTATGTTTTTTCTCCAGCTAACAAATAACTCTTTATCATAGGGATGCCCCTTATTCTATGAGACACTTCCTCAGGAATCTCCAACTACCAGGGATCTAAATAACCCTCTTTCCATTCCATTTCTTAAGTCTAGAAGAAATAAATCATAATAGTGGTCTGTAATGTATTGAGGGAGGAATGCAGACACATAGAAACCAGGATTAAGTTTCGATAGCATCTAAGTCTGTTATCTTTTTGCATTTGCTTTTTATTGTGTGTCTATGAATCCACATGGTTTCGTAAATTTTCCCTTCCTGATGCATATCTTTTTGTTCTTTGAGTAAAAACCAGCTGAGAATGTATGTATTGTTGAACTGACCTCATCACATTCAGTGCACAGCCTTTAGGAAGTTAAAACAGAAAGTCATGGAGCACCTGCACAGATTCTTGTTTACTTTAGAAAATCTTAAAGATCTAATAACAAATGTTGTCCTGGTTTATTTCCAAGCTTTCTGAAACCATCCTTGCAGAGAGAAGGCTGTTCGATGTGCTACATTTTGAATTAACAAGTTAATCTATAGCTTCTTGCTGAAAGTGAGGGGCAGCAATTACTGGTATGCATCAGATCACTTTAATTTCAGGTATACGTTCAGATATATCTTCATTGGCCAAAGAAGAACTGGGGTTTGGATGGACAGAGTGAACAGTGATTAGCCAAAGCAGCCCATGTTCCTTTTCCTCATGAAGTTTAATCAGTTACTTGCTTACATGACATTTTTCAAAAGCTGTTCATTACTCCTTGAGTCTGTGACAGTGCTGTGTTGTCTGTTGTTGCTGCTTTTTCAGACAGGATGGTACTCCTTTATGTGTCATATCCAAGAAGATGCCAGTAACAGAAGTCCCAGATTCAGTAGTTTGATACCAATATGAAAATGACTGATGTTGACTTACGTAAATGATACAGACCAATAAACAAGAGTTTTCTGATTATTCTATAGCACAGGTGACCTTCCATGAACAACTGCAATGCCCTCTTGTGCAGAGCAGTGTTTCCATTTGCATTTTTTTCTAATTTCTTCCCGGCACAAATGTTTCTTGCCCAGAATTGTTATAAATCAGGTATTCTTGTTTGCTGGGATTTTCCTCACCTGTGGAACGAGAGTTTGTCAAGGTAGGGCATAGGCTCCCTCCTACCCCAGCAGAACATGCTGCTATAGCTGCATAACTCTCCTGCCTTTTCTCCACAGTGTTTGCACAATTTCTCAGTGCTGCAGGGCATTTTCAGCTTCCTGTCTGAGTGCTGCTGGAGTTGCCACCTCATTTGCCAGGCTGGTGACCAGACCTGCATCCCATTATCCTTTCTGGTCCCTTCCCTCACAGCATCCTCAGAGCTCTGCAGTTTCTAATGACATCCTAGTTCTATCCTCCTTTTGGGTCCCAGGGTAAGAGAGGAAGAAGAGAAATTAATGGAGATGAAGCTCATTTATTAAAAATTAGAAACTGCTAATGTGTGTGTTAAATAGTGCAATGTAAATTTCTAGGCATTACAAACGGGGAGGGCAGTTTGCTTTATCTTGTTTTACTCTTTTTGCACAGCCATGGGCTACTTTGGGTGCAGGGTGTTTCCCGTGGTTATCTAATGCTCTATTAGCACATGTCCCACTCCTTAGACCTCATCATCAGATGTAATTTATCTCTCCATGCCATCCCATTACTGAAACCCACTTACTTGAGGCTGAATTTAACCATTAGTCTATAAATTTCTGTGTTTTCTGGCTGGGTGAAGAGTCTATCACGAAAAATATGAATTATTTAGAGATAGAATTTCAAAAAGGGAGCAGGTAGAAAGCACCTGTGACTGGGAGAAAACAGCAACCTTCTCCAGCTACAGTGTTTCAATTAGCATTTTAGATTTCTCCAGCACATGTGAATCATTTGGTACAGAACAAAGTAATTTGGGGGTAAGCACCAGAGCAGAGGTGTTGTGAGGTGCCTTGGGGGAAGCAGGAGTGTTGTACTTTATGGCTATGGCACACCTATTTGGAGGCAATCTTGGTGGGTTCTTTAAACATGGAGCCCCCCTTTCCTGCTCACCCAGTATTTACTGATGTGGTTGACTTGCAGAAATGGAACTAAGGCTGGGGAACTGAGTAACAGAGGAGCTGCTTGACAGGCAGTCAGTGGAAATTCGTGGAGGAAACTAAAGCGGGTATAGGAGCGATAAGCTAATGGGAAACACTGTGCCTGCTAATGAAAGGGAAAATAGTGATGAGGGAGTGGGAAGGGGAATTATTACTGAAGCATTCACACTTTGCAGAGCTCCTGCTTTTATATTCAGATTACTTGATGATACGCTGACTCATGGAGTTTGCAGAGTTACTCTTTTCCATCCTATGAAACTAGCAGGTGATTTTTTTTTTCCCCATCAACCGTTTCCAAAGCTTGGCTTGCTTTGCTCATAGTAAAAGTCCTAGTTTTAAATTCAGTAGTGTAAGGCATCCGTCTCTGTCTTTTACCCCTGCCTGCACAGAGCTGTGTGCTTTTTGATGTTGAAAAAGGTATCTCACACAGATTGCAGCTCACAGTTGGTAATGAGGAGGAGTTATCGTCACCGTGCTATTCTAATGTCTCAGTATGCTTTCTGTAATGTGAGAGGATTATTACTGATGCTCTGCTGGCTCTATTCATTGTTGTGAATGAATTATGCTTTTAAGCTGGGCATTAGCCTAAAAATACCTCCAGTAACTTAAGTGGGGATTATTATTATTGATCATGTTTATGGTTGTTCTTAAGAACCCACCAAGAATGGAGCCCTGTTGTGCCAAGCACTGTACGCGAGATGCTCTCTGCCCCGGTGAGGGTCTGTCTAAAAAGATATCTTTAGGGTGGGGCCAGGGATAAAGCAAACAAATGGGGTGATTTCACACAGCAGATACTTTTCTGCCAATGAATGTAAGAAAGACTGACATCTTTTTCCTCCTGATACTGTGTTTTGCCTGAGGAGAGCATCTACTGTTCTGGGTTTCTGTGGTGTGGGGTAGAGCCCTCCCAATAGATATCTTAATGCTTGCCTTTATCTGCTCCTGCTGCCTGCAGTTTTGTTTGCTCTCTGTGGCCTTCCCTCAGGTGTCACAGGATTGTGAGGTGAGGGATGGTGGGGAAGCAAAGGGAGTGAGTGGCACCATGCAAGTCCAGCTCTGTGTTTTTCTCTTCAAGTTTGTCACAGCCTTTTAATTCTGAATTATTGAGCATTTGAATCTGGACATGCTTTTCACCATAAACAGAGCATTTTAGAGAAGAAAGTGAGGAGTTGGGTTACTCAAGGCATCGCCATTGGATGGCTTATGGGGAAAGCTGTTGGGAGGAAACAACGCGGACTAGTCCACGTGCTTTCTCATTTGCGAAAGATTCAGTTGCTGTCTTATTTTTCCCATTATAAAATTGTCTCTCTGAGTTTTCCAGGTGGATGCATCACAAGGGCTGGAATGTAGCCTGACAGGTAGAAATCAAAAAGCAGCATGTCTTAGTGATGCTTTGTCAGCTGTGAATAACAAGGAACGTTTGGGGGTTTGTTCTGAAAATCCAGATGCCATCCATTGTCAGCTCTCAGCTTCTGCTGCCCTGGACAAACCTCATAATATGTCACAGGTGGAATGTTTGCTGTGCTGTGTATTTTGCTCCCACAGACATTTGCCTAATCTGTCTGTGCAGCAACTCTAAACTGGGTGTCATCTTCTTTCCGGAATGAAATCTCTATTACCTGAAATCCAGAGGACAATCCTGAACATGTTCTGTGGCTACCAGGGTGATTTGTGCTTAATTCTTAACAATTTAGGTGACTAATTGCTTGAAGTTAAAAAGCAAACACAACCTCTCTAGAGCATTATGTTTTTGCATAGTGATGCTGATAAATCAACTGACAGCGGAGGAGACCTGCAGCAGTTAGTCAGAGCTTGGTAGTGACCTCCCCACCCCAATGGCCGTGAAATCTTGGTGGGTATCATAGGTAACCCGTCCCTTTCCAGTCAGGTGTCATTTCCAGTAGTCTGTGAGCAATGACCTAAACATGTTACTCTGGGGTGTGTGTGTGTGTTTGTGTATGTATATGTATGTTTATATATGATTTGGGATTAGTTAGCCTGAATATTTTAGGATGCTTGTCTGATATAGTGATATACGTGACAAGATATAGATCTATTCATTGGACTAACAATACTTAGAGGTTTATATAAGTGTTGTATGCTGCAATACACTTATGCTTTTATCACTGGGTATTAAGAAGTTTGCCATGCTTTTTCTTGACAGTGCACTTCTTAATATATTATAGAAGTAATATTTTACCAAATGAATACTTTATGATACTATTTTTTTTCTGCTTCTGTTCCTCTTTCGTTTAAACCTGTGAACCCAAATACCAGAAGGAGCAGATTGACCACAGGACTCTTCTCTTACTGTGCTTAGGATAGGCTGTATTCAACATTCAGTAAGGTCCTTCTATTTTAAAACCAAAAGATACTTCTTTCAAGATGTAACAAAACAGTGTTCTTCATAAATTACATCTCAACGAGCTAGAGATAGGATGTTAATTAGAGTACCCTTTTAAATTCCAGTCTTTGGCTGAAATGACAAATGGGAGATAAAACAATGAAATGCAGGTTAGTGCAGTTTCTCCAAATAAAGATCATTAAAGTTTCCGACAAGGCTTTGATGCTGAAGCGCTGTCTCACTCGTAGTAAACACCCAAGTGAAGCAAATACTCAACCTATCTGTCAGGCTATGAATGTTTCCATTAGCATGGCATAATTCTAATGCATTTAGTGTGTATGTTTAATGCTAAATGCATTAGCACTTAATGTCAGGAGCTCCAGACCTGCTAGAGTCAGGGGGTTAACACAAATTAAGGATTGCAAGAGAGATTTGTCACTCTTTATAGCTTTGTGTTAGAAGTCCTAATTTCATTACTGAAGCTTACTCTGCAGGGTTAGAGTATTATTTTTGTGTTAGGCTCGCTCTTTTTCTTTTGGAAGTAAAGACCAGTTACCCTGCTAGCATTTGCTCCGACAGTCACACCTCCTGATAAGCCCCACTGTAAATATATATATATATACATATATATTTTTATATATATATATATATATAATGTAAATATATATATAGTAATATAGTAAAACCTGCAGAGTATGCTACCTAAGAAAATTTAGCTACCCAGTGTAAGTAACAGATTAACACTACAAAATCAAGTCTGTAATGAACACCTGTGGTTAAAGGTGGGGTTTTGTTTGGTTTATCCTCTCTAAAACCAGAACATCTTAGACTTCAGTTGCATGAGAGAGTGAAGCCAACATGTAAAATACAGCAACCCAGGCCACAGCTACAGGGAGCTTTCCTAAGCATCCAGTGAGGGTTAAGCAGCCCTTAACCTTTCCACTTGACCTTGCCCCTCTTGGTATTTCAGCACAGACAGTGGCACAGCTGTGCAGTGATCCTCACTGGGGATCAGCCCAGGTGAAAAATAACAGGGGAGGGGAAAGTGGTACAACAGAGGACTTGGCTTAGAGGCTGGAATGAGCACAGAGGGATGGGCATGAGTTTTTCCATATTGCTGCTGATCGCTTAACTGCACAGAGCTTGCTTTATTATTCAGTGTGCAATGAGGAAGATGCACCTGATCTCTTTTTGAGCACTGCAGAGCGACATTGCCTTAATAGTAATATTTTCTAGCAGTAGTAAAGTCAATGGGACTGCAAACAGAGCATAAAGAATATGCCAGTCTCGGTAGGGTCAGGATGAAGAGCTGTTATGTTGATTGACCTCAGGAAAAAATTATTCTGAAGGGTTTTTTGAATGATTTTAATTAAAACATGTATTTAGATGAGTGGAATTTATGGTAATTGGCACTTGTACGTCACCCTCATCCTTGAAAAAGTTTTAGAAATCTTAAAACTTTAGCTTCTCACGGTGCTTCAGTGAGATGATGCTTAACACTTCCTCACGGAAGGGCACCAAGGGAGATGTTTGCTCACCCGTCACCGGTGTGTCAGGGCCCAAGTGCACCAGCAGGTCTTAACTGCCCTGACCAGGGGCTTCCCTGCAGGCACTTGCTGTCCAGGGCTCCACTTCTGCTCATCCTGGGCCTCACTCAGCTGTGCCAGAGGGGGCTCCAGCAGGGGAAGCTGAAGTACAGAGATAATGTGGCAGGAAAGAAGGTTTCCTGTCACTTAGTTCCTGTTCAGAGACCTTTGCTCTGTTTTGCATGAGGGTAAGTTCTTGTGCTTGATACTTTGCTACACTTAGACAGTTTTGCTACTGATAGCAGCTACATGCGCAGGTATACTTTACATGGCCTTCCTTGACTCACAGCATGTGGGCCAGGTCCAGCCCGAGGAATACTTCTATGTGATTTGCTTCCTTTTCCCCACAGAAAGAGTAAATACTGCTATAAGAGCAGACAGCTCCTCTTGCACCCTCCATCTCCTGCTGAGATCCAGTGGTTGATCTCAGAGAGTCTGATCCTCCCCTTGCTGCTCTGAAGGACTGCCTTAAGATCCCAACTGTTTATTTCTTTCTGTCACTACATCCCTTCCCTGCCCCAGTGTCTCCCAGCTGCAGTCTTGGTTCTCCAGCACACACATGCACCAGTAACGAGGCTGGGGGTACAACTGTGGCTTCAGAGGGGACCAAGCATTCATCTTGCTAACTAAAAGGATAAATGGTGTTATTTCCTTTCCCTTTTCAGGCATGCTGGGATTCTTAACCTTTCTAAGCATTCTTAACATCTGCTCCTTTCAGTGAGCATGCATTGTGGCTAACACACCAGCATATTCGTAGGGTTATGACTAGGAGAACAAGCTATTACAGGGAAGGATGGAGAAGAGTTATACAGCAAGGTAAGAGCTGGCTGTGGAGCAGCTCAGGCCCTGTAGAGCTGCACTCCTTTGCCCTGCAGCAGTTTGTTCATGTAGCCATACCCTAGCACTAGCCTCATTAACCCTACCTTGTCCTCAGAGTATGTTGTTATCAAATGAGAGAGTCCAACGTTTCTCTGCGTGGAAGAGCTTAAAGTGGTTTTCCTACACCTAGTCTGAAAACCAGCCATCTGATTTGCTACGTGCTGGACAACACAATGTTAAAACACCTGTAACCTAAGATGTATCAGTAATAAAACCTAAACTGACTATAGGCAGTATGAGAGCATTGAGCATTCCTCTCCTTACCTTAAATTGATTGCAAGGTATCATTTTAAATTAAGGGGAAAATCCAGTTAAAAATGTATTCATGGGAAGAAATCAGCACAAAGTATGTACTGTTAAAGTGTGCCTTGATTTTAAATTTTTTTGGCTTTCATTTCATGAAGTGTTAGATAAGTGGATAAGCAACAGAAACTATATGAGAAAGTTGTCTGTGTTCTGCATTTACATTTGGGTAGTAATTCCAGGTGAGAAAGAGAGCCCTGTGATTTGACATGCACCTTGTGTTGACTATCTTGATGGATTTTGAGTCTGATTTAGTTGATTTTGGATGAGGTGGAAATTAAAAGATGCCAACATACAGGCCTTCCCCCTGAAAATCTGAGTGGTGAGGCAGGATGGATCTCAGGCTCTGCCATCAAAAGGATTGATGTAATGAATAGGAAAAAAGGGTAACTGCTGATACGAAATGAGACAGAAAGCTGGAGTTAGCAGGAGTTTTACCCTCATTCCCTCATGAGCCTTGTGGTACATGGCATCACTAGGACATCTATAGGACAGCCCTCTGCAGCAGGATGAAGGTAAATGTCTAGGATATGCAGGTGTGGACAGGAGCTTCTTTCCCAGCTGTGGCTTCTTAATCTCTGGAAAGGCAAAGACTTTCCTCAGGCCTGAGACTTCCCACTGCACCTGGCCTTTGGGTCATGCTTGAACTACTCCTCAGCTGGCCAGCAGCTGAGATCCCTGCTGTCGCTCTCAGTTTCTTCTTGGACCTTGGGTTTGGTTTCAGTCTAACCTTGGTTCTCTCTCCACTCCCCAGGTATCTAGCCCTGCCTGTTAGGCTGCCTGGCTAATACCTTGACTGCAGTGATCCCCAGCCTAGCTGTCTGTGCTCTATAAAATGAGACCTTTTCTTCCTCGTGCATCCCTGTTTTAGCACACCTTGAAACTGAAGAGAGTGATAAATTGAGCTCAGGCTGCACCTTGGGAAGAATTACAGCTGTCTGAACAACCATGCATGCAGGCTGAGTATTTTCCTCCATACTTTGCTGTTTTAAAGTGACATCTGCTTGTTCTAAGCACTTACATTAAAACCATGCACCTCAGTAACCTTTGTTTATTAGTCTACGCAGTATTTGTGAGCTCCAACCGTAATACATTTTCCTGTGGGTTTGGCACAGTCTTCCTTATATTTGTTGAAATATTTGAACATTGTTTGGAAAAAAGAAAAAAGAACCCACCAAAATCTGGTAAAATTCCTGATTTCTTCGATACTGTACCAACTATATAAATAGTCATCTATATCTCAGGGGTTTTTCATCTGTGAACTCCCCAGTATAAATTTCAATAGCCAAATTTAGATCTCAAAACAAAAACAAATGGCTTGCTGTTTCTAAAAAGCATATATTTGTGTTGTAAATGAGTGTAATGGATGTAATCCAATAACACTACTATTGTCAGGATCGCTTTCTTTTTGCTTATTAAAATTACATATACATATAAAATAGATTTATAGCTGCCTATTCCTATACTCGGGCAAACTCTGGCATTTCACTAGCTGTGCCTTTGATAGTTAAGACTTCTGTAGATGTTTTCATGCTTTCTTTGTGGTTAGTGGAAACGGGAACTGTTTATTTTGAAGGTTCTTATTTTTAACATCTGCAGTTAAAACTGTGCCTACTCAGTTATGTCAGTGACACAGTTGTTACTCATTAAAAATACATATGGATCGAATGGAAACTTATACATATAGATTATTTTTTTTTTTTTTTTTTTTTTTTTAATACTTGGAGCAAATATTCTGACTCCAGGTTGAACCTTACTTCTAAAACTTGAATTTGTTGAATGGCCAAGAAAACACTGTTATGTGTGACTTTACTGATGCTTGCTTGTACTGTCACAGCTACCAGTGATGCACGTGCTTGGCATCACCAGCTCTTCCAAGGGTGCCTCCCTCATGGGCTTCTCTGTCCTGCTGGTTGCTGATGGCACTCTTGGGTGCTGCTGTTTGTCCAAGGAC
Source organism: Athene cunicularia (assembly GCF_003259725.1). Lineage (NCBI taxonomy): Eukaryota > Metazoa > Chordata > Aves > Strigiformes > Strigidae > Athene > Athene cunicularia. Next base: position 4,574,485 of record NW_020799109.1, read on the forward strand.
TAATAGTGGGGAGCAGACTGCCTTAAACTTCTCCAGACACTCAGCTCAGCTTGAAACCAGATTAACAAACCTTTATTCACATCCATGTGATAGAGAGCAAACATAACCCTGGGGACTTGGGATCAAGCAGACGGAAAGGAGTTTAACCCCCAAACAGGTCCAGCTAGAGTTCCTCTTTTTGCAGCATAATCTTCTTATGCATCTACCTATTTCTTATCTCACTAAGTGGTCGAATATTTTATTTATTTGCAAAGTGTGCTTGCAGGCTTCATTTATATTGCATGCACAGTGTGTTCAGTGCATGCTGTATGTCTTTCTGTGCTGCAGTTCTGCACTTTTCAGCCTAAATCTCTTCATCCAGATGACATCAGAATTCCTTGTACAGGCCTTTATTAGTCCTTGGACAGCTGGTGTTCACCTTGCTAGCCTGTCCTGCAGCTGTTGGTCAGTCAATCTCAAGCTCCCTTTTTTTCCCCAGCTGCACACTACCATGATTACACTGCATATTCTTAAGACCTTCATAGAATTGTTCTAACCAGGACTGACCCAAAGAAATGGTTGGGACTGTTTTCTGCCCTGTTTTCAATAATCTGTTTGCAGCACGTGCATCTTTGTATGCACAACTCTTTTTTTGGGGTCAAGACCTCACTGGTGTCTTCCAGGTTCATCCAGCATCAACTTGAATGAATTACTGCTTTGTGCAATCACTAAACAGAGAAGGTAGTATGTTCTGGCAGAGCAGAACCTCATGGGCAGTAATTAGACTTAGCATCTGTAAATTACTTTGCAAGCCACATCTGAAAGGTGCCAAAGAAGCACCTCTACAGGGATTATTAATGCATACAAATAAAATGAAAATTTTGAATGCTAAATAACTAAACAAAATCCAAAGACAGATATTAAAGGTATTCTAGAAAGGCTATAAATCAGTTGCAGCCAATAGGTTGGAACAGTGTGGAAGCGCTAGGAACACATCTGTCATCAGGGTAGCTGTAGCAACCTTATTTCCTGACTGCAGAAAGAGAAGCTTTGATCACAGCTGTCACTGAAGCACTAATTTCTTTAAAAAAACCCCAAACCACCACCACCAAAAAACCCAATATAAGTTTAAAAAGAATGGAGCTTTATGACTTTGAAAATTTGTTTCAAATGTTGACTTTCTTTCTTAGTAAAAGGTATTACTTAAGGCCCCTCAGATTTTAAACTTGTAAATTTATTTAATCCTTTTCTTCTTGCTTACCTGTTGACCTCATTTCATCAGCCATCTAAATGTAATATTTCTTTAATTAGTGACTAACACCAGGGAACTGGAACTGCTCGGATTGTATTACATAGTGCTGTAAATCAGGTCAAAACAGTACATGGATACAGAAAAGAAATTCTGCTTGTCAAGTGGATATTTACCCTGATGTTTTAATTCAGGTCAGTGGTAAGCTTTTAAGGTAATCTCTCATTCACTGCACTGGGGTTCTTGGAGTGCACAAAGTGGATTTCTTTAGTAGGAAACTAAGTCAGAAGAGATGCTCCAGGAGTGCACCTAATCTGTCTGCTAATGGACACTTAGCCCACTTAAATCAAGCTCAGGCTAGTCTGAAATAACTCCCCCCAAAACCAGAGCCCTCAGCGTAGCTGCTGTGCTCTGCAGATCTGCTCCTGTCACACTCAGGTGGCCTTGATTCCTGTACTGGATGCTCTGCCTTTACTCTCCACCTGGTAAAGAAGGTGTTAAGATTGTGGGATTTTTTATTTTTTTTTTTTTTTAATTAAGGACGTGCTATGAACCTGTAACACTTTTATGGCATTTCAGCCCCATGTGAAAAGGCAGCGATGAAGGCTTATGGTTAGAGAAGAGGGAGGGGAATAGGCCTGTGTTTATTCCCCACTCCATTAGCCCTGGAGAAGTCCAAAGCATCATAAGTGGAGGCAGAAAAGTCCCACTGTGAGGAATGTATGTACTTCTTTCCTTCAACTTGAAGTGGAGAAAAATTATTTAACAGCTGGCTGTGAAAGTAGACAAAAAGAAATCATTCTAACACCGCTGCTTCCTAAAGAGAACTGGGAGCTGGGAGTGAGTGCTTTAAGGGATCCTATAAAGTGATGTTTGGTTTTGAAACTGTTCTTCAAACTCTTCTGCATTTTTGCCAAGGCCTTGCATAATGGTGCATCCATAATAAGTGGCATCTTGGTGGAATAATACCAGATCAAATGATCGGCTTTGGTTGTAACTGCTGCTTCTAGATACAAACCACGTACAGCTGTACATGGAATTGCACCCATTGTTTGTGTGAAGTTTGTGTGGTAACAGTGATAAATGCAAAGAGAAGCGTTATCCTTGCTGCATCCATTAGCTCATGTTATTCAACTAAAGCATCTTGAGAGAAAAGGGTAATTCATCTATAGGAACAAACTTGGTTAGAAGCGTGGAGAAATTGGCCTGACTTCTGATCTGACTTGATGTAACTCTGCGACCCCGCTTCTTGTGCAGCTGCAGCCGTTATGTCTGTATGGGCAGGTGTCTGCTGTCTCTGCTCATTCCCTGAGCTGGGTGGCCATGAATCAGTGCTGCTTGTTTGGACACGAGGCCACAAACAACCCCTATCCCAGTAAGTCCTGTCTCTCCTCTGCAGTCTTGACCCAACACTGATTCACATCTTTGGGGCTGGTTGGCCCCTCCAGGCTTGGAGTGCAGGAAACGCTGTCTGCAGCTGAGAGTGTGAGCATGTAGGAGCTGAACTGGAACCCAAGTTTAAGCTAGAGCCTTGTCTGATCCTGCCTTAGTTTGATATATTAACAGAAAAAAATGTGAGAGATCAATATATTCCTCCTTTATGGTCTTGTATTTGGTTCTGTGTTTTAGCCCAAAAGTAAATAGAAGAGGAGGGACCATGTGTTTAGATTTAAAAAAAACAACCAAACAAGTTGAAACAAACAAAAAAAAGATGTTCACATTATCTGTCTATCATCATCTCTGAAAGAAACAATTTTTAAGCCTTCATGTCAGGATGTCAAATTCAAATTTTTGAAAAAGTAATTCACTGCTCTGGTTATTCAGGGATTTCAGCTACCCCCTGTAAATGCAGGAAGTGTGAACAAATTGCTGCATCATATCTTTGTTAACAGTTTGCTACTGGATGAGAGAAATGACCTCCTTCAAGGTTTGGTTTATTTTGATACTTTGCTTATCTCTGTAGACTTGCAGGTGAGCATCAGGCTGAGACAGAATTAACTGTGTTTGTTAGCTAGAAATACATACAACAAAATAAAGAATCACTTGTATTTATAAATGTTGAATTCACCCATATTTTGAATGTTGATTGGCTCTTGATAGTATGTCAGAATAAGGAGATAAATGTTTGGAAATAGTGAAATCATTATCAGTAAAATGAATGGTATGAACCAAGATACTACACAGGAGAAGGGTAGAAATGTGTGATGGTGGTTAAACAAAGCTGTTGCATTTCTGCTTGAAGGTAAGGAAGTGTTCAAGGGAGTGAAGACCTATATGAGCTGGTTTTGTTCCAGTACTTACGATTTGTCTGTGGCTTTCTTTTATTATTACCATTCTCAAATGATAATGATGAGAGGTATTAGGATATGTTGTTCTGAATAGAGATTTTGGAATCCACAGAAGGAATTTTCTCCTGGATATTGTCTTGAACTCAGGACAATTCTGGGTAATGTGTTGTTTCATCTCTTATCAGGATGTCAGATCTACTAAAGAAAGCACATGTCTTCTGGATCTGAATATGTGTGAATCCTAGATAATGCTACAAGTGAATAAGTGTAGGAAAATCCATCTTAAGTGACATCTCATTTCTGTCTTTCACTTAGTGAAAGCTAACAATAGGCTGAATAAGGAGCAGATGTAAGCTCAGATATACTGTGTTGGTACTTACAATGCTTATTCAGTGGTACCAGTGGCCTGAATACACGAAAGCTCTGAAAGATCTGAACAATACCCATGCAGGTTAGCTGATACTGTATCCTCAGAACAGGACTGGGAGCGGAACAGCTTGAAGACGTCAGAATTTCAGACTTCCAGTGCTGGTGCACCATTGGCACTGAAGGGTTTAGGTTTCTTTGGTGGGGGGAAAACCAGAAAAAAACAAATTGGAACCTCATCCCATTCCTGTCCCAGAACAGGTAATATCCTGACTGACTGTTGGCATAACAGAATTTGTTTTGACTATTTAGATGTAATTTTTTTTCTGTTGCTGGCAGTGGGGTGGGATCAGGGAGAATTACCAATTTGAAAAGATTATAAATCTTCTAGCTTCACAAGTATCTGCTATTGTATGAACCACTCTGGTGGTTGATTTGCAAATGGTAAAAGCACTGATCTGGGGAATTTAGTAGCAGAGATGTGTAACGTTAATCTCACGTCTCCTTCAGTGTATCATTATCACACCAGTCTGATGCAGCGTGGCTAATGCTTTGAACTAACTAGGCAATCACGTATTATGCTGCCACAACCACAACTCAAAATACAGATCCATGTCTAATAACAGTAACTACTTTCATATATCTTACACGATATGTTTCTGGGTTGTAAATACTGGCTGGAAGATACAGGTTGGGGAGAAGGGAGTGAAATTTTCTTTGAGAAGTCTTTTTTTTGTTTGCTTGAACAAAGGGGTTTAGCAAACACTGAGAAGGGGAAATTGCCTTTCCTCTGAAGATTGGAGAAGTCAGCATTTGTTTAAGCAATCTATCGTGCCATGCTGTAAAACCCCTGTGCCTTTCAATTGAAAGAAACAGAAAATGAAGGATTTATGCTTTAGGATGTACTATTCCAATGTCTACCTGCTGTTACAGAAGTACAGACGTGACTGTATTTCCAGTGGTGAATCCTGACATTCTTTTTAAAGGCAATTAAGGAATTTACTGGGGCATATCTGGAGAATCTAAAATATTGAAACTGTTACCATACTGCCCTCTAAAACATCAAATGCCCTTGGTCAGGACTTGGTCCTTGAGCCAGAGACTACCTTGTAGGAGCAGGTGAGTGTCCTCCATCACAGGGGCACATGTGGCGATCCCAAAGCCAGGGAGCTCCTTTGTCTCTGTTCAGAGGTGCCAGTGACTGCAAACTTGACTGGAACTGTTGCAGCCAGGAAAAGGGATTTATTTTCCTGCGGTGCCAGAACAGGGAGGAGACACTTCCCGGCTGACAGCAAAGCACCCCGATTAGAGGGTGCCTCAGCAGTCTCTCTCCCTGCTGCAGGCTAGGAAAGGGGGTTCTTGCTGATGTTTTGGGTTTTTTTCTGTCTAGAAGAAGTAGGAGCTAGAGAAGCAGTATACAGAGCTTTCATAACTGACCCTATTTTGAGTGGGATGCTGGACTACATGACCTTCTAAGGTCCCTTCCAACATGAACTATCCTACATACCAATAAAAAAATAAAAATCACTTGAGGACCCTGCCTGCGAGCCTCTTCTCTCCTCCTGACATTTTTCCTTCTGCTGGTGTGGACATTAGAAGCTCTACAGGAGCAAAGTTTCTGTGTTAACCTGAAGATCTGGCCTTGCTTGAAATACTCAGCATTTCTTTATTTATCATTATTCTAAATGAGATGCAGAGCACAACTGAGCCTCTACTCTGTCTTAAAAGATCACTTGGATTTCTGAAAAGATCTTGAAATTCAGAATATGCTGAGTTCATGCTGCCTGGCTACCCCTGTGAATATACATTAAGGCTGTATTGTATGTGAAGAAGGACCTTGCTCTGAGTTTGTCTTTAGGGTTTTCATTTCAGTTGGCTTGCTGCTGAATAGTTCTTCCTTTTTTTGGTTCAAGTCTGGGAGGGAGGGTTATTTGGTAAGTTTAGCAATAGCTGTGTAAGCTTTATTTTTACTTAGCTGTGTTATTTCTTTCTTATGACTGTTGCAATCGCCTGCCATCTGGGGGCTTCTGGACCTGCTTCAATAAATCGTATTCTCTTTTCCTGTTGCTCTGAGGGTTTGCACAAGGAGGGGAAACTGGATGGGTTATGTAGTGGGCTGCAAGCTGTGGAAGGAGCATTAGGCATATTTTACTTGTTTGTGCTTTCCATTGTCATGGTAAGTCACCACAAATGACAGCCAAAGAGGAGATCAGCAGCTAAGAAATTTTTATTTGACGAGTTGATACGATGAGAACATGGAGCTGCTCACCCCCCGTGTTGCTTTGCCTATAGCAGAGCATTGTTGCTGACGTGTGTGTGCTTTTCGAGAGATCAAAATGTTGTCAGGAACCAACCTTGAAAGTACTAAGTAGTGCCTACCAAAAATGGCACCTTCTGGAGGTGCAGTCATCAGGAATTGCTTTGGAGAGAAGTTCCCAGGAGACCTACTTGTATACTATAGTCATATGCTTCAGGAAAATTCTTGCAGCGGAGTCCTTTCTTCTAAAATTCACCTCTTTCCACTTACGCATTGCATCTGTGTTTTTTGTAAAGTGTTTACACCTTCCTTAGAAGTCCTTATTTATAAGTTTCTGTGTGAAACCTCAATGTTTTGTGTATCGAATTTCTTTCCCAAGAGACTGCAGAATGACTCAGACCAGCAGCCTTCTGTGATTCTAGCGTCTGTATTTATGAGCTAGAGGATGCATGTGATGCAACATTTCATTTTACTTTGCTTTTTGTTTTATATACTTATTTTCACTTGGCATATTACTCATTCCTCCCTTTCTGTAAATATAGCGTTGGTGTAGATTGCCTCAGCCCAATTTTTACTTTCTTTGCTTTTTTGCCCCAGCTGATGGTCCCGCTCAAATAGTTTATTGCCCTTACAGTCACCTTTAGTTGAACTGGTACATCGTTCTATCAGCAATTCTCAGTTTCTGAACTGCTGTGTTTAATAATAGTAGTTTTGAGATTCAGCCTTGTCAACTTTGACTGTTCTCTTGACCTCCTCATTTTCCTGGGATGTTATTGGGATAGCTGTATAATGGGAGAATATGTTAAAAGAAATGCTGTGGCGTTCATTACTCCTATGAACCTTCATTTGTAAATGCTGGTTAATGGTAATGTAGCTGCTGTCCAGTGTGCTCTCAGTTAGCATATGTCATGCATGCAAAATAGATATGCCTTTCTTGCTTCACTGCAAAATAACTTCCCATTTGCTATTTACTCACACAGGAATGAGAAACAAGCTGTCCTGCCCCCCTTTAAAGTAATAATCCATTTAATATGCAGGTGGATTAGTTTAAGTGGTTGGGTTAAAGGTACATAATTAGTTCTTGCTTTTGTTTTTAATGAGTTTAGTCTCAGGGTTTAGTCTTTTGGGCCTTTTTGAGAAACATAGGTATCCCAGGCATTCTCTTAGTGCTCTGACAACCTCCTGACTTGGTGCTGATGTCCTCTTGGAGAGCTGGGATTAACACAGCTTCAGCTTCAGTAGATGTGCAAGAATGATAAACACCGGAGTCAGGTCACCTCAGGTGTACCTGTTCTTAATGGGAAATACTAACTGGGTGGTAGGGAATGTTTTATGTGTGATGACAGGGTCAGATCCCAGATGGGAAGAGTTTTCTGGTAAGCTTCATGCTTCTCTTTGGAGCAATTAATCATCTAATTGAACTCTTGGGTTTTATTTGGAAAAAGCTAGACATTACACAATATCTAAAATACTTTCAGAAATCTGATTAGGAGCATCAGAATTGTGTGACCTTGTATTTGGACCTCTGATATTACTTGAACATGTCTTATTTTGTTCAGCGACTAGGAAGTTCAACTTTTTAAGTAGCATTCTCTCTTGCCTGCCCAACACTTGCACATGACAAGCAATGTGACCCTAATCCTTTTGCCCTTTGTGTGCTCACAATTTACTGAGATCATCTACAAGCAGGTTCCGCTGTACATACAGGGCCGGACTATCAGCAGTTGATCACAAATCCAAAGACACCTGCTGGAAGTCTATTTATAAATCCAGTCCATATTGAGTGAAGTCCTTGGGAATAAAAGAGCTTTATATATGCAAAATATTCATTTTTCTTCTAAGTGGGGTAAAGCTGTTTCCGTCTCAAGGGATGAAAAAACTGGGAGTGTTCATGGAATTGAGCCCATCTTTTAATGATGGTATCAGCAGAGTTGCCAGGCTGACATTTGATTATCTCTGAACAGCGTAATGCTGCATTACCACCTCTCCCAAATGGGTGCTGGATTGCTTATCCATGCCTTTTGCAACACCCTGGCTGAATTAATTCAACTATCCCTGGAGTGCTTCCAACAGAGAAAATTCACTGGTAACAACGGATCTAAAAGTTCTCCCTTCCAGGATTTTAACTCAGTCTTTGCATGTTTTGCTGGGGTATGTCGTGCTGAGGGGGATCCTGCCGCAGGATAACAGCAAGCTCTATCTCATTGGCAGTGTGTGGGTTAATGCAGTCATTTTTCATCTCTAAAAACAAAGGTGTCAACAAAGGTCGTGAGTGAAGTGAGTTTGGTGGCCCTGACCTCATCTCTAGTGGGTGTTTGTGGGCGATACAGAACAGAAAGCAACGCCGTGGATTGGCGTGGTTTGTGGTGATGGGGACTCCTCTCTCATGAGATCCAGGAAGGGCTACCTGGGGGTGCTCAAGGCCACAGCTGAGGTGAATTGGCAGAGTTCTGTCAGACTGGTTCCACTCAGACTTGTAGCAGTCCGTTGTTGTGAATGTTAATCAGTTACCAGTCTATTAAACGGAAACGAGAAAAATGCTACTGGTACATGTCGCTGAAGCTTTGGGGTTTTAGTGCACCTGTAGTACTGTGCGCACCGTAGTTGCAGTGCTGATTTTTACAAAGGTAAAACAGTATTTCCACCTTTAAACTGTTCATTTTATCCTATCTGCAGCTCTGTCAGTCAGTACTGGCTGTTTACTGATGCTGCAGAAAGGCTTAATATGACAATGGCTAGATTAAACTCTTGTTGCATTCAGATAATTTATACAATCTCTCTGTTATATTACTATTCTAAACTGCTTATAACTAATATGACCTGAAGGAAGTGCACCTGTTGGGAAAACCTGCATTGCTTTCAGAAGGATAAAGCCTGAAAACCAGCTTTTAATCAGATCACATCTTACTTCAAGAATATTGGGATTAGAATCCGTTTCAAACTTTATGGATAATGCTCCTGTCTGATTTCTCATTTGTATCTCTGCCACTTCCACTGGCAGAGCATCAGATCTGAAAGAGTCTCTGACCCAATAAATGCATGAATTATTTAAGATGTGAGTTAATTTTCTTTGGGCATTGTAACATTTAGACATGATACCAGCAGAGAGGACCGTTTTCTGGAATTCCTCTCAAGTATCTTTTAAACATTTTTAATACATTTGCATTACGGTCCATTAAAAGGAGCTGAAACAATGCTAATAGTGGGTATCTTATTCCTAATGCTTTTAAAATAGCTAGATTTGTGCTTCATGCTTGAGGGTATAACCCCACCTCTAACTAATGAGAGCTAAGAAGAAGCTTCCCTATGGGCAGATTATTCCATAACTGCTGTATGGCTGCTGGCTTGTCTCCCCAACTAAGGAAGAGCTAACATCTTGCCAAAGACTCTTCTAGCCTCTTCCCTTAGGGCATTTTTTATTAATTCAGACAAAAAACCTCTGAGAGTGATGCAAAACAAAGCTGCTCCTTGAACAGCACAGACTTTGCTCCATGCCCTCTTCTTTATCTCTCTCTGGCGGGGCTTGTTATAGAGGAAAACTCCTTAATGCTTGTTCATCTCCATCTCTTCAGGTCTTATCTGAGCATCAATCATTCCCTTTCCATCTGGA
>NW_020799109.1:4589033-4594481 GCF_003259725.1 Athene cunicularia
CCCCCCCCTCCAAATTAGGGGATTAAGGGAAGAGGTGCTTGAGCTCAGCACTCGATTGATACACATGGTTATGCAAATTGTGAAATTGTGGAGGGAATCAGGAGATGCTTGAATATTGGCCATCTTCAACATGAGACCATACAGTGAAACTAAGGCCCAGTTATGGCAAAAAAATCATGATCTTGAGCCCGTTTTGTTTAACTCTGTGCTGGGACAAAAAAGCTTTCTAGGCTGTTGTGCAAGACGGTCTTGAAATGCAAACCCTCCTTTTTCTTCTCAGCTTGCCAGTAAGAAAATTCTGCACCAACCAAAATGAATGGCAAATGGTGATAAGCAGGTGGATTTTTTTTTTTTTATTGTACTGAATTTTATACTAGTGCTGCTGCTCTTTGTGCTAATATCTCTTTCAATAAAAACATTTGCCTCTTTTCCTGCACTCGCTGTGCTGTTGTGAACAGTTCAGTTTGCCATGGAAGGTGACATGTGGCAATTAACAGAACCTTAGTCCAACGTGCCACCAAGCACACTGGCTCTTCAATCTCCATTGAGGGTTTTTTTCTGCTCTGGAGGGAGACGTGCCAGCCTGCTGTCCAGGGCTCGACGAGACAAGGACTCATCTGTACTCAGTCATTTCATCTACTGATATCTTGCAACCTTGAGATCTGTGTGCCCTGCAAGAGCAGGTGGAGGGAAATGAGTATGTTTTAAACACAGACAGGAGGCAGTAGGTTGCGTGATGTATACAAATGTTAACTAAACTATATCATTTACATACATACATGGCAGGTGAAAACCAGAACAAAATGGCTATGTTGTCTACCACAGGCTACAAGGGAGACTCAGTGTGCGATTAAATAATGAATAAAATATCATTGCAAATGATAACGTTATATTGTAAATAATTCCATTTGTTTACCTTACTCTGGCATTGAAGTTCATCTCCCTCGGAGACTTCTTTGACTTTTGATGCTGTTTTGCTTTGCATAGGCTGTGATTTTTGTTTTCTTTTTCTGCTTTCCACAGACCCTTTATAAAGGTTCTGGAACCGACAGAACTAAGTGAATAATTCACAGCAAATAATTTCTTGGCAGAACTTAGCATCTTTATTTCTGTAAAATAGCCCTACACACTTTATGTATGTTTTGCACTAATTTATTGTTAAATTAGTTTTAAGTATGAATTCCCCTCAAGCCACCATCCTTCTATTTTTATGAACAGAATATAAACTCTAGTCTGGAAATAGTTGATTTTAAAAATGAGTTTATTTGTGTCTGGAGAAATATGTATTGTTTTTGTTTCCTGCTTGGATGACTGCAGTATTGCTACTGGTATAAATATGTCCAAACATAATATTAGGCAATGTGAATCTCAATTTTTAAGTTTATTTTTCTTAATTCATGTTTAGGCTATAAAAGTTTGATCTCTCAAATGCTTTAGAAAGGGAACATGAGGCAGTCAAAAGAGATCTTCTGTGTTTTCCCCTAGAGAAGTCATATACAGGAATATATTTTAAGGAAGAAATAGTGCAATTACTATTAATGGGTTTTATTTGACTTACTTTGGGAAGTAGTACTTTTGGGAGGTGACTACTGCATAAAAATACTATTCTTTCAGTGGATGAAGGGAGTGGGTGTGTATATTGTGGATGTAAATCCAGACTAATGTTTATACCTGAATATTAATCTAAAGATTGGAGTTTAGTGTAAGAGTATGTGGTGGCTGCTACAGTGATGCAATGCATTTTGTTGGGAAGTATCTCAGAAATCCCTTTTAACTAACTGCATTTGTCTGGCAATCATAAAGAAAGTGTTGATCACAGAATCACAGAATCATCTAGGTTGGAAAGGACCCTGGAGATCATCTAGTCCAACCGTTCGCCTAGCACAGTTCCCACCTACAGCATATCCTTAAGCTCTAAATCGACCCGACTCTTGAACACCTCCAGGGAATGGGGACTCCACCACCTCCCTGGGCAGCCCATTCCAACGCCTAACAACCCGTTCTGGAAAGAAATGCTTCCTAATATCTGGTCTGAACTTTCCCTGGTGCAACTTGAGGCCATTCCCTTTCATCCTGTTGCTTTCTACTAGGCTAAAGAGGCTCAAACCCAGCTCTCTGCACCCTCCTTTCAGGGAGCTGTAGAGGGTGATAAGGTCTCCCCTCAGCCTCTCTGACAGAAGTGGAAGCTATGTTGTATCAATAATCCCCCAATGTGCCTCCTCAGCCCTTCTTCCACCCCGGGGTTAAAGGAGGAATACCTGGAAAGGAGCTGCTTTGGGGTGGAGGGAGCCTGGGGCTTTGGGGACAGGAGGGGCATAAGGCCCCTATGATTTCCTTAGTGTTACTCCCCATGAAAGAGTCTCCTGCTTTTGGTTGTTGGATACTGGCTTTTTTTTATGACAGAGGTCAAATGCAAACCTCCAGAAAGAAAGATTTTTGTAGTCCACCTAAGGATCCAACTCACTCTGTGTGTGTTTAAAAGAAGTAAAGTCAAGCCTTGCTGATCTACTTCCAGACAGTGCTGCTAGTCAAACAGCAGCTACCTCTCTTCAGCTGCCTGGTAAAATGGGGGTAACGACACCTGTATTAAGCTCCATGAGATCCATGGATGGAGAGAGCTAAAGTAAGAGCACTGCAGCATCAAATTCAGAACATTTATCTACGCGTATGAGACTTGTGGTATTCCTGGGCAAGTATTTGATTAAGTATCTCTGTCTTGACTGAAAGAGAGATCTGAGGTTTTTGTTTTTGGGGTTTTTTTAGGTGCTATCAGATGATGCATGTGTTGCCTAAGAAAGCCAGGAGTTTCCTAAAGTCATAAAAAAGAAGGGAAAAATCCCCAAGCTGTGATGAAGGATGATGACAAGGCAAATCAAACTTTTCTTCCGAGGCAAAAGTTTACTAGATGTTTGCATTGATCCTCACCTGGAAGTTGTGTGTCTGGAAGTTTTGAAGCTTCAGGGAGAACTGAAGTACATCAGTGAGGGTGGGTTTCGTTTCCTCATATGAATTTTGGGTTGAATAGGTACATTCTAGACATGCCTGACTGCAAAAGGAAGCAGTGGACTTACTCTGAAGCTCAGATGTGAGGCCTTTTGAATTCCTGGCTCTGGAGGCCTTTGCATTGTGTTGCAGGTGGTATTTTGTTTCCAAGCCGGTAAGGAAGGGACTTGTGTAAGGAACTGATAATTTGCTCTCCTCTGAGTACACAAGCCAAAGTCTCCACACACAGGGAGACCTCAGTGTCATGATGTGGAAGTAGAAATAGTTTTTTCTTAATGTTTTATTACTGTATGGGACTTCTTGAGTAAAAATTAAAGGAACCTCTGAGAAGAGCTGAGTAATGGTGAAACAAAACAAAGTCCATGCTGCGTGCTGCCTGCTTCCCTGTTGTCTTAGAGCAATGTTTTCTGTAGTTGCTGGGTAGCCTGGCAGGGAAATCATCTCCTCATTTCCATTTCAAACTCTGCCTGTTCTGAGATGAGTATAATCAGTCCCTCACTGCAGTTGTGCACTGCAGCATCTTTGCTCCTGCTCCCTCTCTCGGGGCTTGCTCCTTTGCTTGCCCAGCTGTTTGTGGCACTCTGCTTCCCAGCTGACTCAGAGGCACTGGAGCTCAGACAGCTCTGTGTGAGCACTCCAGTGCTCTCTTATTCAGAGGCACTTATGTGGCTTTTTTTCTCAGACATCTGCGTTTACGGGATGGAAATTCATTTCACTTGCATATAGATCTCTTTCAGTGATCTTTTGCAAGCATTTCCCGATTCTGTGTCTCTTTGTTTGGATGGGATTGCAGATAAGCATTTGTACATTCGATGTTCTTGGTACAGATAAGCATCGTTCTGCTCTTTCTATGCAAGTTGAGAGCCTTCCCAAAGCTCAGGCAGTTAATCCAACAGCAAACTTTTAAACTCAACGGATCATCCTGTCTATCTTTAGCAAGTATTTTTGCTAAAAGCAGGGGGGAATCTGTACTGAGTTGGAAGATAAACCCCCATCTCTCAGATCCCACTTTGTACCTGAATCACAAGCCCGCAACTGTGGCTTAAACCAATCGCTATGTGAACCTGACAGATTTTCTACCAAACTTCTCCCTCCAAAACCAGGCAAGAAGACAACAGGAAGAACACTGCTGGGGCCTCGAAGTCAGAGACACCATAATTTTACATTAGAAAGATGCAGGGTGTAGGATTTGACAAATATTTTTCCAAGAGTTGTATTCCTCACACAGATGTGTCGGGGTTGGAGCAGGTTGGGCCGACAGACTGCAAGTTCAGTGCTGTCTTGTAGGTATGGTTCCTCTTTGCATCCTCACCCAAACCCCAGACAAGGAATAGAACAGAAGAAACTCAACATAAGAAGGGCAGTCAGGGTACATCTCAATCACGTAATCAATAGGATGTTTGACAGCTTTATTAATCTTTTATCACCCACGAGTTAAGGATAACAAAATGTCTGAGGCAGCCATTGTCAAATGGCTCAAGGTTTGCATCAAAGAAGCCTATTAAGCAGGAAAAGCTATTACTCTTGTAATAAATATGTGACAGGGGAGAGCTGGTAAGAGATTGGGGCCAGGAAAAATGGTTTAGTCAAATGTGTCGGGTCACAGTGACAAAAGGTTAACGCCCTGTCACATGTTGGTAGCCACCGAATTCAACACCTCCAGCAAGACTCCCTCTCCTCTGAGGTACAGTAACCACAGATGCTTTAATGATCTTACGTAGGAAGGAATATGTAAAGCAGCTTAAGTCTCATTCTCTAGCTATTACAAGCTTGATCTCCTAGAATTAGAGAGAAACTTTAATCGCTGTCTCACTGCTGTGATTTGCAGGCTCACATGTGAGTTTCTTCTTCCTTGCCAGGGATTAATTTTGCTGTTTGGTGACATCCCATTGCAAGAGTGGACGAGGAGAGCAAGAAAGGTACTCTGCATAGATGGTAATTCTTCCTGAGCATCGCCCAGTGGGCCAGTCACTTATTGACAGAGCTGGGTCAGAGCCGAGCTTCCAAGAGAAACACTTACCATCAAACTGCGAACAAAAAGGGAAGTTTGCTCTACCGTGGCTGTAAGCTGTCACTCAAAAGTATTTCTGCCTTCAAAGTCTGGTTTCAAGCAGCTAGAGCTGACATCTACTCTTATTCCCTGCACGGGGGAGACAAGGGAACCTCCTGCAGGAGAGCCAAGCAGACCTGGCTGAGGAGAAGCGGGCAGCGTGGGGAGGCAGCACGGTGCCACGTCCCAGTGGGCCCAGAACACCTCTTGGTGTCTACACTTGAACCCACAGACCCACCTCTGCGAGCCAAAGGCAACGGAAATCTCCACAACTGCTGCCCGCTGTCCGGCCACTGCTGGGATGGAAGTCTGGGCCACGGGTCAAGCGTCACATTCCCCAAAGTCGTCTTTTGGCCACAAAGCCGGGAGCACTGACCAGCTCGCCCCCCCCCCCC
>NW_020799109.1:4594531-4598901 GCF_003259725.1 Athene cunicularia
TTTTTTTTTTTTTTTTTTTTTTTTTGGTTTTTTTTTTTTTTTTTTTTTTTTTTTTTTCTTCTTTTCTCGTTTCCCCTCCCCTTCTATCTTCCTTTAACTGACAGTGAGTTCTCCTGCCTGAATGTATTTTCTTAACCAAGTAGAGTGCAGTGGTACACGATAGCATCATTCTCTTCTGTGTATGGTTTACTCTATCTGTGATGCTGCAAGGAAAACGAGAGATAAAAGGGAAAACGATTCCTGAGGTTGATGGTGTTGGCAAATTGAGTGATGAAGGTTTGTTCTGAGGAACCCCAACACGTTTTAGATGGTGGTTTCTGTGGGATGTGATGCTGAAATCTCAGCGCAGGTCAGCACGCAGCCTTCAGCGGTCTCGCACCAAATTCTCTGGTGTCTACTTGGAAGGTGTGAAAAGCAGACATGGGACTAAGCTGCTTACCATCTAATGTCAATATTTGGTGCTAAAAATTTAATTTTGAGTAGAAGACAAGCAGGTTGCTTCCTTCTAACTGCAGCTCCTCGTTATTGGTTTTTGTTTGCTCTAGTAAACAAACATATACCTCTTAAAATTGAATTAAATGTATAAGTTGCTTGAACCGGAGAGGGGGAGAGAGAGTGACTCTGTTTAGTTAAAATAATAAATAAAAAATTCAAATCTTGTGCCCCTGAGTGGCTGGAGTACAGCTTTGGCCCCAGTCACTCCAGCTGTGCTCCGCGTGGGGCGAACCCTCTGTGTCCAGCCCCCTTCCCCGGGGTTGGAGGATGGAAGTGCTCGGGGTGACTTGCGGGGTGACGCCTGCTTGACTGACAGATGCTTATTGCAGAGCAGCACCCGGTGCTCTCTAATTTTGCCTCTGTAATGATTTCCTCCAGCGAGCTGACAGAGAATTAAAATGTTTACAGTCAGATTTTGGAAGGATTTATCAGGATGCAGAAGGAAGGGTAGGGAAATCCTTCCATTTTTAGATCTCTGTAATCCCAAGCTTCTGTTCTTGTAGTCACACTAATTTTTTATTGATCATTGTCGCAGGGACTACTGTGTTTCAGAGCATGGTAATGCTAAGGTTTCCATTCCAGATAGAGTAGTCTTAAAAAAAAAAAAAAAAAAAAGTGGGAAGGAAGGAGTGGCTAAAAGAGACATTCCAGTCTTTTTTTCAGGTTGCTCATGAAACTGAGGCCATTGATGAACAGTTGTACACTTTTGAAAGTAAATTTCAGTAAAAGGACAAAGCTTTCAATCCCGTTTACTGTAGAAATGCCAGGTAATCTTGAGCACTGCTTATCATAAGGATGCAAGCTTCACTATTCTCCAGATCAAGCCCATTTCTCCACTGGAGCAAAACTATGGGAACAGATGAGTATATGGTTGAGGACAGGTATCGATTCCCCTGTTGATGTCAGCTTTTGTGTGCCAAAAGAGCTGAGCTGGAGTCCAGACTGGTACCCAGAATGGCAGTACATGAGCAACAGAAAATATGAGTCAGTCACTTCTGATGATCAGGTTTCTCTTACCAACTTCATATGTGCGCTGCAGATCAGGAACACAGGCTATGTTTCTTTAACCATCTGATTCTGACATAAAATTCCTTTGCAGATCCATCTGTGCTCATCAGCTTGTGCCTGATATTCACCCTCTGGTACCAACCTTTAATTTCAGCAGTCAGTTCCACACCTTAGTACTGGGAGTGATGCTGCGGCCAACCCAGCCTGGAGCTGGCGGATCTGGATGCTTTCACAGTGACACCTATTAAGTGAATTCACTGTCTACAAGGGGGAGAGGAGGAGGCTTATGATACTCATGAGGAAATACCAAAATGAATATATTCTCTGTGTTCCCTGTTGGTCTGATTACAGGCTGCCTACAATTGCTCACTTGGATTTTTAAGGATGTCCTTGTGCTATCAGAGCTCTAAAGAATGAAGTAGGTGGCATGTTTGTGGTTTTATGCTTTAGCAGGGATGCAGAAGCAGGCTGGAAATGAAAACAAGCCATTCTCAACTGTTGCTGAGCTCTTGGAAGAGGGAATGAAAAGTAATCTTTTGAGTAACCTGGATAGCAGATGGAAATGACCCTTTACACAGTGTCTATAAAATAGCACGTTGGATAAAATGGTCCTATTACAGGAAGTACAGAGGGCGAAAAACCTAAGCCGTCTTGACAATTGTTTTGGGATTGTTCTACAAGAAAATCAAAGGCTTGTCAGTTTTTGCTTTTATGCACATAAATCACCTTTGCTCCTCCTGTTTCATAAAATGCGTTGGGTTAGGACTTTTCAGTTTGTCTCTATGGTATTGTGAGTACTTTACACATCACAAACAACAGGAGATTCATATTTCACAGCACTTTCATTTTTCATTGGTATGCCAAGTTAAAGAACCTCCAACTTTCCTTTAAAATAGCACGAAGATTGTGCAAGCTAGTTAAAAGCGAGGAGAATACGTTCTGATATTCCTCGATCTGCAGATTGATGCATTCAACAGCCAACTTCTTTGATTCTTGCAACATTTAAACATGAGTGACTTTGTGGAAAAACACTGCATGAATATTTTCTCCTGTTTTAATGTAGCAGAGTTCTCTTGAAGTCAAAGCAACTGCATCTGGTTCATTAAGCTGAGGATATGGCCCAGCAAAGGACTCTTCTAATAGGCAGGAGGCTGGGTTTGGTACCTTTACCCTTCCTTGCAAGGCAATATCTTAGAAAAAAATGTAAATCTTACTAACATCAGTGGGATTTCTCATTTGGAAAGTTAAATGCTCCTCAGTGAGAGGTGAGGGTATTACTCCGGCTCACAGAGCATTTTCTCTGACTAATGTATACAAAATGTATGTTGGGATTGCCCAATACTGATAATTCACGCACCTCTGGAGTGGAATGCAGCAGCCATTCTGGGCTAGAAACATTATGCAGGAGGGGCTTAGGGAAGAGAAATGAAGAAAAACTAATCCAATTGAAACTGCAAGGGGAATTTAGGAAGCAGAATGCAATTATCCGAGTTGGATATTGGCCAGGACATGTTAGTTAACATTTTTACTCTTGCAAGAATTGTCATGGGATCTTTAATGACGATGAGTGGTCAGGGCTTTATTTTACATCTCGTTTGAAAGCCTGGGCTTCCATGTCGTCACGAGGATGAAGTGAATGCTTTGCCTTCCTTCAGGATACATTGCTTGGGTCAATGTGCTTTCCTCCCTGCGGGCTCGAGGCTCTCCGGGCACACCTGCCTTGCAAGTCCATGTGCCCAGGGGTTTTCGTCACCTTGAGCTGCTAAGCCGAAAGGCAGTCCAGACACCCAGCATTACTTGATATTTTCTACTTAATTTCCTTTCTGTGGAGTGGTAGGTAAAGGTGCTCTTACACCATTGCTTCTCCCTTCCTGGAATTTTGCCATGTTAGCAGTAATGACTCTACATGCATGTTATTAGTTGCAGCGTCTTCTAAACACTGTTGGCCTGAGTTATCACGGCAGAGTATTACGTGACACAGTGAACCTTGGTAACTCTGGGTGGTCTTTATAGTGGGTTGTGTCAACGAAGAGAAGTCATTGAAGATGCTTGTTTCAGGGACTAATAAGGCTCTTTTTTTTTTTTTTTTTTTTTTTTTTTTTTTTTTTTTGGCAAGAGCACACATAAAAGTCCAGTTCCCATTCAGCTAACTGTGATCTTCATATAGAGAAGTACCCCTACGATTTGAGTTGGCCATGGCGTATTTCCCTCTCCCTCCTGCCCGTATTTCCCTCTCCCTCCTGCCCGTATTTCCCTCTCCTTCCCTAAGCTCTAGTGTGCTGGTTCTTTTCCCTGTTTTATGAGGATGGTGGATGGAAGAATCATATGTCAGTAGTAAACAGATGATAAATCTTACTGAAACTGGTGTTTCGGGAGAAAGAAGTTGATGTATAAGATATTTTCTATAATCACGATTTTCCTTTTAGCTATCTGAACTTCAGTGTGCTTGTGGTTGGTTTTGGTTTTATTTTTTGAAAAGCGCCTCTTCTCTGTTAAAAGTCATTGTCTGGTTATGAATGTGTTTTAATATCAGTGTTTTTTGGTATTCAGGCTAGAAAAGCAGGGTGACAGTATGCTTCTTGGGAAGAAGAGGCTTCATGTTACTTTGGAGGTTTAGGGATGGTATGTTTGTTGTGACGGTAAAAACATGGTTCTAGGAACTTGGAGGATTGCTCTGTATCTAGTGGGCTACCTTTTAGTCTATTTATCAAGGTGCTTGCAGTCTGTCTTAGAGGTCATGAAGCAGTGGCAGATGTTGAGAGGTAAAATTAGATATGCATCCAGATTTTAATATATAATTTTATTAACAAAATATGAAGAGCAGTGTAATAAGCAGATACTTTTTTTTTTTTTTTTTTTTTTTTTTT
>NW_020799109.1:4598951-4600992 GCF_003259725.1 Athene cunicularia
CACATCTTTGCACATGAGTATTGGTGACAGAGGTAGCTTAGAAGCACAGCCTCCTTATGTACCAGCCTGTCCTGAGATTCTGTTCTCCTGCAGGCTGGTACATAAGGAGGCTGTGCTTCTAAGCTACCTCTGTCACCAATACTCATGTGCAACACAGATAATTAAAAGATAACATGGTTAATGCTCTCCTTATAGTAAAGATTTTTACTATTTATATAGACATTTCCCCCCAAACTCTTATGATAACATCAATGTCAGTAATTTAAAATGCTGATTCAAAATCACTCGAAATATACATAATGTATAAAGTCATACATTTTGCATCCAAGGCTTTACTTTCTACATTTTCATGTATTTGTGGACAGTTTAGATTGTTGTGTGGTCTGTGGAAGGATGGGTAATATCTACATCTGTGTGTCTCAAATTTTTGGTTATAAAGAGCTGATCGCTCCAACCTGTGTTACACAGGCTTACGGTGCAGTTTCTGCAGAATTTGTGGAGTTTCACAGAGGCAGTCGTGAGTACTAGGGAGAGTGTCATCATTCTGTCACTGCCTGTCAGAGTAACATACAGGTGAGTTAATTATGCTGATCTCCTCTTAGGATGTAAATCAGAATCCCAACTCTGAGCTTTTTAAGATGTTCAGAGTATGTGGAATGTAATGTTAAGGAACAGAATGAATGTTCATCATAATCCAGAAGCGTTGGAGGAAACCACTCTTCCTTATCTTTGTAAAATAATAATGTCTTTGGTCCAGGGCTTCTTAGATGATTGTGTAAGGCCAGATTTTGTCCATCATAAATAAAGTGAATGGGCTTGGGGACTTCACATGTAAATGAAGTGCCCATTCCATCTGCCTCTGTGTGGCTTGACCCGCAAAATAACAACAAATACTTCTACTGCTTGGAAGAATTTGATGAATATGTTATGTTGGCCAGGTGTAAAGCTGTGATCTGTGACATTTCATGCCTCATGTGGGCATTACGCTGTCATGCGGCACAGTGGGCTGCATTAATAGAGTATTTGGGGATAAAGAGAGAGAGAATATGGACAGAAGCTGTTGTTAGGCAAAATAAATTATAGAGTAGCTCATCCAGTGTGAGAATTGAGTGATGTAGTTTCAAACATCATTTTTTCAGTAATTGTGCTGTTTGAATTGTGACCTACTTTAATAACATTCTATCATTTTTAATATTTCTTTATTCATTACATTTTATACACACTCAGGTGGTTTACTGCAAGCTGTGTGGAAATTACAATGAAGGTCAAGTGCTTTTTGTGAAGATAACTTATTACTGAAAATATTAACTTGTTGTCATTATTGTTTTCCAATGGGAAATTTTATTTGTCTGGTGAATGAAGAGATGATGTCAGGCTTGTGTTAAAGTGTGTGATTACTGTCAATAGTCCAAAGTCCCTCCAGTCATAGGTCTGAGATGTACATGATCACTGAACAAGTCTCACTCTAAATTGATTTGGTTTTCCCTACACTGTTAAGCTGGTACAGGCCTTTATCAGAAACATCTTTCAGATTAGGACTGGCTTATATAGATGTAATGTTTAAAATGCCTTCAGTTAGCTGAAGCTAAACTGAAAATTGCAACTTTACTGTTGAAATAACCATGCCTACACGTGGCTTTGCAGCCTTTCAAATGAGCTTAAATTCATGCTTTAAATTCTATTAGTTCAATATTTTTCATGTGGAAGTGGCTTTTTGGCTTGGTCCACAGGAGGACTGTGTAGAGTTGGAGTTGAGCCTTGGTTAGTGTTGAGAGTATGTTCTCTATTGCTACTGCTGGTGTCACTTCAGTTAAATCACAAGTTCTCTATAGCAGTTATCCAACAAATGACCTTCCATCAGTTGCCCTGTGGTTAGCAGATGTGTAATTGTAAATTGTATGTGAGAACTTGGAAAAATGTGTCCTGGGATCAGGACATCAGGATCATCAGTTCCTCAAGTCATAATTCCACTTTGGTGCAGCATATGTATTACTTGGCTTAGAGCTATGAAAAGACATACCACTGGGGGGGGGGGGGGGGG